>NW_025964361.1:31645562-32105562 GCF_023055435.1 Haliotis rufescens | reverse complement strand
CACACCACCACCATCAGCACACACACACCACCACCATCACCACACACACAGACACACCACCACCATCACCACACACACACCACCACCATCACCACACACACAGACACACCACCACCATCAGCACACACACACCACCACCCTCAGCACACACACACACCACCACCATCACCACACACACCACCACCACCATCACCACACACACAGACACACCACCACCATCACCACACACACCACCACCATCACCACACACACACCACCACCATCACCACACACACAGACACACCACCAACATCAGCACACACACACACCACCACCATCAGCACACACACACACCACCACCATCACCACACACACCACCACCACCATCACCACACACACAGACACACCACCAACATCACCACACACACAGACACACCACCACCATCACCACACACACACACCACCACCATCAGCACACAGACACACCACCACCATCACCACACACACAGACACACCACCACCATCACCACACACACAGACACACCACCACCATCACCACACACACACACCACCACCATCAGCACACACACACCACCACCATCACCACACACACAGACACACCACCACCATCACCACACACACACCACCACCATCACCACACACACAGACACACCACCACCATCACAACACACACAGACACACCACCACCATCACCACACACACACACCACCACCATCACCACACACACACACCACTACCATCACCACACACACACACCACCACCATCAGCACACACACATAAAACACAAACACCATCACCACACATACACATAACACACACACACACACACACACACACACACCACTACCACCACTACCATCACCACACACACACCACCACCATCACCACACACACACACACCACCATCAGCACACACACATGAAACACAAACACCATCAACACACACACACACACCACCACCACCATCACCACACACACACACCACCACCACCATCACCACATACACACACACGCACCACCATCAACACACACACACATACCCATTACCACACACTGCCAACACCATCACCACACACACACCACCACCACCATCATCACACACACACCACCACCATCACCACACACACAGACACACCACCACCATCAGCACACACACACCACCACCACCATCAGCACACACACACACCACCACCATCACCACACACACCACCACCACCATCACCACACACACAGACACACCACCACCATCACCACACACACCACCACCATCACCACACACACACCACCACCATCACCACACACACAGACACACCACCAACATCAGCACACACACACACCACCACCATCAGCACACACACACACCACCACCAACACCACACACACCACCACCACCATCACCACACACACAGACACACCACCACCATCACCACACACACCACCACCATCACCACACACACACCACCACCATCACCACACACACAGACACACCACCAACATCAGCACACACACAGACACACCACCACCATCACCACACACACACACCACCACCATCAGCACACAGACACACCACCACCATCACCACACACACAGACACACCACCACCATCACCACACACACAGACACACCACCACCATCACCACACACACACACCACCACCATCAGCACACACACACCACCACCATCACCACACACACAGACACACCACCAACATCACCACACACACACCACCACCATCACCACACACACAGACACACCACCACCATCACAACACACACAGACACACCACCACCATCACCACACACACACACCACCACCATCACCACACACACACACCACTACCATCACCACACACACACACCACCACCATCAGCACACACACATAAAACACAAACACCATCACCACACATACACATAACACACACACACACACACACACACACACACACACCACTACCACCACTACCATCACCACACACACACCACCACCATCACCACACACACACACACACACCACCATCAGCACACACACATGAAACACAAACACCATCACCACACACACACACAACACACACACCACCACCACCACCACACCACCATCACCATACACACACACACACATACACACACACACACACGCACGCACGCACGCCACCACTACCACCGACCATTATCACTTACTCATCCACCCCACTACACACAAATACACACACCACAAACACACACACACACACACCACCACCATCACCACACACACACACGCACGCACGCACGCCACCACTACCACCGACCATTATCACTTACTCATCCACCCCAGCCGATCCATCGCCACCTCACCTCACCCATACCACACCAAAGATCTCGACCTCTTCCTCCCTTACCCCCTCCAGCCCCAACTCATCCCCACCCCACCCCACCCCACCCCATCCCACCCCAACCCATCTCGTCAATCGCAACACTTTCATCTCGCTCCACAAACGCACCACAGATCATATACGTTGCGTTATGGTCAGGTACAGTGTAGACGTACACTCCGACATATTTATGCCAATGTATGAATACAATGCATTCGATTAACATAGTTCAGTGTCTTTGACCATACAGGTCTTTGTGAACCGCTGACCTATCTCCATAGTCAATATTCGGTCAAACTTAACCCTTTAAGGCTTGTGACTACGATGTTGTGGTAACTCGTATTTTGTCTTGATATATATGTCAACCCAATGTTCATTCAGGGTGATGCTTCAGACACTGTGTTTATACCCACGGCATCTTAATGATATGGTAAGATAGATGAAACGTATTAATGGGGAGAGTAATCTATTTAACTAGGGGACATCAGTGGCGGATCTTGGGGGGTGGGGTGGGGGTGAGGGTTCTGGGGGTGCCCCCCCCCCCCCCCCCCCCCCCCCCCTTTATTTTAGATATCTGATGACATTTTTTTAATGGGCAATGCCTACTATGATAACATGTAACATGTTTGTTAAAGTAAAATTAATAATTATTTACCCCACCTAAGTAATAAATAACAAAACTATGATTGGAAAAAAAATCATTCCAGCTTTTTTTCATGCATACGGACGCGGCAGTGTCGGGGATAATAGCGTACCTCCAATTAGTTTGTATCATTGTTAAGATGTATTTTAGAAACAGGGGCCTCTTCCAGTCTAGGTTTAACGGTACTTTGAAAATAACTTTTTTGTATTCCTGCGCATAGGCTTAAAGTGAGAGGAAACCCGTAGTGATGCAGGTCGCAGCAGTGATCGAAATAAAAGAAATGGCCAGTCTGTCACCAGGACCCACAGATTTTAAAGCTGCGGGCCAAACTAAACTCTTCAGGCCCTTAATTTAAAATGCTTTAAATTAAAACAATGACTATAAATTAAATTACTGAACATTTTTATAACTTGATAAATTATGCATAATGCACAAAATGCAAGTGATTACTCAATTTCACTGATTGTGTCTGATCAGATGACTGGTAACAGACTCACTCACTGAAGTGAGTAAGCTAACTCGAACAAGTCCTACTCCTTCTCCTCCTCATTCTCATCCTCCTCCTCATCGTCGTTACCATCCAGATCATTGTGGTCATCTCTATATGACTCTGACATTATCTCTTCAAAATCAGAGTCTTTTTCGTCTAGTGCTGGACCAGAAATCGGGTGTTCAGCAGCAAAAACCTCTTGCTGAACTGCCTCACCATCCACTTCATCAAGACCATCACTTTCTGGTAGCATCATGGTAAGGTGAAATGGGGTTAAACGTCGCGTCCAAGATTATTACACTTACATAGCAAGGCGCATGCACATGTGTGAGTGTGGCTGCTTGTACTAGTCCGGACTGATGCCGATTTATAGTGCTAGCCCACTGAGATACTATGCCGCAGTTTAACATGAATACCTCACTCAGACACAGTGTACTGACTCCGAGCCGACCAGTCCTTGTTTAAGCCCATTAATGCCGAGCGCCAGACAGGGTAACAACAAGTACCATCTTTTCACATCTTTTGGTATGACGCGGCCGGGGATCAAACCCCGGACCTTCCGCTCTCCTTGCGCGGTCCGACCACGGAGGCGGTCCATTGAGGTCTGGAAGATCTCGGTCTTTTCTTGTTCCTGATAGCAGAGTTCCAGTGATGGATAGCAGATGTGTGGCCATCAAGTCTGAGATGTCTAAAGAATGGAGTCTCACTCGCAGAAGTTGAGACATGGCTCTGCATGATAACCTGTTGCGATAGTCAGTTCTGGATATTTTCATGAGAAACCACGTTCAAATTCAGCTGAACTGGCTGGGAGAGTTAGAACAAGGTCTACTAATCCTAGAAAGTTTTTTACAAAATATGCGCTCACCGTCAAACAACAGCCACAAACAAAATTCATCCCCCTATTTTTTCTGAAACGTTCTTTTTCTGCATTTCGCATCATATTCCTTTTGTTTCTGCAAAATCTTGCTGTTGGACAACAAATGTTGCAAGCTCGTCATATTTAACTTGCACTACGTTATGACTGTAGCATACACAGTGTGTGTTAACCTAAATGCATTTTTGTGTTTTGATATCATTACGCTAAACAACGGTGAAGCTGATCGTGAGGTGAGGTGAAATTGGGTTTAACGTCGCGTCCAAGATTATTGTACTGTGTGTGTATGTGGCTGCTTGTACTAGTCAGGACTGATGCCGATTTATAGTGCTAGCCCACTGAGATATCATGCCGCAGTTTAACATGAATACCCCACTCAGACACAGTGTACTGACTCCGAGCCAACCAGTCCTTGGTTTAGACCCTTAATGCCGAGCACCAGACAGGGTAACAACAAGTACCTTCTTTTAACGTCTTTTGGTATGACACGGCCGGGGATCGAACCCCGGACCTTCCGCTCTCCGGGCGGACGCTCTACCGCTAGACCACGGAGGCGGTCCTGACATTTGTCTTAGATTTTCACACGTATCGCTAATAACGTATGTTCATGTATGTCAATCATAATCAGTGTACGACAAAAACCCATTTCGGGTGGGTTTCCGATAAACTACGAAATGAAAACAAAATGGCAACGGGCTTTGACGTTAGAAGACGCCTCAGTTACTGACTTGATGATTATGTATATAGAAATAAATACGTATTTACTAGAATTTTCAAATAGACAGTCGGGACAGCTTTAAGGAAATGTTACTGCCCAATTTAAAAGTAACTGGCATTTGGTTAGCAGGAAGGTGGCTATTTCGAACCCTGGTTCAGGGTCACCAGGACGTCATCATTCGTCCCTTTCCGTAAACATTTAGCGCGATCCGAAATCTTACGAGTTGTCACGAACATATCTGTTCAAAAACGTGACTGAGCCAAAGAATCGATCACGGTTTTACGTCAAAAGAGATTATAGCAAGCAAAATGCGATTTATCAAATGACGAATATATTGACTTAAATCCCCCGAATAAGGTGAGGGTATATTCAGATATCAGCGTGTAGGGGGTTAACATTAGTGATGCGCGACTGATCAGTGTATTTATTACCTGTCATCGAACAGCCCAGGTGTGACACATATAGATAGTGGACATGTCACACTGTGGCAACACATAAGTAGTGAGATATAGTACGTGATTGATATATACTATGAATAAAACACGTGTGTATCGGTAACAATTATCAACAACTGGGTAGGACGTGGTTTTTCGCATTGACTAAACAAAGAAGTTGAAATCCACGTCGACCCTTTCTTCATTGACACTGCAGCTTGTAAATGTCACTCACTATAAAACATTTAGATCCGATACAAAATGTCAGTTACGCTAAAGCGTCGCGTACACGTATTGGAATACGACTGAATCAGCGTTTTTATCAATTTCAGAGTAACAGAAGTTTGTCTAAAATTAAGATGTTAAACATGTTAAATGAAAGTAAACTGATGGCGTGAACATGAAGAGCAGTTTACATTTTTTAAAGGTGGGTTCCACCTTCCCTACCCTCGGCGCCAACGTTATATTTTACGGCCGCTTCTATTGCTCTTGACCATACGCTGTTTCAGACCCTAAATTCACACCTATTTGTACAGATGAGGTGAGGTGAGGTGAGGTGAGGTGAAATAGGGTTTAACGTCGCGTTCAAGACTTATATAGCGAAAAGCTCGTCCGTGCTTGTGCGTGCGTGCGTGCGTGCGTGCGTGAGTGCGCGTTGGTGCGTGCGTGCGTGCGTGCGTGCGTGTGTGTGTGACTTCTTGTAGGACTCTGGACTAAAATTTCTTATAATGCTAACCCACTACGTTTAAACATGCATACCCAGGTCAGTGTACGTAATGCCTTGCGCCAGGGAGGGCAAGTACCATCTTTCAGACGCTCTACCCACAAGACCAGAGACTGTGACTAGACATCAATGTTGGCTGGAACTTTTCCCAGTTCTTGAGTGTGATAAAACCTTTCTGTCAGGATAATAAACATCTAAAAGTAACAAACGGCTAACACAAGAATACGTACATAAACACGTATTTTGCCTGTGTCGTCTGGAACCGATACCTGGCTACATGTTCGTCATAGGCGAAACTGTCGCGTAAATTGAAACCAGTACACCTATCATTCATTATACAAAGTCCAGGAGAGTCAAACATAAAGGAACTGTTTCTACTCTCATTGATCAACATTCGAAAGATCCTGCTATAAACCTACACCCCGATCGAGTGCCACGCCCACCCATGGAATAACAACACAGCACACCTTATACCCCATTGAGAAAGTGTGCCTCCGGGTACATCTTACAGGGTACATCTTACAGGGTATTTCATCTATTCTGCCCGAGGGTTGAGTCGAGAGATAAATTTTATACCAACATCTATAGAAATATATATAGTTAGGCGTCTCTTTGAAGTCTTTGACATAGAACTAAACAGTGTCAGAAAACTCTAAAAGAGCTACGCAAGTATACATTCAAACACATATAAAATATAACCTACTTATTATAAGCAGCGGGAATGTATCTACGACTAAACTTTAATCTGATAGGGATGATGGTTTGTTTTGGGTTGTCGGGGAACATTAAATGTGAAACTGTAATATACAAATAAACAAAGCTGAAAAAGCTTCATGGCAACATCAAACACTAATTTCAGAAAAGAAATAATTTCAGGTAATTTGTCCAGTGGCTTTGCGTACTGGTGTGCGATGCCACAAAACGGTGTGCAACTACATTTTGTACTGGATAACACAAATGATGAATATGGCGAACATCTACTTCCCATAACACATGTATCAGATTATTAAGTAATTATATATGGATAGTGTTATTGAAGCGATAAACCACTTCGGTAAACTTGATATCACGATCCGATAAATATACAAATGAGGTACCCAAGCAGGAACTACTTTTTTCGATGCACTATCTACATGCTCAATAAACTGTTGCACAACATGACTGGGGCGATTCACTCAAGCATTGTATTCATACGCTCTTTACAAAAAATACTTCGGCGAGTGAAATGACTTGCTTGAAAACCGTATAAGGATCTATAGCGAATCGTCTAATACAGTAAAATAAAGAAGTTGTTATCCATAAAGTGTCTACTTTCTAGTGAAATTACGTCTTTTACATCGATTAATTTGCGAATGACATATCATAACAAATATTATTACCCTCGTGTGTTTCCGCATATCATACATCTTGAATAAAAGACTCCCATAATATATTTTTTTTATACCTGATACTTACGATACGGAAACACATTCGGGTCATAATCTCAGTGTATTGCCATTGATGCCAACCCTAGCAAGCTCATAGATTGTTCATTATCTATATGTACGCCTCCCTCGGCCTTGGGTATTTTCAATGTAGAAATGACTTCAGTGAAACCTTTAGACAGGCAAGATGCGAATAGCTGTAATATGTTATGTGAAGTAAGTGTTATGTTAGGATAGGATAGGATAGGATAGGATAGGATAGGATAGGATAGGATAGGATAGGATAGGATAGGATAGGGTAGGATAGGATAGGATAGGATAAGTTTTATTCCATACTGAAAGGCCTCAGGCCCATAGTACAATCCTGTTTTCGGGAGTGGTTACAGATCCGTTTAACAGGTCATATTCTAATTTAACATAGCATGATAAATGAACATTGATAGATTTTTTAGAGTATCTTTATCAGTTGTTGACATGATCGTTGTAAATTTTTGTAGAGTGGGATGTGCATAACAAGGCAGATCAATATATTTTATTCTAAGGTGTTCGTATTTTGGACAAACTAACAGAAAATGAAACCCATCTTCAAGTGTTATGTTGCATACCGTATCTGCGGTATATGTATGCCACCACTACTTCCACGCCACCTCTGTGTACATTCAGGGTTATTGAATTACATGAAGCGCACGTAAAAGGTATAAACTCGCCAGCTGCCGCAATGCAAACATTCCAACATACATTTTATGATGAAAACACAATAAAATTATCGCACTATTTAATAGTTAACATACGATAGAAAATATGGGATTTTATGGCTAGAGATGTATGAATATGAATCAAAATACAAAATCAATTATGCATCATTATTATTTCTGGCAGACAGCCGGAGGTGTGTTTGTTTAAAACGCAGTGACGCATTGTACACGTGGAAGCTGGGTTTGATTGGGGAACTGTGGAGGTATTACTTGATGTCGAGGTCGTAAAATTCGATACAGGACCAATTATAACATAATTATACAATAATATAAAATCATATATATCTACAGTATGTGTCAATAAAATTTCGATTGTGATATCAAAATTGTATCAATATTTCATTCTGTCTCGAACGTTTTTCACAAAATACAGATCTATATTTATTGCACGTTGCCTTGATAACACAAATTTTGTACAAATATAATGTCACAAAGAGGAGATCTCAATTTGCCAGTAATTTAAGCACATGTCAACAGGTGATACTGTTCACAGAGATTTTCACGGAAAGTATTCTTGAGTGGCAATGAACTCGGTGACCCGTGAAGATCCGCGGTAGAATAGATCTTCAGCAAACCATGCTCGCCGTAAAAGGCGACTATGCTTGTCGTCAGAGGCGACCTAACGGGATTGGGTGGTCAGGCTCACTGACGTGGTTGATGCATGTCATCGTATCAAAAATACGTGGATCGATGCTCATGATGTCAATCACTTGATTGACTGGTCCAGGCTCGATTATTTACAGACCGCCGCCATACAGCTAAAATATTGCTGAGTTCGGCGTTAAACAACAAACAAACAAACAAACAATGCACTCGGTAGACATTGACATGATAGGGAGAACGTGACGGTAGAGAGCTGTCGGAGACACATTTTGCAAAGATTCTATTTTTGTATTGGTTGGGTTTAACTAAAATATCTTTGAAATGCAATCGTCTTGTGGTTAATTTCGATCATTTGTGCCAAATGATGGTGGCATTACAAGGACGTTTGTATTCCTTACAATTGGAAAACTGACACCTCGATGCAATGAACATGAGCGTCACAAGGCCCACCCTCGATTAACCAGTGATATCATAAACCGGATGATCGAGGGTGAACAAGGTTTGGTTGTGTTCAGTGTCCATTAAGACAGGCAATATGGTACGCAGGCGTATTTAGTTTACTGAATCGGTTATTGGTGATCGAACCACGGATCAATATAACAACATAAGCTTTGCCAAAAACTAATAATTACAATTTCATCCCCATCATCACAACAGATCACGTGACATGCTGAGGGAGAGGGTTGTGGTTTCCGACGTTTACAGTGAGTGAGTGAGTGAGAGGGTGGTTTCAGCCTGATTGTAGCAATATCACGACGGGGAACTACAGACATGAGTTTCACCCTGGTGGGAAATGGAACCCTGGCCTTCAGCACTTCACACATTTTGAGTGTGTTTCTTTCAGAAAAGGACCCGTGAAGTTCCGGGGTAGGATAAGTCTTCAGCAACCCATGCTTGCTGTAAAAGGCGACGATGCTGGTCGTAAGAGGCGACTAACGGAATCGGGTGGTCAGGTCGCTGACTTGGCTGATGCATGTCATCGTATCCCGGCGTTAAACAACAAACAAACAAACAAATCTTTAAGAAAAGGGAAACGTTATTACCGATTAACAAGAAGTAGATTTCAATGTTGTTGACAAACAGAAAACACTGATATTGCTTGTGGAACGCTGAGAATTATCATTTAATGATTTATTTTTCCGACACAATTTCATGAATCATAAAACGCCTGTGAATAAATTGCCCACATCAAACGGTTTCTAACTTCTTGTCAATAGTTTGATACAAACTGGATTGTCATAAAATTTTCAAGTTTTCTAACGTACCACCTCCCATGTTATAACACGTAAACCTTCCTTATTCAAGGTTGGAATTATCATTTCTTGGGCACATCGGCTTAATGTGTCTTTAAAACTATTTCATGTACATTTGTTTCTGTGTTAGACAATCGCGGACATCTTTCAACGGGTGCTAGGGCTAAAACGAACCCGTGCCAAAAGTCTCGAATTTCGTTGGAAATTTATATTAGCTGGGTTGTCATACATGTGTAACTGTTGTTTTAGCTTGAGTGGTCTTCGCCATAACCCCTTCCAAAATTCAGGTGATGCAATTTTGACTGGTCCCTCGCCTCTATTGTGCATGCTATACTCAAAGCCGCTTAGCTGAGTCGAAGGATTAAGACAGGGGCTCAGTCCAGATGCAATTACATCGATTTTGCAAGTTTGCCAATCTGTTTTAAAACTGACCTGTTTAGTTTTCACATGCCACTTGTAGTTTTATCAATTTATTTTGACGTTATCATGCCGACGCCCCTTGCTAGCAATTATTATATAAGTGAGTGAGTTGGACTTAATAACGCGCGCCGCTGTGAACAGTAAACTGTAAGTTATAACACGGCGTGTCAGCTTGATGCGAGAAGAAAGCCAGAAGTTATGCTGGTGTGAGCCTTAACTCTTTAGTGAATCCCACGAGCACGGGTATGGTGCTGTTAGCTTAGAAACATAATCGTAAAGAATCGGGCAGCGAACCCAAGATCATATAGCTGGGTTTCAGGCGTGCCCAAAGGACACAACTCTTCACGTCGAATTGCGGCGCATTAGACGATTTGGACACGTACCCCAAATTTATATAAGTAGCTTATTAAACATACGCTGATCTAGAAGGGATATTCGCCGCCCCCCCCCCCCCCCCCCCCCCCACACACACACCTTATAATTATTTCCTTTTTAATTATTTCATGTGCACCCTCCCCTCCACCCATCCACCCCTGCAATCCCTCCCAAAAGCTACCAACCCACACCCATCTCTCTCTTTTCCAAACCCTGTATTGACGTTTCTTTTTTATAAAATCTCTTCTAAAATGAAACAAAATAAAATAACCACATGACGCGACAAAAGTAGATTTATGCTTGGAAATAATAATTTTCGCATTATCTCCTATCCATCACCGCATATGGCACTTCTTGCTCTTTATCTGCGATGTAAGATTTAATTATAGTCTATCCATGCTCTATAATGTCATCACAGGTAGTTGACAGGTGTATTTAGAGTTATCTGCCCCTGTGACCCGTCACCAGATGGCGTAACCCTTCCACGTTTCCGATTGACAGGCATGAAGCCCATGACAAGTTGACGAACGTAAACTTCTGTTAAAACAACTGAAGTCAACAAAATGTCTGTGGGGGGAGGAAATCAACAAGGGGGCTCCACCCACCCTCTCAAGATCTTCGCCAGCATATTCATATCTTTCATTGGAGCAGGAGTTCTAGGGCTCCCATTTGCTTTCAAAGAGGTAAACATTTGATCACCGAATAGTCTGTCACGTATGTATAAGAGACATATGATAGGAAGTGTCAATGCCTCAATATAAAGTTGTTTTGTTGTAAGAATTTTCATATTCCTGTCGTGTTTACAATTTGGGCGAGAAATTTGTGTTCAACTGTCTTTTAATATAAACGTAAGCAGCTAGATCTAGAAAGAAATCTCTCGGATTAAGTAAAATGTGTGGTTGAAAAATACTGTACATCCATAAACATGATAAAACTGAATAGATTGTACATTACTGGTCCATATGTCTATGTGCATTGATGAATTATATGCTCTTTTACATTTCGTCAGTTATTTGTATTGGCAGTGTGTATATGAGTTGTAAACTTGGTATTAAGGAGGTTCTTTCCCAGTATATGTTAGCCTACCACTGATTGCATCTAGTATAATTATCATCGATAGGGACTGGCAAAGTACATATCTCTCCTAAATGATCATGTCCTATAATGTGATAACCATGATAACTGTCATTTGTCAATGTCGTGATGATTTTGACATTCCAACAGATTCATTTTACTGAAGATTCTATACAGTGACACCTTGTTATTCAGTGACCCTGTTAGATGTTAACGTGTGCAGGCTAAAACTGCACCTCAGCAAATCATCACCGATTTTCTCAGACGAAAATGACGCCTATTTTTAATAACGATAAGAACAATTTATGCAGTATATATGCTTTATTTACATGCTTTTTTTATGTCATGTTGTAGTATATATGTTTTTCTTGGGCTGGGACAGGGTCTGTTATCCAAAGAAACATTCTTGGCTGTCGGCAGAAAGGGGAGATATAGATTTATATGAAATATTTATAAAATTACTATTTATTTCCTACTTACTAAATAAATATTGAATATATAGTATACCTGTAGTCCTATTTCTTGACATTTCTGCCAGACTCAGTTTCAGCTTGACATTGAGTTAATTTGAGTAAAGGCCTCCCAATCAGAGTCGGTGAGTAAATTGGACATAATTTAATTTAACAGTTTAGTTTAATTTCATTTATTTTACTTCAAACAGTTTAGTTTAATTTCATTTTTTTACTTCAAACAGTTTAGTTTAATTTCATTTATTTTACTTCAAAGCATGTGATGTCTTCACAGTAAGTTTAGTTGCGCCTCCAAATCAGAGTCTAATGTAAGCTTTTCTTAACATTTCACAATTTCTTTTGTTTGGTTGTGACCATATGCATGTGAGTTTAATGTATTTCAGTACCAAGGTTAAAAAAATAATAAGGTGCTGTTTTCGTCAGGCAATAGTGGCCGTTTGGGCATTAGGCAAGGCGACGTCGTTGCCAATCGGTGTCGTTTTGCTGAGGTGCCATTTTAGCTATAACCTGATGTTAACAGCAATATTAGCAATAACTGTACCAACGATTCCTTAATTTATGTTTTGTTAATCCAGAAAATTTCACATAGAAAGCAACCGTCTATTTTAACAGGGTTTCAAAATAGATTAGAAAATAGAATATGCAAGATGTACAGTCAGTGTCAGACATTTTAACATTTATAACAGATACCTGTATTGCAATGTTTAAATATATGTTAATGATTTGGACACATTGTTATCAGGGATAGAAACTAACCCAGAAAAGGTGCCAGTCAAACTATAATATACATTCAAGTCCCGTTTATCTGACACTAATGATGGGAACCGAATAAATCAGTGTTATTTAGACTGTTAATCCGACAGTCTTGCACTCTGACACACTTAATTTGCAACATATTATCGAAATCACCCGTTAATCAGTCTCGTTAATACAACACATTGATCAGCGTACTCTGTGGTCATCTGCCCGCGAGTACACAGCCCATGTTTCAATGCGATACGAGTCAGCTGGTAGCTACATATTACAACGGCTGCAGAGATAAATTTGCTTAACAATAAACAATTAATGCTTTAAATAAATAAAACAGGATTAATACCATGGTCAGATTACCTCAATCTCATTAAAACCAGGTACAAGTTCTCGCTACCGCTGAGGAAATCCCATTACAGGTTGTGTGGCGTTGATACCACTTAATTTCATTTATCCGGCATACTCATTAATCCGACATAATCATATGCAACCAACCATGTCAGATTAACAGGACATGACTCTATTCCCAGGTTAGAACAAACACACTGTTTGACGTGTTTGAAATGTCTGCTTTGCTAATGGAACCTCAAACTTTGGGGAACCATTCTTGATATATAGTTTTCTTATCATTTTTGTAATTTACCATTAACTGATGTTGTTTGTTTACAGGCAGGAATCATTGAAGGTGCCATCATCATGAGCTTTGTTGGAGTTATCAGGTAACTTTCCATCCTGGTTTTCCTATTTGTGTATAGCGAAACAGTAATGAAATTAGAAAATACCCCCGACAATGGCACCACCTCCGTGGTCTAGTGGTAGGGCATCAGCCTGAAGCGCGGAAGGTCCAGGTTTCAATCCCCAGCCACATCTTCATACCAAAAGATGTTAGAAGATGGTACTTGTTGTTACCCTGTCTGGCTCTCGGCATTAAGGGACTAAAACAGGGACTGGTCGGCTTGGACGTTGGAGTCAGTATATTGTGTCTGAGTGGGGTATTCATGTTAAAACTGCGGTGTGGTATCTCAGTGGGCCAGCACTATAAATCGGCATCAGTCCAAACTAGTAAAAGCCGACACACACATGCATGCACATCGCTATGTAAGTGGAGTAATCTTTGACGCGACATTAAACCCCATGTCACCTCAACCCCGACATTGGCCAATACAATATGCAAAGGCTCTACATCTTACCATGTGACACTTATGACTTTGTATTATAGATACTGGTTAAATTATTAATGATAGAACCACCCACTAGATGATAGGTTCATTACTATGATAAATAGATTAACTGATTAGCTCTTCAACTATAACATTTGTATAATAACCACTAGTCCGAAGCCAGAGTCAAGTGAGATTCTGTTTGGTCTAGTAAGATCAGCTAATAAAACGCCATATGGTCACACTGAAATGTATAAACAATGATGCTAAGCATGCTAAGTGTTCTGGCTTGTGGACCCATTTTTTTGTTTTGGCTTAGTCTAGTTATGACTTGATTTATGTGACAGGTAACCATGGTAACAAGTTCGGGTGTTCTCATCTTGTGGGAATGGCGGTAGCCATTATTTATGCTATAAGAAAGTCTTGCAAGGCAACCATGGTAACTGGCACACTAACGATAAAAAGGCTTTAATATTTAGTTTTATGTTATCATGATTATTGCATGAAATTCAGTGCAAAGATTCGAGTAATAAGGATAACACATTTTTTTCCAATTTGCCTGCCATGGACATTTTGTGTTAAGTCCTTGTTTGATCAAACTTTGATCCTTTATTTTAAACATAATCATCAGCTGATCACAGACAATTGATTTGGGTCAGGTTCATCTGTTATATACTAACTTTGACACATTGTGATATAACTGAAATGCTAGAACGCCTTTCAGCTTAAACACTCCCTTATTCCTCATGTTCATATCAATGTTGTTTTCAGTGTCAAGGCTATGTTGTTGATCATTGACTGCAAGTACCAAATACTGGAAAAACGCAAGTCAAAAAAAGGATATGGCAATTCATCCAGTGTTGATGAAGATGGCCTCACAAGGTCAAAGGCAGAAGTTACAGACCTCCTAAAGGGAGAAGGGGCACTTGTCATTCGAGTCAAAGATCCGCCTATGCTACAAGTAAGTTACTTCTCTGTCATCTCAGCAATCACAATAATATCAGATTTTTTATCCCGCGACGACACCTTTGCATGAAGATCTGACCCCTCCATAGAGGGTTGCATCAGGTTAACCCTGAGCAAACTTTGACCATCCAATCTAAGTGAAAGGTGCATTGGTTCTTGAGCCAATCAGGTGTCAGCTTTCTAAGGTGTTTTAGTGTACTTTCATTACCACCTGAAATCAGAAATTTCTATCTTAGCAACAGCAAACCACTGAAACACTGACATATCCTCAATAGTACACCCTGATTGATGTAGATGTCGTGGCTTTAGAAACGACAGGATGTATAAAATATCCACAGCTGTTAGCTTTATTCAGAACTCCCTGATTATAATCGCTTACAAGATACAGAAAGCTTGTCTGATTGCTTCACTCACTTGTACCACGAGGTTTGACGGCTCAACACTGATTGGCTGATGAGTTCACCCAGATTTCAAGTAGACGTATTACAGTTTTGTGTCCTGCTTCTCACCAAGATGTAGGTGTAGGCATGATGGTATGATGATGAACATGGGGTTCCCAGACTGACAACAAGTACATTTTACATACACTTAATGAGTATGGCAATTAATTAGTGATGCCTATCATCTACGTCACTGGTGCGTAACATCATGTGTGTGGTTGCAGTTGAGTCATGATATTGTCTGAGTTTTTCCAACAGATGCTTCAGTAACAATTTATTCATATTTTTCATGTTTTACATGACTGAATTACATTATTAACTGTATTATTCCGGCGGCAGGATGTGGTTTCACATCTAAATATGTTCTTTGCGATTTTTATTTTAGATGTGATTTTGTTCCTTATACATTGAAAAAGATCAACAAGGCATGACAAAGTTTATGAACATGAAATACTGAAGTGCAGTGGCTTCGATATGAGGACGGGCACTTTGGAGTCACTTCAGTCCCAGGCGAATTCTGCAGTAAAGTTGTCTAACTTCTGCAACAAAATTACCATAATGCTGCAGATAAAAATCCGCAATTCTGAGGTTAATTCTGCTTTAAAAACTACCAAACCTAATACAAACTCATATGCATAGTGTCACTGCTATTTATTTATGGTTAGATGTAAACATAGTTTATGTAGTCAAAATACCACAAGAACTTTTAAGAGTGAGAAGAATTTTACTGTAGTATTCATATTTTATATGTTTCAACTTCATTTTAAATATTTGGGCATCATTCAAGTGCAAAAGTTTATAGAAAAGCTTGAAAACAATTCAAATTAGTGTATTGATTGATAAAAAGGGAAAATTCAGCGATTATTCTGCAATTCTGTGATAAGCAACATTTTCTGCAAATCATTCCGCGATCGCAGAATCGCAGATTTTATCTGAGACGGTCATTTGTAAAATGTTGGAAGGGCGTGGGCGGGTCACATCACTTGGTCTGAAACATCCTTAATTAACCTACATTCTATTTTGATATCCAGTAAACTACAGTTATAATGAACTCAAACGAACTAATTTTAGTTTTTTATAACAGTAGTTTGTTATAAACATATATCAGATATATACAACATCTATACAGCAAATGGCAGGGACTAAAAATAAAATTAAGTTTGTAATATCCTTCAGTTTGTTATAAGCGTGTTTGATAATAAAGTTATATCATTGGGTGTGTCTTGACCGAATCACCGGTCGATTCCAAGAAAACGTGTGTACAGCTGATTGCTGTTTCCGGCTTAGTTTACGAGAAAATACACAAGGTAATCTTAATCCCTGGATATAAAACAATGCCTAGCAGAACAATAAATACTATTTAAACGGTAAATAAACATGTCTGGTGATTTTTTATCTCAAATTTCGAATTTGTACTGACAAAGTTTCTCATCACCCATTCGTTTACCAGACTTCGCTGAAAGGGTACGGTGTAATTTTTTTCCAAAATATTGAACCCGCCAGAGGGGGGTGCGCATTATACATGGGTGCGCACTATACTCAAGAAAATACGGTATTAACTCTCAAAGCAACCTAGATTTTTATGTGCATCTTCATACAGCTGCTGGATGGGTCTAGCATCTGCTTGCACATGTTGTCTCAGTCTGCTGAGGAGGCGGAGCTGCGCTTCTGACTCCACTGATGGACGGTTGTGTACTTTTCAAAATGGTGGGGCTTAACTAAATTAAGTGATATACAGTGGCACATTTTACTCAGTCTAAAGTTAATTTGCATTGATCTCTAAAAGAAAATAAAGTTTTTATATGTATTAATATCTCTACTCAGCTTAAGATCTGGCTTGTGTGAACAACAATGGATTAAAATATAAACTGCATTGATCTTAAAAATAATTAATTGATGTGATTGGTTCTATATGATTTTGTAGTTGTTTATTCAGTAGTAAGTATTTAGTTTCTCTACTCAGTTTCTTTTATTTTCTAACAGTTTATATAGGAATCTGCAACAGTACAACATGGTACAAGCCTGACTTGACCGGGCAACAGATATTGACAAACTAAATTTAAACTTTTATCCTGAGGCTTATCTCTTAGCAAAAATAAGTCAAACAATAGTGGTTCAGTCCATTTACATAGATAGGGATGAAACTGAGGTCCCAATGTGCCTGCAGTAATTTCTGTAGGAAAATTGGGATGTAGGCATTGAATTGTTCAATTTGTGTGTCTGACGTCCCCTCGGGCAAGTGTTAAATATTATGTTGTTGCCCTCAGCCAAGTGGGAAAATATTATTTAGTTGCCCTCAAGCAAGTAGGAAGATCGGGGCTATTAACTTTGAAAATTAGAAGATGCATCGTGTGTTTGTCAACTGCAGAAGTACCTGACTAGTCATTTATCTATTCTGCACATCACCCATTAGCTGTTGCTTCAGTTCATGAAGTTTTGTTATTAAAATTAAAGTTTCCTTCTTTTCTCTAATTTAGCAGGGCAATTTAAAAATAGGCGAGGAATTAGGAAATATTGGTATTTGAACTCCCATGCTCACTCATTTTCACTGACTCATACTCACCATCACTTACCCATTCACACTTCATATAGCTGGAATATTGCTGAGTGTGGCATTAAACAACAAACAAACAAAACTTCTTCAACCTTATGCTGATGCAGCGTTAAACAGTACCCCACTCACTCATTCAGCACCTCGATATATAACATGAAAAGATTTGGAAAATATTTGTTGATGTTAAGTTGACGGTACACATGCTTTGCAAATACTGCAGTCAACCAATGTCGATTTCGTTTCATGATTTTGATTGGATTATGCATAGACTCGTTAGTCAAGCCAAAATAGAACTCCATAATTCCAGCCTAGTTTGGCAAGGGTGAAAACGGGACTTTTATAGTCAGTAAACTGCCTTACCTTGGGAAGATGCACTGTAATTACTCTGTGCGAGTGATAGGGGTGAAACAATACAAGCTTAGGATATGATACATAGGTCACAATAGTGAGATATCGTGATATGCATATTCACATAAAACCGTGTGGAAACTTCTTGACTATGAATATTTCAGAGCAGGATACAGAGACACATGCTTGTAGCAGCTATTTTTAGCAGTGAACTTGAAACACTACTCGTACCATACATTATGCGATATTTGAATGACCAAATGTGGGGGGTGAGGGTTGGTGGCATTGGTGAATAATTTATTTTTGCAAGTGTATCGTCTTGTATAGATAGAAAAAAAAAATGTATCGTGCATCGCATCGTTGAACGGAAACTTCCAAAGCACCTAACAAGTGAGCCCTCATCACTCATACTGCTCGATAATAATCCTGATGATGATGACCTTTGTGGCAGCAGCACACCTGTCTGTCGGTTCCACCATGGTTATCAACAGCTGTTTTCATTCAGCAGGCAGGCTGTGTCATGACTGAAATGCTTCCGTTTTTAATGGTGTGAAGTCCTAAATCAATCACATTCACCCACCATTTTCCACTAGTCCTTACTGAATGTGGGGCAGTGGCGTAACCTGGGATGAGTTGTACAGAGCGATCTTAGCTCTAAGGTGATCGTAACTCCCATACTTTACCATAGACTTTCCACTAGTCCTTACTGAATGTGGGGCAGTGGCAAAAGCTGGGTGCAGTTGTACAGAGTGATCTTAGCTCTAAGGTGATCGTAACTCCCATACCTTACCATAGACTTTCCACTAGTCCTTACTGAATGTGGGGCAGTGGGGTAACCTGGGTGCAGTTGTACAGAGTGATCTTAGCTCTAGGGTGATCGTAACTCCCATACCTTACCATAGACTTTCGACAGTCGTAGCGCAACAAACATTGTTTTGTACAATGGCACTATTGTCATTGAAGCATTAGCTCTGCACACTGAAGACCTTGATCTGAATCGCCACATAGATGCAAGGTGAGAGGCCATTTCTGGTGTCCCTGCCATGATGTCGCTGGAATATTGCTGCAAGTGGCTTAAACCTCTACTGACTCACCTCAACATTATTACTGAGAACTCTTCTCCCAAAATGCTGTCGTTGTCATCTGCCATGAAATTGAAGTTCACCTTATGTGTTCCATGCCATTCTTTTGGGGGACAGTAGGAATATTTTTAATGACAAAATACCAGATTTTAAAAAAATAATACAGGTCATTTATTGATTAAAATCTTTCAATATCCAAAACACAGAGTCTAAAATATTTCTCTGGTAGAGGCTAACAAAAAGCAGCTCAAAGTCTACCTTCCATCTTTCACAGATAATTTACACTAAACGATGGCAACGGTAAATTCTCATTACCAACCAAATTATATACCCAGGAGGAAGGGGCCAGTCTTCTATGGTTCCGCATATGCTCTGTACAGAGGTTGCATCACTAGGGCCTACCAGAATCCTTGATTGCGGGTTTGAACCTCTCTGCAACCCGATATACATCGTTGTTTGTCATCACCATACCCGTGCTCATTGGTTTCAAGTGGTGAACATCTAAGACATGCATCACTTTCCTCCCACATTAAACTGACACACAGATGATATAATTGTGATCTCGTTCAAAATGGTGCTGAACCATAACCTGCTCACTCACTCAAAATTTGTTACATGGGAGAAAACTCGCAAGTTCGCATTGTGGAGGTTTTCTGTGGCAGTGGTGTAACACCAAGTCATCACTGTCCCGGAGCGTGCATCCGTGCATATTTATTGAATGAGTAAACATTATGCTGTTCCAGGATCTTGTTTTGTTCCATTTATGTACTTCAATTGATGTTTCAAATTGCTTCTGTATTCTAAATTTTGAATTATACAATATATAGTGATACATATCGCAATACAGCCATGTGCATTGTAAAATGTTGTGATGCTTTAAACTTTAAACATCCAATACCCATCCCTACCATGATGCATCTGACTTTACCTTTCCTTACTGTCATGCTCCAGTGGTGTATACATATGATATAGATATGTCTAGTAGACACAATATTGACATTGTCACATTTTGACTACAGTAACAAAGAGACTATTGAACTATTAATCATGGCCTATCTATTGGCATGAAACAGGCCTTGAGTTGGGCAAGATTGAGTTATAGAAATATTAACGTGGATGGTGTGAATATGGAGTGTGTGTGAAAAGGCGTGTTGGACGCAGATGTTGGAAGCTTGAAGTGCCTCGGCTGCTCTGCGTGACAGGTGTTGGGAAGGTGGGAATATGTCGGCCATATATCAACTAAGTGCTGTGCATCTCAAATTAGGCATTTTCATGAATGATTGATAACATTTTCTGAACATTGATTGTGTATAAAAAAATTATCATGAAGCAGAAATAATAGGTAAATCTACCTGTATTAGAAAAAGTTGCAGTCTCTTAATCCAGACCAGAGATATCCTTAAGATAGACTTTAACTACTTAACAGTCTTTACTTAGCAAATACGTGGGGTGATTGTGTAAGGTCTGTTGCTAGTATGACAAATATCTACTCATGATAAACATGGTAAATTGTGTCAATGTATAGATTCTTTTTGTTTGCTTAATGCCATTCTCAGGAATATTAAAGCTATATGACCATGGTCTGTAAATAGTCAAGCCTGGGCCTTGTATGGTGAGGTAAGACAGGCTGTTGAACACACATCACAAACATGGATCAGAATCATTATGTAAATGTATTTATGCCATCTAGAATATTGTCCTGATTAATATATAGGTATGATAAAGTAAGGTATCTATCATACAAGTACTGAAGCCGTTTAGGAATTCATATTTCCTTGCTTCTCCTAAATATGAAATATGGATACAAATCATCTAATAATATTTTTACGTTTTTATTTGTGCTAAGAAATACAATAAAAAGGTGATAAAATAATTATGGTATAGTTGTCACGGTTACACAGCAGTCCCAGACACACAGGTGGTTGACATTTGTGTGAAACTAACACCACGACAGGGAAAACTTGTTCTGATTGTCTGGGTGGGGAAAGAGAGAACTGTGCCATACGTCCTAAATCTGGAGATTGTTAGCTTCCAGTAATCTGACACAATATGAACTCTTGGCATACCGTACCAAATAAGGAGGCTAAGAATTGTTTTAAAAACATGCAGTTGTGCCATATTTAAGATCATGATGATGTCATTTAAGTTACTGGTAGGACTGCACAGTATTACAGGCATTTATCAATTATCGACCCTGATGGCAGTTGTATTACATGATTACAGATACATTATTTCAATTTGAACTTTCAACAACTCATGCTGCTTCGCAACAAACTTTGCAAAACCTTTCACTGATTGGCTGAGCATATTTCTCTCCTTTGTGTCCATGGCTTTATCAGGCAGGGCGATACCACATTTTATCGCAGAACAAAAGGGTGGGTTTGGGGCAGTACTGTGTTTTAAAGAAGGTCTTGACCCTTTCTCAACCAATAAAAATACAGATCTAACTTGTAAATATAATAAACTTTAATAAATTTTTTATGTGTTCCTGTTTATTAGGTAATGAATATGTTTTGTTATGATTTAGCCTAAAATCAAAGACATATACGTCTTTGCTCAAATCTACATTGATCAACAAAATGGTGGAAATACGGAAGTTATTCCTCACTCACATTGTTGTCTCCACTGATTCATTACTACAAAATGGACCGCCTCCATGGTCTAGTGGTAGAGCGTCCGCCCAGAGAGTGGAAGGTCCAGGGTTTGATCCCCTGCCGCATCATACCAAAAATCGTTACAAGATGGTACTTGTTGTTACCCTGTCTGGCACTCGGCAATAACATGATTAAGTGGCTAAAAGAAAGTCTGGTCGGCTCGGAGTCAGTATAGTGTGTCTGAGTGAGGTATTCATGTTAAACTCCAGCATGGTATCTCAGTGTGCTAGCACTATAAATCGGCATCAGTCTGGACTAGTACAAGCAGCCACACACACACATGTGCATGCACCTTGCTATGTAAGTGTGATAATCTTGGACGTGATGTTAAACCCCATTTCACTTCACCTTCACCTCACAACAAAATTGTACGTAGAAATTAGGATCTGCATGTACAATTAGTGTCAACCACTGTAAAACACTTTTTCTCCCAATATATCTCAATACAGATAGTTCTATTGCAACATATTGCTGTACAGTGTTGCTGCCAATATACAGCCCTAACTATCTGAAGTAAATGTCTCGTGTTAACCTTGTTAACAGTGACCTTGTGATGTTCTGGACTGCAGTCAGCAGCATTCCAGTTAAGGCGTGGTTGCCTGTAAATGGGTCAAGTAATCATGTTGTTAGTAGAATGTGTAATTACCCCCACCATTTACACACGATCAGCCAGGTCACAGTCAGACTGCCGATCCACATCTTGTTGGCAATTACAGGAAGCATGTGCTGCAGACCTCATCTGCCCCAGGA
This sequence comes from Haliotis rufescens, assembly GCF_023055435.1. Taxonomy (NCBI): domain Eukaryota; kingdom Metazoa; phylum Mollusca; class Gastropoda; order Lepetellida; family Haliotidae; genus Haliotis; species Haliotis rufescens. The sequence continues at coordinate 32,082,249 of NW_025964361.1, read as the reverse complement.
CCCTCGCCACAAGGATCTGCTTATCATGAATAAAACACTTATTGGGATGTAGGGATTCTGTAGGTTGTATGAGGCGACCAATTAGATCAGGGGTGATTTGGTTGATGGCACGTCATCGTACCCTTTGGTGTGGATCGTTGCTTACAATATCAATCACTGGCTTGGCCAACCAAGAATCAATTATTGACAGGCAGCCATCGTAGGGCAGGAATATACCTGTGTACAACATTAAACAACAACACACACACACACACACACACACACACACACACACACACACTCACTCAGTGTCTTAACTAATGATGAGACGGTGTTGATCAGTAAGCTGTAAGCTGGGATGACCAAAATGCTTTGTGCAAGCATTGTAATGTAATTGAAGACGAAATACATGTTATATACCACTGTGTGCTCTACGATGGTGAGCGGAAATATTTAATTCCCAAAACTGTTAGTGATAACTATTATTCATTACAAAGAATATGTCAGTCAACAAATGTTAATGTGATGTTACACTTTGCCAGGTTCCTGAATTGTATCTTCACAGGAAGATAAAACACCTGTTTATCTTCCCTTAAGAAATAGCTCTCTGTAAAATGGTACTTGTAAACCTTTTTGTACCTCATGCAAATAAAACTGTCTGTCTGTCTGTTGATCAGTTTTTATGACAATTGTGACAGTGTCTTCTCTCATCATGGTCATAGTGTTCCTGAATACTACGGTATATAGTATATGTATATGACTGTAGATAAGCCGCAGGCCGGTCCGGTACCAGTTGTGCATGATGTCACAGAAACACAGACTTTCATATTTTGGTCACTGATGAACATTTCTCATGAAAAAGCTTGGTAGATATTTGTTTCGTTGTTATGGTAACACATTGTGACCTGTTCTGTTTCAGACATCCGACCTGACATACGGAGATGTAGGTGAGTAGTGGATGGTGGAGAAAGTGGCGTGAGTGTCCTGATGGCCGACAGTCATGTGGAGGCCAGACTTGAGCCTACAATCTTGGATTGGTACCATGAATGAAGTTTGCATGATAGAATGATCGATTCTGAAGGGTTCCCAACAATCTGCACAATACAGTGTTCAAAATCCAGGGGTCTTGGGTAGAGGTAGATTTAACATGTTTTGATGCTGTAGTGGTTGTATTAGCCTTGCTCCAAGGCTGTACTTAATGATAAGTCCATGGATGTATAGTAATTCTATCCTTGTAATCATGGTAATAGGCAAGTCTAGACAAGCAAACTGTACAAAGATGCCATTATTTTATACAGATAACTTGTTATTTATATAATCTAGGAATTATAATTTAAAGTATAATCATTTCCTTACATCAATCTATAATATTTCAATCTTAACATAAGCACTTCTTGACTTTCATGGTTTAATTTCGAACACTGAAATACAGTAACCATGGCCAAAATGAACTCTGAAGCCTGATTAATTATTTTCCTTGCAGCCCTGTGTTCATAACTGACAAAACTTTGTCTCCCATTATGGTTTCCACACTGTTGATTTATGGCTTCTACAGTCCCTCCTGCAAAATAGTGATTGAATTAACATCTATAGATATATATTAGATCTGATAAAGATAATCCGCTTGTCACGCCGAAGTCCTGGGTTCAATTCCTAACATGGGTACAATGTGTGAAGCCCCCCGCAGTGATGATACGGGAATATTGCTAAAAAGCGGCGTAAAATCAAAGTCACTCAGTCATTCACTTATAAAGATAATCTGAAATTATTGTATTCTTAAATACCCTGAAACTGCGGGTGTCAGTCCTTAGACTAAGACTGAAATCTATGTTGCCAAATTCATGTACAGGTTAGTAGATTCAAACATATTGACACAAACTGTTGTAATATCAGGTAGACATAAACATAGTCTCTTCATGTGCTTGTTATTTGTTTTACTGTACATATGAATGATGAATAAGCTATGAATAACAACAAAACTCATTAAGTATTCATTGCCCAAATATTTGTGATGTGTGTACCAACATTAACCATATTAATTGGATACTTTGAAATTTAGGAAGTGTGACTGACTAATTGTGATTATTTTCTGTTTGACTGATTGTTTATGAAGTTGACTACATTAAAGATGGTTGGGTGATCGGTGCATCTGTTGACGTCCCATAGTGATGAACACTATGATGTTTGACAGCACTTTTAGCACAAGTAACATATTTTCAAAGTCATTAGCCATTAGTCCAAAGCCTGAATCGAGTACAACAGGCTGTCAGACTAGTGGAGCATTTTTGTGGTAGCCCGATCGGTATAGTTATGTTTTCCTCGCATCTGTCGTCAAACAGTTGAAACTATTACTTCATGAACATTGAATATGCAAAATACACTCTTTGCACCATTTGTTGTACCACACATTAAACACATCACTGAAATTTAATTTGTAAATTAATGCAAACATGATGTACATGCAATGGTTCAGAAACCATGTTGCTATAATATATTTGCAACTCGTGTTGAACTTGTGATATATCTTAACAAGTCCCTAACTGATGAACAATATTTATTTACTATCCCGAGTGTCCAGTAAAAAGTCAAAAGGTTTTTAGGACAGGTTCTTTTCATGTGTAAAATGCACACATGAGCTGTTGAGTATGCATAAAAATGACATGTTTTTTTTAAATATAAAAGTTATAAGTTGGTGTTGTGGGGGGGGGGGGGGGGATTTTGGATTTTGAGGGGGCATGAAAAAATGTTACCTATGGTGGTGAGGGACAGCGAAATATGATATAGTCCAAAGGCTACTCTCACCACCACCAAACAAACAAGCACAGCTACACCATGTACTCTATTGGAAGGAGGGGGCACGGGTGGCCCAGTCTAAGGCGCCACGTTTCGCTGTGCAGAGTTGCGTCCCTTGGGCGTGCCAGAAACCTATGATTGTGGGTTCGAATCCTGGTTCACCCCGACTATGTTTCTAGGTTTGTCAGCACCATACCCGTGCTCGTGGGTTTCACCGAAGTGGTAAACGTCTAAGACCTGCATCACTTCAGGCTTTCCTCCCACATTAAGCTCACACGCCAGGATATAACTGGAATACTGTTAAAAGGGGCGTTAAACCCAACTCACTCACTCACTATTGGAAGGTAAAGGTGCCAATTGTACTGATGCAAGGATTAAAATTTCTCTGTGTGTATTATGTTCCTGTGTGCGTTATGTTGAAAGTACCGTCTCTGTGATCTAGTGTAGAGTGCCTGCCTGATGAGTGAAAGATTGACAGTTCGATCCCCTGGCTGCCTCATACCTAAAGAGGGCGGTCGGGTAGCCTAGTGGTTAAAGCGTTCGCTCGTCACGCCGAAGACCCGGGTTCGATTCCCGACATGGGTTCAATATTGCTAAAAGCGGCGTAAAACCATACTCACTCACTCACTCACTCACTCACTCACTCACTCACTCACTCATACCTAAAGACATTAAAAGACAGTACTTGTTTCTACCCTACGTGCCACTCAGTTGTGCAGGTATAGCGGTCGCACAGCACTGGTCTACCTCTAACTATAACATTATGCAGAGCTGTAGGATAGTCAATTTCCTGTCAGAGGGTGGAAATGTAATTTCAAACATAACATGCTCATTGTTGTCTGAAAATTTATGCGAAAAAATACACATAAAATTTCACCACTTTTTATCGTACACAGATGAACACAATAAAAGTATTATGTGACAGTATAATTTTCTATTTGATAGGTTTATGTAAACTGTAAGTGAACAAGTACTGCCTAATGTTTGAACGGCGTTATGATATAATAAATGGATTTGTAAGCCTATGTATAACGTTACATTTTTTATGAAAAAAACCAACTTGTTATAAACATGATAAATGACTTTATCAAGTTCAAAACACAACAGAGAGATATACAAAAGCACAGAGAAAAGGGGCATAACACTGCTATGCTTAAAAGTAGGCCATTGTAACTCAGTTTTCCTTGTGATAACTGGATGTTCAGTTCCAAAATCAATTTAGCATGGTTAAATCTACAAGTAACTTAGTCCTAACTTGAAAACACAGGACATTATTCTCCTAATTCTCTTACTGTTGCCACGACTAGGGTGACACTTGCAGATGTTTCAAAGTTTATGTTTGCCATCATTAACATATTGTTTTGTCAGGGGCAGATAATTAGATAGGATTTCAAACTTCAGTATTTTCATTGGCCCTGTGTACCTTCTGTTCATAATCAACTATCGATTCAGCCCTCGCCAATTACAGTTTTGTTGTCCGTTAAATTTTTATGTGGTCATTTTGATGATAATTATCAGCATGATCAGCTCGACAAGTAGCTGATGATTAAATGACCACTCAGTTGGAAAATATGAAATTGAGATGATGCCATGAAATATGACAGGGCTGGTGTTATGATCATGATGATACTATTGTTGCATACTTAACATTGAAATGCACAGGTGTGTTTTACAGTGGGTAACATGTGCATGATGGGTACTTATTTCCAACAAACTGTTTATCGGTTCTTAGCTCAACTGTATATCAGCTATCAAGCTGCTGGTGAATGTGTACAAACAGTAACATGGGTCAATTAGTGTTCTTAGCTCACCTGTATATCGGCTATCAAGCTGCTGGTGAATGTGTACAAACAGTAACATGGGTCAATTAGTGTTCTTAGCTCACCTGTAAGGCTATCAAGCTGCTGGTGAATGTGTACAAACAGTAACATGGGTCAATTAGTGTTCTTAGCTCACCTGTAAGGCTATCAAGCTGCTGGTGAATGTGTACAAACAGTAACATGGGTCAATTAGTGTTCTTAGCTCACCTGTAAGGCTATCAAGCTGCTGGTGAATGTGTAAAAACAGTAACATGGGTCAATTAGTGTTCTTAGCTCACCTGTAAGGCTATCAAGCTGCTGGTGAATGTGTACAAACAGTAACATGGGTCAATTAGTGTTCTTAGCTCAACTGTATATCAGCTATCAAGCTGCTGGTGAATGTGTACAAACAGTAACATGGGTCAATTGGTGTTCTTAGCTCACCTGTATATCAGCCATCAAGCTGCTGGTGAATGTGTACAAACAGTAACATGGAACAATAAGTGTTCTTAGCTCACCTGTATATAGGCTATCAAGCTGCTGGTGAATGTGTACAAACAGTAACATGGAACAATAAGTGTTCTTAGCTCACCTGTATATAGGCTATCAAGCTGCTGGTGAATGTGTACAAACAGTAACATGGAACAATAAGTGTTCTTAGCTCACCTGTATATAGGCTATCAAGCTGCTGGTGAACGTGTACAAACAGTAACATGGAACAATAAGTGTTCTTAGCTCACCTGTATATCGGCTATCAAGCTGCTGATTAATGTGTACAAACAGTAGCAATGTTAACGGATGGTTCAACTGAGCTATTGTTATGTGATGTTATATTTAAAAAATATAATGACAGATAACATATGTCCCTTGTGATAATAAAGAACAATCTTTTTTTGCTTTTGTATATGTTGAGAGTCATGTAACATTTGTAGCTCACCTGGCTAAAAGTTGAGTCATTGCCCTTCCAACCAATCTTGAATTTGTTTAAGACGTTGGCAACCATATTAAAAAAATATTTGTGGCCTGATACTATTCCTGTTTTTTCGAACTGTAATGGGATTTGGTGTATGGTAGTTTCTAGTGGGCCTGACCATCCATGGTATGATCCAGTTCTTGATAATGGTCATTGATTAGATCTTTTCCTTGTGACCATGCCTTGAAATTTTCGCAAATACAGGAACAATGTTTCTGAACCACAAAATACTGACGTAGCTTAAACATTTGTTGTTAGTGAATTACATTCTGTGTTGCAGGATATGAAGCTTTGGGTCACACAGGAAGATTCCTGGTGGACCTGGCCATTGTGGTGTCTCAGACAGGTGAGATTTTTCTGTATGTCTCAGACAGATGAGGTATTGTCTGTGTCTCAGACAGATGAGGTATTGTCTGTGTGTCTCAGTCAGGTTAGATATCATGAGTGTGTCTCAGACAGGTGAGATATTATCAGTGTCTCTTGCACAGATGAGGTTTGTCTGTGTCTCAGACAGATGAGGTATTGTCTGTGTCTCAGACAGATGACGTATTATCAGTGTCTCTCAGACAGATGAGGTTTGTCTGTGTCTCAGACAGGTGAGGTTTGTCTGTGTCTCAGACAGATGACGTATTATCAGTGTCTCTCAGACAGATGAGGTTTGTCTGTGTCTCAGACAGGTGAGGTTTGTCTGTGTCTCAGACAGATGAGGTTTGTCTGTGTCTCAGACAGATGAGGTTTGTCTGTGTCTCAGACAGATGAGGGGCGGTCGGGTAGCCTAGTGGTTAAAGCGTTCGTTCGTCACGCCGAAGACCCGGGTTCGATCCCCGACATGGGTACAATGTGTGAAGCCCATTTCTGGTGTCCCCCGCCGTTATATTGCTGGAATATTGCTAAAAGCGGCGTAAAACCATACTCACTCACTCACTCACTCAGACAGATGAGGTTTGTCTGTGTCTCAGACAGGTTAAATGTCATAAGTGTGTCAGACAGGTTAGCTAGGTAATGTGGACAGTAAGTTGAAGCCGCAGATCACCATTAGTTCCCGTTCACTCCACAAGTCAGCTGATTGTGTTCGTGAGGTATTTATCATCTCCATGTTTTTCAGGATTCTGTTGTGCCTACCTCATCTTCATATCAGAAAACCTCTCCGACTACTTCAAGGGAATGAGGATGTAAGTAGCTATGTCCAGAATACACTTCAAGCACATCCGATTTCATAGGACTTACTTTACATATCCCCATCTATGAAGCGATCTGGAAGGAACCACATCACCTGAACATACACAATCCTTGCATGTGCAATAATAATGTGCTTGTCTCCAGCACTCGGCAATGAGGTGATAAAAAACTTGATCAATACAAATTTGAAATTTGAGGTAAAACATCACTCACTAGACATGATGATTAACCATTCAAATTGTATTTCCTGTTCTGCTAGGCATTGTTTTATTTGCAAAGATTAAGATTACTGTGTGTATTTTCTCGTATACTAAGCAGCAAACAGCAATCAGCTGTACACACATTTTCGCCCAATCTACCGGTATGGTTAAAAATTTACCAATAATATAACTTGATACAATGATCGGAAGAATTGTATCTGAACTATTGTTTCATCACGACTATACTGATGATAACACAGTGAACACAATGAAATATTTTATTCGCATGTTTAACAATTTACTGAAATTCGCAGTAGAGAGCAAGTCACACACGGAAATGGCAGTTTCAGATTTGGTTCCTACAATGATGAATGATGGTGTTCTGAGGGGTACTTACAAAATCTGGTACCAAATATGCTTCCTTTGTAGTTGATCCTTGCTTCATTTGCTGTAGCAGGATCTGCTGAGCTTGGTTTTGAATCCCAGAATCTCTCTGATTATGACCCTCAATCTGTCAGAACCCTGTGCTTTTGGCTGAACAGAGGCACACTTGAACTAAGCCACTTGCCCAGGGTGACACCACACGTTTTGGCGCTTGTGTTTCAGGTGTATGTATATATTCATATTTCCACTATCTGGTCATCCACCAACGGATGAGTGGGTTTTGGGGGGGGGGGGGGGGGGCACAGGGTGAATGTCCTGTACACTAGGGGTAGTGACAACACTGTGTTGACCTATAAACATTGTTGATCCATAGGTTGAACACCAACCTGGTCACTAGCGGGATACCGTCTCAACACCTGGTGTGTGCTACCCTGGCGCTTTATTAAGTTATGTATCCGGAGATCAGGCATGGTGACTTGGTTGAAAGCGTGTCATCGCTCCCCAATGACATGAATTGTTGCTCATACCAGCAATCGCTGGTTTATTTATCTCTGCTCCATCAATATCAAGACTTACTTACAGTAGTCAGCTTATAGCTGGATCTTCAGCAGCCCATGCTTGCCATCAAAGGCGACTATGCTTGTCATAAGAGGCGACAAACGGGATCAGATGCTCAGGCTGGCTGACTTGGTTGATGGATGCATCTTATCCCAATTGTGTTGATCGATGCTCATGATGTCAATCACTGGATTTTCTGGTCCAGACTCGATTATTTACGGACCACCGTCATATAGCTGGAATATTGCTGAGTGCTTCGTCAAACAACAAACAAACAAAATCTTATAGCTGCAGCTCATTTCAACCTAGTGCTTTGTGGAAAATAACTTGTCAAGGAAGTCACTAGTCTCTGACTAGTGGCTGTGTCTATCACTGGCATCACAATTTGCTGTGCAGAGTTGTGTCCCTTAGTCCTGCCAGAAACCTATGATCATGTGTTTGAACCCCGGGTCACCCTGATGATGTTTCTAGATTTGTCAGCACCATACCCATGCCCCTGGGTTTCACTGAAGTATTAAATGTCCAACTTGACATGCATCAGGTGAGTCTAACCGCCCACATGAAGCTGACACGCTGTGGTGGAGCTCAAGTACTGTTCTAAGGGGCATTAAACCCACTCACATGTATACAGCTGTTTCATTATTTGTTTCCCTCAGTGTGTATAGCCATTATGCTACGTAATGAAATATGACTGGTAGATTAATCATGACTGATGTTGTCGACTCGCATTAAACAGAGTTGATATATGAGAATTGCCATAAATTTAATGGTGTGGTTTTATTGTCTCTGTGTGTTATGTTTACATTGCTTCTGTTTATATCAAGCTCACTTGAATTCAACTCACTGGGTCAGATGAATCTCTTAATATTCAACATGTAGTAATTCTTGTATCTGATGTACTGTACTTTCTTGTGTATACCAAACAAAAGAAAAGTTGGGATCATGAATAATTTTTCGGATATTTTTTATGAAATTGTGTTCGCAAAAATATAACTTCTTTTCTTCTGTATATCATTCACACACATAAATCATGGGTACAAGCTTTGGGGGAAATGCTGTCTTGTACATATCGGCAGAACAAAAAAGATACCCCTAGATATTATATCGCTGTAATATGTTTAATTTTGGATGTTGCTGTTGCTGTTGCAGAGGTCACTGGCTGCTGATACTGTTGCCGCCCCTATGCCTGCTCACCTTGCTGCGTCATCTCTCCAGCCTCTCCATATCTAGGTGGGACTCTTTGTTGAAGGCCATTGTCTGTGTATAAGTTTGATGCATGTCATTGTATTCCTATTGTGTGGATAGATGGTCATGATGTCAATCACTGGATTGTCTGGTCCAGACTTGATTATTTACGGACCGCCGTCGTATTGCTGGAATATTGCTCAGTGCGGCGTTAAACAACAAACAAACAAACATTCTCATCTGTTATGTTTTAAATCATCTTCCAGACTTGATTATTTACGGACCCCCGTCATATTGCTGGAATATTGCTGAGTGCGGCGTTAAACAACAAACAAACAAACATTCTCATCTGTTATGTTTTAAATCATCTTCCAGACTTGATTATTTACGGACCCCCATCATATTGCTGGAATATTGCTGAGTGCGGCGTTAAACAACAAACAAACAAACATTCTCATCTGTAAAGCTTTTAATCATCTTCCAGACTTGATTACCCACGTGGATACAGTGAGTGAAGACCAGTCTTTCTATCCCACACCATGGTGTGGCTGGTGTATTGCTCAAACGTCTAAACATGGTATATCTCAATAACAATGAAGTATTTTCTGCAAGTGTTTAACAAGTGAGTTGATTATAAAAATCATTGCTTTCCTAATGTACAAATATGTGTCTCTTTTCAGCTTGATGGCACAGTGCTCTAATCTAATGGCGTTTGCAGTAGTGTTCTGGTTTGACTTTGAACATCTCAACAATATTGAGTGAGTATTCACCATCTTCCTCATCCTCTGCAAGTAGCATGGTCGTCTTGTCTAGAAGTAACATTAGAAGAAACCACATGTGTCACTGTATGTTACATAGAGCCAGCGCTAGAGACATAACCTAGAATTACTGACTGAAAAATATATTGAAGGAATATTTAATTTGTGAATGAACAGATTATGAACTACTAACTGCCTGCAACTTTTTGCTCTTTCTGTAATTTTGAAAACTAACACTGCTTTATTTATTTAGTTTTTCTACTTGTAAATTAATTACTTTATTGCTTGTCTAGAAGTTTTACAGGACACAAAGTGACTGTTCTTGTGTGTAAAGATGTTTCAAAGTTGTTGACTAATTATTACGCTGGTACACTGAAGTGTTTTGTCCCCATACCCTTTCCTTGGGTTAATGGATTTTCATGATTTTTTAAACTAACATGAAAAAAAGTACATGCTATATTTTCTGCTTTGATGAATTCATAGTTTAACAGTATTCATTGGTAAATGTTTTTTCACCTGGTTTTCTTTGACTGAAATAAGAGCATTTCCAATCAGTTTAGAAATGTTTGTATGGAAAAATTCTTACAAACAGTGAACTCTTTTTTTCTGTTTTGTTTTTTAAATGTTTTCATTTCTTTATTTTTGGTGGTATTCAAGATAGATTAAAATAAGCCTTACCTGTAGTGGTTATAGGGAAGATAGCTTTGAATGTGGACCCACTACACTGATACATTGTCATGGCTGATGACAGACACTGAGTAGCCCTGATCAAGGATATAATAAGACAGCTTGTATGGAGGCTGACAAGTACATATGTTGTGTGTATTGAATTACTTCCAGTGATTAAAATGGAGTCCCCCCTGGACTGTATCATTCAGTGGGCCCCGTCCTGATGTAGACGCCCTTGGGGATACCAGTTCGGAAAAGGTCCCCAGCAACCTGTCATAACAGGCGATTAAATGGATCTGGTGGTTGAGCTTGTTGACTGGGATTATACCCAGACATTGCTCAGAATATCAAACACTGGTTTGTCTGGTCCAGACTTGATTATTCAGAGGCCATCATATTACTGGAATATTGCTGACTACGGCATAAAACATGAAACAGATAAAATCAAAGTCGAAATTGCTGATACAATTATTAAAGATTCTTTCATAGACATGATTGTTAATCTAGACGGGAAATTGCTGTGGCTGCAACGAATTCTTGGATAATTGACAGATACACAGGTCTTCAACTATGACTCAGCTGAAAGAATTTTCTTATTGCAGCACCTATTTAACATATCTTTGATAGAGTTGAATATTGCAGATGCACAGAGACACACGATATATGGGTACATTTGGAGATACTGTTTGCCCTTTGTTCAGGGGATTAACTCATCATTCACCTGATCATGAAGCAAGATGGCTCAAGAAGTAGCCTTGAAACATTGAGAATTAAGAATACTAAAGTTAACAATCTGTACATTGTGTGTCTCTATGTAATTATCATGTTTAATGTATGTTCAATTCATTTGAATCAATCTGTGGGAAAAGGTTTGACACGTTAAATGTATGTCATTGAAAAGTTTTTGTGATCACCAGAGCAGAGTAGTGTTCGAGAGTATTGATTCAACTGCCACTTAATGAAAAATCATCGCCATTGATTTTAAGACAGCATTCCTACAAGACATTTATTTCATGTTTAAATTAAATATTCTAACAAGTATTTATTTATTAAGTTGTATAATTTCTAGTGTGATTTCAGTACCTTTCACCAAGGTCTGTGAGCGTGCACTGTAGTTGTCATTGTTTGTTCTGTAGATGCTATGTCACTTTCGAGTTCCTGCTACATTGTAACACTAGGTATACTACAGAATTATCTCCCTTGGACTAGGCTGTTGTTGTCCATGTACCCTTGTAACCGACATTCAGGCTGGGTGTATTACAGTTTTCATTTCACTGGAGTCTCACTATCCTCTTGTCATACACTTGCATATCTTTGGTTGGGATTATTTTGAATTTCTTTCTTCTATGGGTGTAGGGCAGTGGGGTACCCTTGTGGTTAAAATATTCACTCATCCTGCTAAAGACAACAGCTTCATTTACCCTCATGGGTATATTTTGTGAAACCTGTTGTTGCTGTCCTCTGCCATGATAATCCTGGAATACTGATCAACGTTTCACCATGTTGACTCACCAACTGAACAGTGAAACCCTTTTAATCCAGACTGACCCATCCTCTGCCTCCTCATCAACACATAAGAGGCGACTAACGGGATCGGGTAATCAAACTTACGTTCTCTGTAAACACATCGTATCCCAGTTACGTAGATCGATGCTCATCATGTCACTCATTGGATTGTATGGTCCAGACAAGATTATTTACGGCCATCAAATGGATGTTATATTGCTGAGTGCAACATTAAGCAACAAACAAACGATCAGACTGTTGAATTGTCTTCATTAATACTTATGACCAATTAAGACCAACCTGTAGGTCCCGTGATTTTCAAGGTCAAGGTAACCCTTTTTACTTTTAAAAGTTGCTTGGTTGAATTTGACATGTCAGAAAATATATTATTAGACACTAAAATCATGACTATCGGACAATGTTAACTGTGTTTGTGAACTTCACCGACTGCCAAAAGTGCGTTGACCTTTCAACGTTTTTGGCCATAGCTCCCCCATTTAAGGTCGGAAGTATAACAAACTATATATTTCTAGGTTCCTTATGACTGGACGAGTAATTTGATATGCATATCGACACAATTTTGAATTTTGACCCCTGTTTGACCTTTGTTGACCCTTCCCCAAAATGCCTGGGATTTTCAACCAGGCAGCCCAAGTCAAAATTGTTCAGTATACATCAGGAAACTCAAAAACACTTTAAACCTTTGTTTCCATGATTTGGTCACGGGACCTACAGGTTGGTCCTTGAGTATAAGGCTTAAAACATTAAAAAATTGGTTCTCAGGCAATCGTTTTTGAAAATATAGTGTGGGAGGGCAGTGTCTTCTTTTTTGGGGTGGGGTGGGGTGGGTGTGTGTTCAAACTGGTATGTAACCAATAAACAGTTGTGTAATCAATAAACAAATGTGTACAATCAACCTGGGAAAAGGCCTCCCTACATACATGTAGTCCTTGATGAGTATGATACCGGAATACAGTATTTGACTACTGTAAAAAAAATGAAAAAAAAAAAGAAACATGCGGCAAACTTTATGATGATGTGGGTGGTGCCTGAGAACCAACAAATTTCTGGATTACCAAATCCTTGTTACAGGGTAAAGACATTTCATGTGAGTTGATGGGTGGACCAGCCCAGAAACAAGGTACCCGAAGGTTCATATATAGGGGAACAGTGAACTTTGGAGTATCATATTGCAAACAATAGGAGCAGTGAAACCCACTGTCAGCTGTATAAAAGTGACATCTAAATGGACACATTGATACAGGACCCTAGTGTATAGAATGTGTTGTGATATATCAGTACTTGGATTAGTCATGTGTAGAGAAGTGACATCTAAATGGACACATTGATACAGGACCCTAGTGTATAGAATGTGTTGTGATACATGTATATCAGTACTCGGATTTGTCATGTGTCTACTGCATAATGCTAATGGAAGTTAATTATGTTTTCGCTGTTAGTCACCCATTTTTAAATGAACCACTTAGGCCCGATCATTTTTACTTGTATTACGATCTCCAAATTGATTTCACCCTGATTTTGAAAAAAAGAAAGATAAATGATGATTTAAAAAATATATGATTTCCTGACAATGCTAAAATAACGATTCTCTTGATAAGAATGATTGGTTAAACCGGACAGGCATGCTACTCTTATTAACTCTAAAAGGTTACCATGGCTACTCAGGGAACCCAACATGAATCTGTTGCTGAACTGTAGGAATTCAAGCACAAACCTGAAATCCCAAGTCTCTTTTTAAACTAGACTTCCTCTAGTGGTAGAGCATCCGCCCAGGGAGCGGAAGGTCCGGGTTTGATTCCCGCCCTCATTATACCAAAAGATGTTGAAGGATGGTACTTGTTGTTACCTTGCCTGGCGCTTGGCATTAAGGGGCTAAAACAATATACTAAATTTAAGAACACTTTTTGCCCATTTTGCTTAGATAATTTGCTTCAACTTGATTTACAGAGTTATGTCCCTTAGGCTAGTTGTTGTTTCGAATTATTATTCTTAGTTTGCCAGCAGCACCTTTGCCATTTGTTTCACTACGACAAGCTGATTTGCCTTGATAGGACTGAATACAGTTAACCAAACCGCAATCAGCTCACTGTGGACTTTGAATTGTTCTCAAGTGTCCTCAACTCATTTGAAATATTCATTTGAAGTGTGGCAGATGAGTCCTTCCTTCAGTTTTCCAACTCTAGTAACCATTCTTTCCAGGATACCTAAACGCTGTTGTTCAGTGTTATGTATTCATTCTTTGCATTATGCTTTGTGTACATGGTTTTAATTATTTTCAATTTAATGCACATCTCACAATATATCCACGGATCACTTTATTCAGGATTATATCTACTCTTTTCAGTTGTCTTAAACAGTTTTTGTTGCTCTTTTATTTAACAGAAAACTCATCCCATAGGGTGATCAAAGCTTGTTTCAGAGGGTTGAGTCTTAAGGGTTTGTTTAAGAGAGTCATTGTGTGAAAATTCTGTTAGTTTTCAGCAGGTTCTTCCAGATATGAATTTGCAAAGAAGACGTAATTGTTTTGTAAAGATGATATTGATGACATAGCTTTAAACGTCGTTGTGAACAGATGGGTCTGCTGTCCATGACATCGTAGGTCGTTATGCCCAGTTGCATCCTTCAGTCATGCTAAAATTTAATTTGATAGTTTGAGGTTGAAAGTGAAAGATACATCTTGGGTGCCGTTGTACAAAACAACCTTAGCGCTACTGTCGTAAGTCTATGTTATGGTACGGGAGTTACGATCACCTTAGCGCTATGATCGCTTTGTACAACGGCACCCTGGTTATAGTCTACGATTTGTTACAACCACACCAGGGTTCATGGACTTCATCAAAGCAGTAAACATCTATAACATGCTTCACTGTGTCTCCTCCAGCATGAGACCGCCTCCGTGGTCTAGTGGTAGAGCGTCCGCCCGGAGAGCAGAAGGTCAGGGGTTTGATCCCGGCCGCGTCATACCAAAAGACGTTAAAAGATGGTACTTGTTGTTACCCTGTCTGGCGCTCGGCATTAAGGGGCTAAAACAAGGACTGGTCGGCTCAGAGTCAGTATACCGTGTCTGAGTGGGGCATTCATGTTAAACTGCGGCATAGTATCTCAGTGGGTTAGCACTATAAATCGGCATCAGTCCGGACTAGTACAAGCAGCCACACACACACACGTGCATGCGCGTCCCTATATAAGTGCAATAATCTTGGAGGCGACGTTAAACCCAATTTCACCTCACCTCCTCCAGCATCAATGTAAACAAGAGGGGGAGATCAGGGTTGGGCCTTAAATAAGTAAATAGCTCCCAATATATCACAATACATATTGCAATATATTACAATACAATATTTTTTGCCAATATACAGCCCTAATACACAGCCAATTTGTTATCCAGTATTTTCACATTTTACTTTTGTTTTGTTTTGTGACCTTCTGTAAGATTTGTATGATAATTTTTTGCATTGGGTGTTTTCATGTAAGACGGAAGATCCCAAGATATATATGGTAATCGTATATTGTAACACAAGATGAGGTCAGGCATTGGTAAGCAATCCACATTTCCATATTTCTGCGACTGCCCCGGAGAGTGGAAGTTCTGAAGTTCGATCCCCAGACGCGTCATTCCAAAAGACGTTAAGATGGTACTTGTTGTTACCCCGTCTTGCGCTTGGCATTAAGGGTCTAAAACAAGGACTGGTCAGCTTGGAGTCAGTATTCTATGTCTGAGTGGGGTATACAAGTATCTCAGCTTGCTAGAACTATAAAATTGGCAATAGTCCAGACATAGAGCAAGCAGCCATACACACATGCATGCTTATTGCTATATAAGTGCGATAATCTTGGACGTGACTTTGAACCCCATTTCACCTCTCCTCACCATATTTCTGCTGAACAAAACATGGGTGACAAACACTGCTGTCTCATGTAGCTTAGTACTTGGAGTTGTGAGAAGTTACTGAGTCAGCAAGATAGTCAGGTGATTCCTTACATGGGTACAAGCTCGGGGGGGATTCACTGGATCTGTCTAGTTGAGTGTCCTTCCCAGCTTGCTTGGATCATTGCTCATGCTTTCAATCACTGGTTTTGATTTTTTGTTGACTAAATTGCTTACTATTGTATTACACAAGATTCACTCACTCTGAGCTGCAGAGAAGTGATGCAGAGTTTATGTTGTAGTTAAAATTTTCTATGCACTTAACAATGGAATCTGTGGGTATTCTGGGATAGAAAAGTCCATAAGGAACCGGGGCAGTCGGTAGCCTAGTGGTTAAAGCGTTCTCTCGTCACGCCGAAGACCCGGGTTCGAATTCCGACATTGGTACAATGTGTGAAGCCCATTTCTGGTGTCCCCCGCCGTGATATTGCTGGAATATTGCTAAAAGCGGCGTAAAACCAAACTCACTCACTCACTCACTCACTCACTCACTCACTCACTCACTCACTCACTCACTCACTCACTCACTCACTCACTCACTCACTCACTCACTCACTCACTCACTCATAAAAACCCTTTGCTGGCTGTAAGATGCTACTAAATAGATCAGGTGGTTAGACTCTGTGTCATATGTGTCATCGTACTCTGAAGATCTGGGTAGAATATGTTTTCAGCAACCCATGCTTGCCGTAAGAGGCAACTATGCTTGTCGTAAGGGGCGACTAACGGGATCGAGTGGTCAGGGTCGCAGACTGGGTTGATCATGTTGATGCATGTCATCGTATCCCAATTGCCTAGATCGATGCTCATAATGTAAGTCACTTGATTGTCTGGTCCAGACTGGATCATTTACAGATTGCTGCCATATATGTCGCTGAGTGCTGCGTTAAAAAACAAACTGATGGTCCAGTCTAAATTATTTACAGCATGTAGCTGGAATATTGCTGAGTGTGGTGTTAAACGACATCTAAAACTTAACAATAGACGCCAACTGTATTTTGAAAACAGGATTTCCTTAACAATTGCCTATAATGCCCAGGTCCTATTTGCAGATACTGTAATGAGGCTGGGCATATGGTTCCATCTCATAAATGTCTTGATGAGGTCTTCAGGTAAAATATCCCCCTTGTGACCAAGGTGTCGGGTTATGTTAGGCGGAGGTAACTCCTCACCATACTAACTGGTCAGAGCCCAGAAGCAAAGGTGTTGGGAAAGCACTTTAGTGTAGGACTCCCAACAGAGCTGCATCATTGTGAAGTATGTTGATGGTTGTAGATTCTCAGAGTCACGCTTTCGTTAACATACATATTTTTTTATGCATTAGCTGTGTAGAATGTAACAATGTGCACATTAGATTTTTAATTGTTTGCTTACACCATTTTGTTGACGAGAGTTAGATGCATGTTGTTAGTTGTTTGTAGAGTATCTAGTAACTAGCATGGTTAGTTTTGATGATCCGTTTGCATGGTTACCCAGGGATCCAGGTTACATGATTAAATACTCAATCAGTTCAAAAGTTGCGTATTAATAGTTTGGGTATTCAATATTTTCATGATATTTTTGCTCTCTTGGTTCCAGTCTAATGGGAGGGCACGGGTGGCCCAGTTGTCTAAGGCGCCTCAATACACTGTGCAGAGTTGCGTCCCTTGGGCACGCCAGAAACCTATGATTGTGGGTTCGAATCCCGGTTCGCCCCGATAATGTTTCTAGGTTTGTCAGCATCATACACGTGCTCGTGGGTTTCACCGAAGTGGTAAACGTCTAAGACCTGCATCACTTGGGGCTTTCCTCCCACATTAAGCTGACACGCCGTGATATGACTGGAAAACTGTTAAAAGCGGCGTTAAACACAACTCACTCACTCACTCACTCCAGTCTAATAGGTATTTTAGACCAATGAGGAGACAGATAATTCTGCTTGAAATGCTGATTCAGATGACTTCTAATTTGTATCTGTTTGTGTGCTTCTCCAAGTGTGTGACATGTCTCCTAACTCCTAAGATGTCTAGTCAACAATAAGCCAGGTGTAGCACCCTTTTACTGGAGTTGATGTGTGTGTGATGCCTGCACTCGCGATAGAGATCTGTAAGAAATACAGGAAATAGATTCACTGGCTAACTATGTAATGTCTTGTTATTCTACAGGGTTTTGAACTTCTCATGTGTATTTGTTTGCAAACAAGTCAAAGTGAATGAGTTAATGTTGATTTATTTTGTGTATTTTACGCAAATACTCAGCTTTTCTTAACATGTTGAACTATACTGGGGTTTAATGATTAGGGGTCATGTGTCTTGTAACGTTAACCTTAGTTTCAATAGAACAATTTCAGTGTTTTCATATTTCATCAGCTGCATATGACATTCTCCCTATTAGGTTTTGATATACCACCCAACTTTTTACAGGGATACTCATATATTGCATGCTTTTACGCAACTCAGGACATGTGTAGTCATGTAGATGTCCATTCTTGATTGTGCAGGGCATTCTGTCGGCAGTCTGTTATGATGTATAACCTGGATCCATTGACATGCATAGCTTAGGTATGAGTCCGTATTGAATGACAACACAATGGAAACAGTTCCGATCAAAGTACACTATTCTTTCATGATGTTTGTTATTTCATATTTCAAGGGCTTACTCAGACAATGAGGAGCTGTTGAATGTAGATTGATGTCAAACTTGCATTCAGAAGACACAGTTGGATTGTTGTTTCCAAGCTCATGAGGGGGCACGGGTGGTCCAGTCGTCTAAGGCGTCACGATTCGCTGTGCAGAGTTGCATCCTTTTGGCACACCAGAAACTTATGCTTGTGGGTTCGAATCCCGGTTTGCCCGTTTCTAGGTTTGTCAGCACCATATCCGTGCTCGTGGGTTTCACCGAAAAGGTAAAGGTCTGAGACCTGCATCACTTCAGGCTTTCCTCACACATTAAGCTGACACGCCACGATATAACTGAATACTGTTAAAAGCGGCGTTAAACCCAACTCACTCACTCACTCCAAGCTCATGAGCAATAGAACTTCAGTGCTAACTAAGTTAGTGATATAATATATGGAGCTGGTCACTGAAGAAAGCTATGGAAATGAATGGGTCCACGATATTGATCATAATAGAATAAAGATATGATACATTGTAGTATCAAGGATAATGGTTCATGTTAATTTGAAATGAATGTGTATATTCCATTCTGTTCACTCACCATTGAATACTATTTAGATGACACCATCTAGAAATTGAGTCATATTGACTTTCCTCACCAGTCTGTATTTTCCAACCCCAGCTGAACTGTATAAACGTGGAGAATGCAAAATCAAAATAATATGTATATTCATCAGCTGAGTGCCAGCAAAATATATTCTTAATATGACAACATGGCAATTATCATTAAAATCAGGTCACATTTCTCGCTACCGCTAAACAAAGAACTTTGTATAAAATGTTGAATTAGTCATTTCATTGGTCGATCAAAGTTCGCAAAGGTCATTCGGACATGACCTGTAATGAATGTCTTCAGATCTTTGTTAAGCCGTTGCGAGAACTAAGATCTTATTTGATAAGATTGAAGAACATGGCACCTCAACGATAACTAATTGTTAATCATCATGTACATGCCTGCGTTGAGTTAGACATGTGTAGGGGGTTTTGGTCAGTTGTCATGAAAGTAGTATTTATACAGAACACTAAACGTGAAGTAAATTGGAATAATGTCTTGTATGCATGGCTCGAAATTAACATGAGTCCGCTAGTTCATGACTAGTAGCATTCAGGAAGGACTAGTGACGTTAACCTGTTGACCTCTACCATTAGGTAGATGACAACTCAGTAGCAGATCAATTTCAGTGATCGGATTAGTGAAAATGAAATCAACTTTTCTAACCCTGGTATGTTGGTTTACAAAGAGTTCACATTCAGCAAGGACTGTGGATACTGATCGGAAAAATATGATTTATTGTCAAGTGTTTGGTGTTTGTAACCAACCCTAACATGGAGAGAGCATGTGCATGTGTGATGAGTTTTCTGTTGACTGCCATGTTGGTGGTGGTGGTGGTGGTGGTGGTGGTGGTGGGTGAAGGCTTGGCGTAGTACAGGTTAGGCAGCTCAAGCTACAATACACAATTCACGAATGTCTGATTATAGGTACAACATTGTATTATCTGTAACTTTTCGTAAGAATAAACATCTTTGTGTGTAACTATCAATTTCATAACAAAAGACTAATTTATGCAAAATTTGGTATTTTTTCCATGAATATTTATTGCTTCATTAATCATTTCTCTACTAACATGAAGAGTAAAATAGAAATATTAATGTTATCTTTACCCACTTCCTGTTGCTCTCATGTAAATGCTGTGCAGAGTTGTGTCCCTTATTTTTACCAGAATGACTTAGCTTTGGCTACAAATCCCTGAATCCACCCAACTACAAGCCATGGTCTGTGAGCACTATACCCATACATATAGAACCCCCTCCGTGGTCTAGTGGTAGAGCATCCGCCCGGAGAGCGTCGTACCAAAAGACGTTAAAAGATGGTACTTGTTGTTACCCTGTCTGGCGCTTGGCATTAAGGGGCTAAAAGAAGGACTGGTTGGCTCGGAGTCAGTATACTGTGTCTGAGTGGGGTTGGGGTATTCATGTTAAACTGCAGCATGGTATCTCAGTGAGCTAGCACTATAAATCGGCATCAGTCCGGACTAGTGCAAGCAGCCACACACACACATGTGCATGCACATCGCTATATAAGTGCAATAATCTTGGACTGAATTTCACCTCACCCATACTTATAGGTCTTGCCAAAGCATTAAGCATGTTAGATGGCTACTGCATGGTTCACTGGACTTCCCTCTCAGTTCACGCCCTTGTATAACTTACATAATGAACACAATACACAGGAAGTACTACCATTAACCAGGAAATACACTCTTACAGAACCTTCATTCCAGAATATGTTAGGCCTTCAGTTCCCAATGATCTCCTTAAATGCTTTTGCTCTGTTCGTATTTTACCATTTAGTCGCCACTTCTGAAACAATCACCTGTGCTCCTGGCTTGATTTGACCTAACACATCCCTGAGACACATCAGCCAGACCATGGAGGTCATGCAAGTTTTTCAGACACAATACATTCACACTTAGTTCCAGGCATCAGTGTACCTCTTCCTCCTGCTCCTGCTGTATTTGAGCTATTATGATGTCTTTCTTGTCTGTTTAGGATTCACCCGAAGAATATGTCAGTTCGGGGATTCCCATTTTTCCTCGCCATAGCAATCTACTGTTACGAGGTAAGTCTTTCCCCCCACCTTGATGAATTTCTGTTAAGTTTTTTCCCCACCTTAGTGATCCAGTTTTTAAGTAGGTCTTTTTCCCCACCTTAGTGATCCACTGTTTTGAAGTAGGTCTTTTTTCTCCCACCTTAGTGATCCACTGTTTTGAAGTAGGTTTTTTTCCCCACCTTAGTGATCCACTGTTTTGAAGCAGGTCTTTTTCCCCACCTTAGTGATCCACTGTTTTGAAGTAGGTCTTTTTTCTCCCACCTTAGTGATCCACTGTTTTGAAGTAGGTCTTTTTTCTCCCACCTTAGTGATCCACTGTTTTGAAGTAGGTCTTTTTTCTCCCACCTTAGTGATCCACTGTTTTGAAGTAGGTCTTTTTTCTCCCACCTTAGTGATCCACTGTTTTGAAGTAGGTTTTTTTCCCCACCTTAGTGATCCACTGTTTTGAAGTAGGTCTTTTCCCCCACCTTAGTGATCTATTAATTTGTTATGAAGTACCGTATTCGACGTTATAAGCGCCCAGGGCGCTCTCAAAATTAGAAATAGGGGTCTCTTATTAGAATATTATTTTGGTGAAAAAAGATAAATTTTGTGGTTTATGGTGACAGCCTGAAATGTTTATGTACAACAGATATATTTCCCCAGAATTTAATTGCCCATAATTGAGGCTGCATATAACACACAAGATCATATTATACACAAATAAATAAGTCTTGTGTACATTGATCAATTGGAAGGGGTGCTAATTGGGATTGTTCACCAGCCAATATATTAGCAAATATCGCCCTGGTCGCTTATTAGAGCGGGGCACTTATTACGTCAAATACGGTAAGTCTTTTTCACCACCATAGTGAACTACTGTTACGAGGTATGTCTTTTCCCCCTTCATAGTGATCTACTGTTACGAGGTATACAGGTTGAATATTGCTGTGTGCAGCATTAAACAACATTTACTCACTCACGTATTCCATTCCCTTGCTCACCGGGGGCGGTCGGGTAGCCTAGTGGTTAAAGCGTTCGCTCGTCACGCTGAAGACCCGGGTTCGATTCCCGACATGGGTACAATGTGTGAAGCCCATTTCTGGTGTCCCCCCGCCGTGATATTGCTGGAATATTGCTAAAAGCGGCATAAAACCATACTCACTCACTCACTCCCTTGCTCACCAACTGTTTCTGTGTTTTTTGCAGGGTGCTGGCATGATTCTATCCCTGGAGTCGTCATTAGCAGTTGAAGTCCGGCATAAATTTAGAAAGTAAGCAACCTTCCAGGGATGTATTACAGAGCAATTTTCCTGTGGTGTTAAACAACCAACAAACAAACAAACAAACAAAAATTACCAGACCGTCATAAATGTTTGATACTTGTATATAATAAATGTTATCCAGTCATTTCTTGCACTTGCATTGCAATTTTTCTTTTCAGATTTTTTATAACAACGATGTGTATTGTAACCACACTATATATATCATTTGGAGCGTGTGGGTATTTGGTGAGTTATGTTCTCTTTTCCTACAAGGGCGGTCGGGTAGCCTAGTGGTTAAAGTGTTCGCTGGTCATGCCGAAGACCTGGGTTCGATTCCCGACATGGGTACAATATGTGAAGCCCATTTCTGGTGCCCCCGCCGTGATATTGCTGGAATATTGCTAAAAGCGGCGTAAAACCATACTCAATCAGTCTTTTCCTACAATTCTGATTCATCAATGGTGCTTGTTCTAATATCCTATTGCCCCTGTGCTTTGTAGATAGTGTTCATTACAGTATGTCAGTGACATAGTCTTATGGCTCCGGAAGGCGGCTGCCTTGTAGTATTGACTTGTCCACTGAAGGTCGAGGTCATCTACTCTGGGTGTAACGTGTAAAGACAGTTTTAGTGTCTGGGGTATTGCTAGAAACGGTGTAAAATCTGACCGACTCACTCACTCATCGGACAGCTTCCATGGATAGAGCGTCTGCCCAGAAGTGGAAGGTCTGTGGTTCGATCCACAGCCCTGTCATACCAAAAGACGTTAAAAGATGGTACTTGTTGTTGCCCTGTCCTGTGCTCGGCATTAAGAGTCTAAAACAAGGACTGGTCAGCTTGGAATCAGTATACTGTGTCTGAGTGGGGTATTCAAGTATCTCAGCTTGCTAGCACTATAAAATTGGCAATAGTCCGGACTAGAACAAGCAGCCATACACACACGTGCATGCACGTACTTGTTGTTACTCTGTCTGGTGCTCAGCATTAAGAGGCTAAAACAAGAACTGGTCGTCTCTTAGTGGGGTATTCATGTTAAAATTACGGCATGGTACCTCAGTGTGCTAGCACTATAAATTGGCATCAGTCTGGGCTAGTACAAGCAGCCAAACGCATGCATGCATGCACGTTGCTATATAAGTGCAATAATCTTGGACCAATGTTAAACCTCATTTCATCTTACCTCACCAACGACAATGGCCAATACAATATGCAGAGACTATACATCTTACCGTGTGACGCTTGTATTCTAGACACTGATTAAACCACCCACTAGATGATAGGATCTTTAACTCTAAACCCCATTCCACATTACCTACTGTCCTAAATGTGCAGTGAGCTTCAGTAACTTACTATCTTCTTATGTTGCAGTCATTTGGACCAGAGACGAATCAGATAATAACTCTGAATTTACCTAAAGGTAAGACTGATATGACAGGGAGTACATATGCTTCCATGATAATGTGTTTATGCTATGTAATGATCACTGCCGCCGTGGTCTAGTGGTAGATTGTCTGCCCGGAGAGCAGAAGGTCGGGGGTTCGATTCTCAGCCACACCTTGTCAAAAGAGTCAAAAGATGGTACTTGTTGTTTCTCTGTCTGGCGCTCGGCATTAAGGGGCTAATACAAGGACTGGTCAGTATACTGTGTCTTAGTGGGGTATCCATGTTAAACTGCGGCATGGTATCTCAGTGGGCTAGCACTATAAAATCGGCATTTGTCCAGACTAGTACAAGCAGCCACACAAACACACTCACACACACACACACACACACACACACTCACATGTGCATGCACACCGTTATATTAGTGCAATAATCTTGAACATGACGTTAAACCCCTTGTCACCTCACCACACCTGAAATAATCAATCAGATGCTGAATAAAATATATCACTAGCATGCACATGTTGCTGTGACATCATTTTGATATTGATTGTGATGTTGTCATGGTGTTGAGATGTGTGATTTGTGTTTCAGGTCAATCTATAGACTTCAGTATGATAGTCAAGTCCTTCCTCTGTATAGCCTTGTACTGTACATATCCTGGTGAGTAGACCTTCAGCCACGGCATACAGTAGTCAGAGTAAGTTGTAGTCATGATGGATAGTGGCCCTTGTTGATAACAGCCCTAGTAGATGCTGGCCCCTATTAATAGTAGCCCTGGACTGTAGCAACATAGAATGAAGAAGGTAGCCCCTGTGGATAGTTGCCCCTGTGGAAAGTAGCCCTGTGGAAAAACGACCATGTAGAAAGTAACCTTTGGGGAAAGTAGACGATAGTAGCCTTTGGGGAAAGTAGAGGATAGTAGCCTTTGGGGAAAGTAACTCTTGTGGAAAGTAGCCTTTGGGAAAAGTAGCCCTGGTGGATAGCTTTTCTTTCTTTGTTGTTTAACACCGCACTCAGCAATATTCCAGCTATACGACGGTGGTCTGTAAATAATGGAGTCTGCACCAGACAATCCAGTGATTGATATCATGAGCATCGATCCACGCAATTGGGAAACGATGACATGCATCAACCAAGTCAGCAAGTCTGACCACCCGATCCCGTTAGTAGCCTCTTATGACAAGCATAGTCGCCTTTCACGGGTCCCTGGTGGATGGTAGCCTTTGGGGAAAGTAATCCTTGTAGGTAGAAGCCTTTGGGGAATGTAGCCCTGGTGAATAGTAGCTCTTGTGCATAGTAGCCTTTGGAGAAAGTAACCCAGGTTGATAGTTGCCTTTGGGGAAAGTAGCCCTTGTGGGAAAGTAGCCCTTGTGGGAAAGTAGCCCTTGTGGATAGTAGCCTTTGGGGAAAATAGCCCTGGTGCATAGTAGCCTTTGGGGAAAGTAGCCCTGGTGGGTAGTAGCCTTTGGGGGAAGTTACCCTGGTGGGTAGTAGCCTTTGAGGAAAGTAGCCCTGGTGGATAGTAGCCTTTGGGGAAACTAGCCCTGGTGGGTAGTAGCCTTTGGGGGAAAGTAGCCCTGGTGGGTAGTAGCCTTTGAGGAAGCTAGCCCTGGTGGGTAGTATCCATGGTGGAAACTAGCCCTTGCAGAAATCCTCCCCTTTGGATACTAGCCCATGTAGAAAGTAGCCTTGACAGTAGCCCTTATTGAAAGTAACTCTTGTTGATAGTAGCCTTTGTGGAAAGTAATCCTTTTCCTTGATCCAGTTGTAGATAATCATGATAATATCTAGTCTACAGCCAGCAACTTCCTACAGTAGAGATTCAGAGAGTGATGTTGATTACAATATATTTGCTCTCATAACAATGCATGACAATTGAAAACCAGTACAACATATGACTGAGAATCAGACAGTAGTATAGGCACAATGTCACTGTCGACACATTGGGAAGGTATCATCATAAGCGTTTCTGTGTCTGACATCTTCTACTCCTTTAGAGATCTGACTTGTTGTTGTGTTGTGTGTTGCAGTGATGATGTTTCCGGTGATGAAGATCTTAGAGCGATACACAATCACAGATGCAGATAAGAACTATTTGAAAGGGGTGAGTTCCCCATGCAGGTTGTCATGCCCTGCTTCTTAGGGGCGGTGGCGTAGCCTTTTAACCATAAACTGGCTGCTGAATAGAGGCACATGACCAGGGTCCTGTATAACAAAGTGACTGTAGTGCTATAATAGTCAAATGTCAATGTTAAGCTGAAGGAGTTTGATAGTTGCATTGATTTGCTTGCCCACAGCTGTGGCCTGTGTACCGCCTCCAAGGTCTAGTGTACCGCCTCCAAGGTCTAGTGGACCACCTCCAAGGTCTAGTTGACCACCTCCAAGGTCTAGTTGACCACCTCCAAGGTCTAGTTGACCGCCTCCAAGGTCTAGTGTACCGCCTCCAAGGTCTCGTGGACCACCTCCAAGGTCTAGTTGACCACCTCCAAGGTCTAGTGGACCACCTCCATGGTCTTCTCGACTGCCTCCTTGGTCTAGTGGGACTGCCTCCGTGGTCTAGTGGCCGCCTCCGTGGCCTAGTGTACCGCATCTGTGGTCTAGTCAACTGCCTCCTTGGTCTAGTGGGACCACCTCCAAGGTCTAGTGGACCACCTCCATGGTCTAGTCGACTGCCTCCTTGATCTAGTGGGACTGCCTCCGTGGTCTAGTGGCCGCCTCCGTGGCCTAGTGTACCACCTCTGTGGTCTAGTCTGCCCGGAGTGTGGAAGACCAGTGGTTCAATCCCCGGCCGCATCATACCAAAAGGCTTTAAAAGATGGTACTTGTTACCCTCCCTGGCGCTTGGCATTGAGGGGAAAAACAAGGACTGCCTCATTCAGAATCAGTATACTGTGTCTGAGTGGGGTATCCGTGTTTAACTGTGGTATGATATCTCAGTGGGCTAGCACAATGAAACCACATGCACATATGTGCATACACGCTGCAATATTAGTATGATAATTTTGAACAAAATGTTAAACCCGATTTTAAGCTCACATCTATACTGCTGCTAGAATGCCACATGAGAACTGCTTATATCCTGCATATTGGGCCTGATTGTTATTGGAGATGTTCAGTGAAATGCCCATGGGATCCTCAAATTTATTGTACCCCCTGTACTTTCAGAACATCCTGCGGGCATGTATGGTACTGTGTACGGGTGTTGTGGTCTTGATGATTCCCAACTTCGCTAACCTGATGGCGCTGGTGGGCGCGAGCTGCTGTACCCTCCTGGCCTTCATCCTCCCCGGCATCTTCCACCTCAGGATATTCAGCCAGTAAGTTGGTTGTTTGTTGTTTAACATCATACTCAATATTCCAGCTATTTGATGGCTGTCTGTAAATATTCAAGTCAGGACCAGGCAATCCACTGATTGATATCATGAGCATCCATCTACGCAATTGGGATTAATTGATGTCCAGACATTCCAGTGATTGATAACATAAGCATTGATCCACACAATTGGGATACGATGACATGCATCAACCAAGTCAGCTAGCCTGACCACCTGATCCCGTTAGTCGCCTCTTATGACAAGCATAGTCACCTTTTACGGCAAGCATGGGTCGCTGAAGACCTATTCTACACCGGATATGCACGGGTCACAATGACATGCATCAACCAAGTCAAACCTAACCACCAGATCCCATTAGTCGCCTATTGCGACAAGCATAGCCGCCTGTTAAGACAAGCACGGGTTGCTGAAGACCTATTCTAACCCTTCACTGGTCCAGCCACTAAGTAATACCACATCTCTCTTACTGGCCAACATCTTCCACCTCAGCATTTTCAGTGCATCGTTATTCTATGTTAAGCAATGTTATATATAACATTGTTTTTTTTCTGTGTCTTATGTGGTATCCATGGTATCACAAACTTACTGCCAAGATGTGCACAATGTGTATTGTGTCAGGACAAAGTTGCAGCCTTACTTATCTCCCACATAAAGCTGACCTGACTACTGTTCAAGCCAGCAAAATACCAAGCTCACTCACTCAATATCTGTGATATTGCTTGTCACCTTCAATCATGCTTGTATTTCAGATCTCTGTCATTGTCTCAGAAAGTGACGGACTGGTCACTCATTGCAATTGGCGTCATCGGGTAAGTCCTTTGTACATCTTTGATGGTCTGTCTGGTACTGACACCACCATGTCCTGAACTTTTCACTTGATATCTTTTCTGTGGATGTTAGTGTTAATATATTGACTTATATTTGATAAATTACTAGATTCGGGCTTTGGACTAGTGGCTAATATAAGAGACTACCTCTCTTGTTATCTACATGATCTGATCCATGTGATGAGATCTTTTGGTTATCTGTTTGTTGTATTGAAATATTTCTTATGATTTGTTTCAGGACTTTAATTGGGACCATTGATGCTATAAATAGATTGTATAGCAATGAAAGTACCGAGAGGCCAGCCCTGACAATATCAACACTGACAACAACAGTGGCCAACGCAACATCATCAGTCTTGTCCACCACCACCACCACCACAATATCGAGTACAACATTGTCAAGTGTTGTCAACAATGTAACCAAAGCATTAAAAAACCCTGGCCTTCATTAACATATAGTGCCAGTGATTGTGTAAAGTGTGCTTGTTTTATGCATCTGTATCTCATACTGCCAATAGTCATTGTATAATGCACCATGTGGGTTGGGTCTGGGCTACACATGGACACATAGTAAAACATAGTGGAGTGGCAGTATACCCGTAGTGTGTGGGCAAGTAGACCAGCCCGGCATATAAAATGTACATCATGCTCTCAGACGAGGTGTATGAATGTTTGTTTGTTTGTTGTTTAACGTCGCACTCAGGAATATTCCAGCTATTTGAGGATGGCCTGTATATACCAGTAATTTAATCTGGACCAGACAATCCTGCAATGAGTCACACTGTCAGGGTACAATGGCATGCTATCAACCAAGTCACTGAGCCTGACCACCCGATCCATGTTTTTGCCTCTTGTGACCAGCATTAGTTGCTTGGAACCAATTGAAAACAAGGGAAGAAAATAATAGCTTTTGATTTGATTTTTTTAAAATATTTCACTTCAAAATTTAAAAAAATCTTCTTTAGCTACCCACTTGGGACCAAAATATCTCATCAATTTGTTGAGGCCAACATCCTATTAACTAGCTCTTAATGAAATGTAAACAAAACACAAATACTGCTTGAACATTGGCGTTTACAGTTGAATCTTTGTTATGTTGTTAGTATGAGTGATTGCAATTAGTGTTACTCTGTTAATATAACAAAGTACTGGATACAAATTATGAATGGACCCTTATGAATTCTGAGTTAAAATAGGTCCCCAGCAACTTATGTTGATTGCATAAGGCGACTTGATTAAACAGGTGCCTGGCTCAGTGACTTGGCTGATGGTGTTTCATCATTCCCTGATGGTGAGGACTGTTGCTCATAATATCAATCACTGGATCATCTGGTCCAGGCTCGACTGTTTACAGGCTGCCATCATATGGTTGTGGAGGCACGGCTGGTCCAGTCAGCTAAGGTATTGCAATAAGCAGTGCAGAGTTGTGTTCGTTGAACACACCAGAAACCATTGATTATGGGTTTCAATCCCCATTCACCCTGATTATGTTTCAAGGTTTGTCGGGGGCACAGGTGGCCCAGTCGTCTAAGGCGCCGCAATTCGCTGTGCAGAGTTGCGTCCCTTTGGCATGCCCGAAACCTATGATTGTGGGTTCGAATCCCGGTTCGCCCCGATTATGTTTCTAGGTTTATCAACACCATACCCGTGCCCGTGGGTTTACCGAAGTGGTAAACGTCTTAGACCTGCATCACTTGGGGCTTTCCTCCCACATTAAGCTGACACGCCGTGATATAACTGGAATAATGTTAAAAGCGGTGATAAATCCAACTCACTCATTCACTCATTCAAGGTTTGTCAGCACCAATCCCTTGCTTATGAGTTTCACCAAAGTGATGAAGGTCTGAGACCAGCATCACTTCGGGCTTTCCTCCCACATTAAGCTCACACGCTGTGATATAACTGGAATAATGTTAAAAGCGTTAAACCCAACTCACTCTCTCACTCACTCACTCACTCACTCACTCACTCACGCGCATGCGCACGCACGCACGCACGCACACGCACACACACACACACACACACACACACACACACACATGGTTATAATATTGCTGAGTGCGGCAATAAACAACAAACATGATTTTATGAATAGCCAATGAGTGGATGCCATTGTGTGGGAATATATGGATCTGATCACTGTTTGTCCGGCCCCTCTAGTGTATGTGTGTTGCCACGCCTGTGTATTAGGCTTCACTGATGGGTTTCAACAATGAAGGATACGAGAGTTACTGTACACTCACATGTATCTTCACCTGATCTCTTTCAATTGCATATATCATCACATATTGTGATTAACACTTCAAATAATTTATTTTAAATTAAATGGAGAGCTGATCCGTCCATATGGTCTTCCATGTGTCTAAATTACAGGAATCATGTTTTACCTGAGCATATGCGTCAAGAGTGCATTCTGCTGAATTGTGTTGGTAGTTTTTAGATGGTAGCCTTGGTTCAGGTTTGCCTTGGGGTAATCACCTCATGTTATATATCTTGAATTCTGTCAAAAGCTATAAACATGTTTAAGATGGTATCTATGATATTATACATGTTTTTTTACAAGTGTAGTTCGTGGGTTTCTGTTCATTCTGCTGTGTTCAAGATACTAGTTTACTGGGACAGATGCACACACGACCATGACGAAATATGTAGACCCACAACATGGCTGTAATTATGGATCACTCACTTTGGTAAACTAGTATTGTAACTATGATGTACAATTGTGAATAACAGCTTTATTTTACAGTTGTTATCCATATTTTTATCTACTTTGTTATCTGTCAACTTCTAAGAAATGCCTATCAAACAATGTGATGTAGTTGTGTGATTGTGTTCAACGACTTGTCTTGAGAATTATCTATAGAGTATATCCATGTTTGACAAAATATGGAGGACATGAGACACATGAAATTGTATTCAAAATTGCTATTTTCACTGAAACTAACATCATTTGAGTATTAGTTTGTACCTCTTTCTTCTTGCATTCACTGAAACTTTCTTGTGAGATATAATTTGAAAATCATTTAGGGAAATTATTCACAATTCAAGGCTATATCAGAATCTATTATGCACAAATCAATGATAACTGCCACACCCCTTGTTCATCAGACATATCTATGTCACAGTCATATCTTGAAGTATACCTTCTTTATATTCTTGTCATAATTTGCAGCCTTGGTAGACAGCACTGGGCTACTTTATCAACATACTATGCACCAAATCCATAGCCAATGTTTAAGGTTTACACAATGTTGTTTGGAGAGCAGTTGTGACTGTTACCGTTCAAAATGTAAAGATTTTTTTATTTTGTGTTGTAAAGGTCACGTGTGTGATGTATTTTTCATATTGGCCTTGTGTAACACCTGCTTGGCAGTAGTCAGCCAGGGCTATACCATCGTCAATACCTCACAGCTTGTATACAATCTCATTAAAATCAGATCTTCGTTCTCGCTGCCGCTAACCAAAGATCTGAGGACATCCCATTACTGGTCACGTCAGACCGACATTTTGCGAACTCTGACCAACCAATGGAATTACTGAGAAGAAGTCGACATTAGCCAATCAGAAGGCAGCTTTCTCATGCTTTACGGCACTAATTTCAAATTGGCTTCGAAACATATTTTGACAAATCTCGCTTAAAAATTTGAAACCTGAACAAAAAAACATTCTTGAATTGAAATGTATGGTCTAGATTGTATAGATTCAGTCGTTAAGCCCGTAACTATCGTTCAGAATACCCAGTTTTAAAGTTTTCAAGGCTGCATGATTAGAAATCACATTCTGACTGTCACTTTCATGATCTGGTAAGCGACGTTCTGATTGGTCGGATGAAAGGTCGTTCTGACGTGACCCCTAATAGGATGTCCTCAGAACTTGTTTAGCGGTAGCGAGAACTAAGATCTGATTTTAATGAGATTGAGTTTGTATGCACTATGTTTCTGCATCACCTGTGAATACATATGGCCGTTTCTTACTCAAGGAAAGTCAGGCCAGCCTACTCTGTGCATGAACTTTGTGTGGACGTGTGTACCATTGTCTGGCATTGAAGCTGTGGGTAGAGCAAAAAACTGCAAGGCTATTGCATATGTCGCATGAGAAATGTTACTGTTATCTGATGGCTCCTTGGTTTGAGCACTTGCTGGTTTTTCTCTGGCTGGAGCCAGAATACAAGGGTTTCTGTAGTCTTTTACATGGAGAGCGTTTTCTACTTTGTTTATAAATATGTTTATACACTGTGGTGATGCGTTGGTTTATACACTTGTATGAGATAGCTATGTGATAAATCACTAAGAACAATAAAGAACGAAGCATGATTTATTTAACAGTAAAAAATTGTTCTATCATGACGTCATTTCTGGAGATTTGAGGGGGCTGTTGGGTAGCCTAGTGGTTAAAGCACTGGCTCATCATGCCGAAGATCTGGGTTCGATTCCCAACATGGCTACAATGTGTGAAGCCCATTTATGGTGTCCCCCGCCGTGATATTGCTGGAATATTGCTAAAAGCGGCGTAAAACCAAACTCACTCACTCACTCACTCACTCATGGTGTTGTGGGATTTGTTGCTTGTTGCTTGTATGGTTGTTAATGGGAACACTACCTTGTTGCGCGACTGGTGTAACCCACAATGCTCCAGTCCAGTTATTATACTTGCCAGGGACCACATGGTATTACATGGTATGACCAATCAGAAGAGAACTGTCTGACCTCTGACCTGTCTTCATGCATATGATTTACATGTTTTCTTTGAATATGCTGGTTAATGATGCAAGGTTTTCTGTAACCTTCTCAGAAAAGCATATCCACATTGTTTATTTACAAGTTTATGCACTATTTAGTTTTCAATATTATGCATGAAAGTTAATTTTTAGGGTCCTTGTCGTTACCCTAATGTTAAAAGTTAAAGGTTTAGGGATCCCTCGATTCAAGTACCACAGAGGAAGACCCTAAGGACCCAAGGACCCTAGGACCCCAGGACCCTAGGACCCTAGGACCCCCTCTTATTTAGGACACTAGCACAAGCAACAACATACTTGCGTCATTTGAAATACAGTCAACTACGGTTATAATCAACAAAATCACCAAGCCTGACCACACTGTCCATTTAGACACACATAGGTTGCTGGGGACCTATTTTTACCTGGAGTCCCCTTGGTTGTAGATGTCAAGGATATTTGGGTGGGGATTTACAATGAAGTACAGTAAACTACGGTCATAATGACCTCAAAGGGACCACTAATTTTTGTTGGTAATAACCGTAGTTCATTATATGCATATATACAGCATATATGACCTGGACTAAAAACTAAGTTTGTTATATCGATCAGTTTGTTATAACGTTTTCGTTATAAACGTAGTTTACTATATATATATATATTATAACATTGTCATCTTCGGTTATTAGGTAGGACAAACAAGTGGACATGTCACATTCATTGCACCATGGTCGGGTGGTCAGGCTCGCAGACTTGGTTAATGCATGTCATCGATTCCAATTGCGTGGATCGATGCTCATGATATCAATCACTGGATTGTCTGGTCCAGACTTGATTATTTTTACAGACCGCCATCATATAGCTGGAATATTGCTGAGTGCGGCGTTAAAACAACAAACCAACCAACCAACCAATATTCAGCAGTGCATGCTGTAACACTTCAGCCACTATATGTGTAATACCTTAGACCGGAGTACATCTAGTGCTATCATGATTAATAATGGTGTACAAGTCACAGTGCAAAACACTGAATAATGTTTTTTTTAGAAAAATAATAATTCTGAAATCACGCTTGTAGTAGAGATTTGTTCCATCCTAACATTAAGAAGTTAATGAAGAACCAGTATGAAACAAAGGCTGCCTGCAGTCTGAGGACTGCACAGTCTACATGTGCCTTATATCTGTACAGGGTGCATCTTGTATGGGGAGAGCAGGATCTCTGGGTGCCCCGTTGACGACAGGTGGATGATGTATTCTGTAATGGAGAAACCATGACAACCTGTTGACTCCAGAAATAGAATCAGCAACCCCCAATTTTTTAAAGTGATTTCTCTTACTTAAATCGTGTTATTATTGATATTTCTCTATAATTTTGCATAATGACCAGTAGTTGTGTCAGTTTTACATTTTTCAAATGCAGGTTCAGAATGGCGAGTGAGTTCCTGGCTCTTGAATTGACTGCTACAACAATAGTGCAACATTGTCATAATGGTTGAAAGAAAGTTATCGGGTTAAAAATGATTTCCCATGATGAAAAGTAAATGTTTTTTTCAGCAAAACATAATCCAATGATATTATTTTAATCATATTTATTTTTTGTACCCTAATTGACATTCATCCTAAACAACGAGTATTTGAATTGTTTCTCTTCCACATATGATGGTTTAAATACATGTGGTTCATATATACATGGTTGTATGCTCACGTATGAAATATTTTAGGAATGCTTGGACAGCACAGTATCATATGCTGAAGCTGAAGAGTTATGTCCCTTTGATACTGAAAAGTAGTGTCCCTTTGCTGATAGGATCCATTTGTTGTTGGTTTAAATCCCAGATTCAGCCAAACTATGATTGGTGTGTCAGTACCCATGGTCGGGGAATTCAAGAGATGCTTCATCCACAGGATGCTTGCACTCTGCAATATTGATGAAATACTTCATTTACTTCAGACACGATAGTAAATGATACGATACATTTGACCAAATGTTAAAATGTTTACATGTATGACCATGATAATGTCTATTTAATTATCTTGCCATATCACAGGATCAATATTCCTTTTTATTCCAGTCGAAGTGATTTCTCATTTGTTCAACGGAACTTTTTAAGTAATTTGTACATTAAGTTTACCTAATGAAGCATTTACCATGGCAACTGTTTTAGCATATAAATGTGGTTATGTCCAAGCAGTGTAAACAATTTGATCACCAGTCAGACAACTATTGTAGGTGGGATGGCTTGCTAGAATACTTCATGTCTTTAATTTGTTAATCTTTCTGAACACTATAACCATCAAGTATTGTTCCTGAATGGGACTTTTTGTGAATGTGAATATGTATATACTGATCTGCTCACTAATACATGATGTACATGCCTGCCCATTGCAGCATTATGAAGGGTAACATTGTACATATACCTCTGTGCTGAATGTGTTATACGACCAGTATCCTATGGAGACCAATAATGATGTTTTATTTGAACCATGATCACATCAAACAAGCTTTATTAAGGGAAATGAATTGATTGGAGCTTTCATCTAGTCTTGTTTGATTTCGGGCTTATTTTGTTTTAATCTCATGTCATGTTTTATTGTTTTATCAAGTTTTATCCTTCCATTCTCAGTATATGGAACATAGTTGAACCTCATGAACTCTCCAGGAACCGGATACTGTCATTCAATGTTACTTAACGTTTTCAATTCATCAATATTTGAGCTTGCATTTCGTAAAATCAGATAGACGATAAGATTTATGGTTCCAAAGGATCAAAATATATTGGACCTCAAATGCTGACATATCTATGTCTTGCCATAGCAGTGACACTGGCCAACCAATCCTGCGTCCATACACCCCCTAGCTTGTCGTAAGAGGCGACTAATGGGATCGGGTGGTCAGGCTCGTTGACTAGGTTGATGCATGTCATTGTATCCCAATTGTGCGGATCGATGTTTGTTATATCAATCACTGGATTGTCTGGTCCAGACTCAATTATTTACAGACCACCGTCATATGGCTGGAATATTGCTGAGTGGGGCGTTAAACAACAAACAAACAACTAACAAACTAGCTTCCCAGGGAGGTTGGGTAGCCTAGTGGTTAAAGCATTCGCTCGTCACGCAGGAGCCCCGAGTTTGATTCTCCACATGGGTACAGTGTGTGAAGCCATTTCCTGGTGTCCTCGTAATATTGCTGGAATGTTGCTTAAAGCTGTGTAATTGAGAATAACTCATTAACATGATATTAATTTGCATTTCAAATATTGCTTCAAACGGGAATGCAGGAGCTTTCATTGGATATGCATTATAGGTCAAATATGACAGTGTGGCATTAACAAACCAGTCAGTCACACAATGGACCATTCAGAAAGTCTTGATGTGATTTAGAATCTTCCATTTGCTCGACAACTTCACACCTGATCAAAGTGATGGATGGTATTAAGGTCAGAGTTTAGGAACATGTTTTTTAATGTATTTTCTGTACAAGTGA
This sequence comes from Haliotis rufescens, assembly GCF_023055435.1. Lineage (NCBI taxonomy): Eukaryota > Metazoa > Mollusca > Gastropoda > Lepetellida > Haliotidae > Haliotis > Haliotis rufescens. The sequence continues at coordinate 32,046,058 of NW_025964361.1, read as the reverse complement.
ATTGTCCATCATATACTACTTAAAAGAAGTTAAGGACCACTCTATTCTTTCAAATTACAATAGCTATTCTGCCATGACATTAACTATAGTATTATGAAAGAATTGCATGGTCTTTAACTTCATTGGATAGTGTATATGGATGTTGTATTTCAAGCTAGTAGAAAACGTTAAAGATGGATGAAAAATTAATTGAATCTTCTGAATGTTTGTGTGCAATACATTTATTAGAAGAATACAGATTTTGTAAAAAGTGTACCTGTCCTTGTCTGACAGGGTGTTCTTTTGTAAGCATTTACGTGACATCGACGTTTCCAGGCATAGTGATGGAAGAGTTTCTATGTTGTAATAGGAATGTATGTGATGTGTATGTAAATATCAGGTATATTTTTAAATAAATTGTACAATATGTCCATAGCAGTGTCCTTGTACAGTGGTGTTTCTTGATCTGTACAGTGGTGTATGTTGATGCAACAAACTATTTAAAGAAACAACAAACGTATAGTGTTGTGTTCAGTGGTGTATGTTGATGTATACACAACATAGGGAGCAGTGTATGCTTATATAGGGTGTACTCATGTACTAATATACATAGTATGTTATATTTGGGTTGGAACATGGGAAATAAACATTTTATATATATATATATATTTCTGTTGTTTTTCTATAAGGTTATCCCTATGGGGATTCCAGGTTAGAATTGATCCTCAGCAGTCTATGCTGGTCGTAACAGGCGGATCAGGTGGTCAGGCTCATTGACTTGGTTGATTGGGTGTTGTGCCCTGATGACGTGGATCGGTGCTCATAATATCTGTCACTGGATTGTCTGGCTGAGACTTACCAGTTGCTGTCATATAGCTGAAATATTGCTGAGTCCGCTAGTAAACAACGAACACACAAAGATGTTTGTTCGCTGAAGTATTTTTGAGGGTTTTAGTTAAGACTGTTGTCATTAATTTTGTATAAATGGTTAACACAGGCCTCACATTTTTCTGTTAAGTGCCCTTGTGGGAATTTCATGTAGGTACTGGTGTATGTTCTCCGTACCTCATGATTGGCAAGGGATCGGGTCAGCTCTGTGACTTAGCTGAATGGATCACTGCTCATTAGGGCTGGGATGAGTCCAAACTTACTCCCCGGGTACCTGACCCCCCTATTCCCCCACCCTACCCAGGTACCCACTGTAAGTCTCAAGTTTTACCAAAGCCCTGGCAAAAGCTGGTTAGATACACACATAAAATGATCTGATCATGCATACACTGTAGTTCCCTGAAGCTATCTTTACTCAGACAAATAAGAGTCGGAAGGAATGCGTGCATAGTCTTAAAGAAATGCGAACATTTAGCAACTTGTTGTGTAGCCATGGAGTTTGACCGTCCCAGCCCTACTGCGCATGCTTTTAGTCACTGGATTGCTCGGTCCGGACTTCATCAACTACAGGGGGCCCAGTTGTCTAAGGCGCCGCAATTTGCTGGGCAGAGTTGCGTCCCTTGGGCACGCCAGGAACCTATGATTGTGGGTTCGAATCTCAATTTGCCCCGATTATGTTTCTAGGTTTTTCAGCACCATACCCGTGCTCGTGGATTTCACCGAAGTGGTAAACGTCTGAGACCTGCATCACTTCAGGCTTTCCTCCCACATTAAGCTTGCACACCGTGATATAACTGGAATACTGTTAAAAGTGGCGTAAACCCAACTCACTCACTCACTCATCATCTACATGCCACCATGACAGAAGTGGAATATCACTGGATTGTCTGGTCCAGACTCGATTATTGACAGACTGCCTTCATTCAGCTGGACAATTGCTGAGTGCGGCGTTAAACAACAATGTAAGTGCAATAATCTTGTAACAAATGTCAAATGAACAGTAACTTTCACACACCCAAGTTGTTGTCACAATAACTAAACATTAATAATGACTTTACAACTTTACAAGAAGGATTGCACTTGCAGAAATACTGCAACCAAATAAGCTTCTGCTTCTGCAAGATATACCTGGATATACCTGGATGATACCTATACATGAATATATAGTATGTTAAAAACAGTTAGTGTCTGAACATACACTGAAAGCATAAATTACATTAAATATTATATTTTGTTCAAAGTAATTATTTTTTAATCCAGAACACAACAATGCAAACGTTACAGGAATTCTGTTTATGAACATTTATTGACAAGAGGAATGTTTAAATTTACACAAATCTCCAAGGACAACACCCTGCAAGAGAAGACGACAGTTACACAGGTACCATGTTAAACCTAATAAATGATACCTGGATTGACTGGAAATGCATCAATATGTATCATGATATACATTCAGATACAAATAGATTTAGAAACTATAACTTCAGAAGCAGCATCCATAAAACCTCTCCTACATGGGATGTTCAGGAAAACCTCAGTAGTCAACAGGGCAGTGCATTCGATCCCTGACAAGACTGGTTTGAATCCTATGGGTTCACTGGTGCCTGGTATTGATGCCGCTGTATGATGGTAATGTAAAAATAACTCGGTACACAGTACATTAATTAATGCCCCCTCTCACCTTGTCCATCCCCTATAGGACGACCCCAAGGCTGCGTAAGTTCTCGCATCTATGCGTTTTGTAAGAGTCACTCAAATAGGGGATTGTATGGTCACAATGGCTAGTCCTAGGGTGGCTGGACCTCACTGTGTAGAAACAAATGTTGCTCTCACTATCACCCACTATATTGAATTTGTCGCGTGACTTTACTCTGTCAGTTATTAGGTTTAATATGGTACTAACATCTTGCATAGAACAAGGCCATCACAGGTAACATACAACCTTTAATAAACAGGTGAGTTGTCAGTGACAGTATGACATGTACAGCTCCTTAACTGTTGCAGCGGAACACTGAAGCGTTCATCATGTGGAACACATTAAAAACATTAGACCTTGTTTATATTTGTTAGATCACAGATTTTTTTATGCCAGAAGTCAGAGGAGGAAAAATCAGAAAAGAAATTACCTGTACTTCTGCCACAGTTTAAGTACCTCTGGGATAGTGAGGTGGGTTTAAAGCTGCTTTCAGCAGTTTACTGTATTTGACGTAATAAGCGCCCAACTCTAATAAGTGCCCACGGCGATATTTGCTGATATATGGGCTTGTGAACAATCCCAATTAGCACCCTTCCGATTGATCCATGTACACAAGACTGAATTATTCATGTATAATACGCACTCGTGTGTTATATGCACCCTTAATTACGGGGATTAAATTCTTGAAAAATGTAAAATATGCACAGACTTTTCTTTTGTATCATTTCTGGCTATCAGCATAAACCAGGAAATTTACGATCTTTCAACCCTTTCACCAAAATTATATTCTAATAAGAGCCCACTATTTCTTATTTTGGGCGCTTATTACGTTGAATATGGTATATCACAGCATGTCAGATTCACGTGGGAGGAATGTCTGAAGTGATGCCTATCTTACACTGTATCACTTTGGTGAACTCCACCCATTACCATGGTGATGGCAAACCTAGAAACAACAGTCAGGGGGAAACTGGGATTCAAACCCATGATGGGGGTTTCTGGCAAGGGGTATAACTCTGCACAGTTGGGCCTACTTGTGGACCTGATTTTCAAAGTTTTAAAAGTGTGCAAAATGCATTCAAAATTTGGAAGAAAAAGTTTAAGGTAACTGAGCATCATATGACTTGTGAAACTGTGATGTTTTTTGTTTAATGTCGAGTAGTCTCAAATATTTTCGCATGTGTGGGGGATGGTATTATTTTTTAATTTTCTGATTTGATCAAGATATGGTCGGTAGATCTGTGATCCAACATAAAAAGTGATGACCTCAGGCTTTTGAAGAACATGTTCAGAAGTCGATATTTGTCATACTGTGAATTACAGCTCAAACTGTGATTATGTACAAAATAATCATAGAACACTTAGTGTACAAAATATAAATGAAGACAAATCTTATATACAGCCAGTTTGTGGAGTAGCGCACAGATAGTCCCTTCCAACACTGTCGATGAAGGGAGACAACTCCTGCAAAATATACACCTGAAAAAGGTTGAATATTACTTACTACATATTTCCACATATTTTTTAAAACACCATTTTTATAAATCATATTCTGTGTTCATTTCTGATACATACATTTGTTTCTGCTCACAAAATGACATACCCACATTGAAATACAGAAACTGAAAGAATCTCATCATCATGATACCTTTGACTTCACTACGATACATGAAGATCTGTAGGTCACGTCAGAGGAACTTTCTCCTCAGCCAATCAGTAGTATCAAGGCTTGATACTCTGTATAACAAGTCAAACCGGCATATTAGATTTCTGTAGCTTGAAACGGAACTAAAATGACTAAAGTTCCGAAAGTAGAAGTTTAGCGGCACCATTATATTGTCGTGGATGTGTTATACATCCTGTTGATTCTGAGCACCATGGATATATGTTTTTTGTGGGGTTTTACATTCGCACAAATCAAAATTTCTGAATCAAGGTGTTCAACGAAAAGCTGACAGCTGATTGGCTAAAGAACCCACTCAGCCTTCTTTTAGATTGGGTCAAAGTTCAATCAGGGATCACCCACGCAAAGTCTATCAGTGTCCTCAGATGTTAACACAGAGAGTTGTTGTTTTAGGGTAACATTTATGATTTTAATGAGACTGATAAAATATTGGATCTGCTGACATCTAATGGCTATGGCAATGATACTCGACTACCCTTTAAACTGGTTCGTCAGAATTTTTGCCTCGTGTGATGTGCCTTGGTACTTTCAGCCATCAGGAGAAACATGCAGTGTCCTTGTACAAACACTTCAGCAGGTGTTGTTACATGTATTATCTTAAACATTTATCATTATGGGTGAGATTACCGGTAATGTTGTGTAGATATTTCAATGGATACTGTGCATGGAAATCTGGGATTTATGAAAATTAAGCAAGGCGTCATGTTAACGTTTTCAAGGTGTATATTTCCAAGAACAGTCATGTGATGGGAGAGACTGTCACGACAGAACCTGGTGTAGAGCATGTCCCAATGGATGACAACTTGTTCAAGTTCATAGAACTCAAATAGCTTAAAACCTAAGGATAAAACTTAGAAAATTAAGAGTCTTGGTTCTCAGGCACCACCCGCATCATCTTAATGTCTGCCGCATGTTTCGTTTTTATTTCCATTTTCAAAATAAATATATAAATCCTAAGTACTTCAAACCAAAGTGATCCAATATAGCACACAGTTACCTCCCTTTATATATGCACTGCTTTACTGTACATCTCGTGTTATTGTCATGGCGGCTGTAGGTGAGTGAGTGAGTATGGTTTTACGCCGCTTTTAGCAATATTCCAGCAATATCACGGCAGGGGACGCCAGAAATGGGCTTCACACATTGTACCCATGTCGGGAATCGAACCCGGGTCTTCGGCTCGGCGTGCGAATGCTTTAACCACTAGGCTACCCGACCGACCAGTGTAGGAGTTTGTATGCTTGTGTATGTAGGAAGGCCCTTTCCCAGGTTGATGGTACACAACTGTTTATTTGGTTACATACAAGTTTGAACAAGCGAAGAAAGAAAACACCACCGCCAACCTGCACTATATTTTCAAAAGTCATTGCCTGAGAACCAATTCTTTTATTTTTTAAGCCTAAAATACTTAGCTTTCAGGAAATAATTTGTTAAAATCCCTGTGGCCTATATGGATTTATGCAACTTAAGTAAATTATTGTGCGTTAGATAAACCTGTCATCTTCATTGAAACAGGGGACCGCCTCTGTTGTCCAGTGGATAGAACATCTGCCTGGAGTGTGGAAAGGTGGTGGTTCGATCCCCTGGCCAAGTCAAACCAAACGACATTAAGAGATGGTACTCGTTACCCTGCCTTGACGTTCAGCATAAAGGGCTAAAACAAGGACTGGTCAACTTGGGAGTCCACATGAGGTGTCTGATTGGGGTATTCATGTTAAACTGCGGCATGGTGTCTCAGTGGGGTAGCACTATTAAACCAGACTAGTGCAAACAGCCACACATGTGCATACACTTGTTATGTAAGTGCAGTAATCTTGAACATGACGTTAAACTCCATATTTCAAATCTCCTTGAAGATGGCACTTGCTAAGATACTGCAAACTTACCATTTTTCAAAGATGAAATTGATATTAAAAAAAATAAGTAAATGAAATTTTAAAAATTCAAACTACCTACTTTATTTTCTAATCAGCTGAAACAGGAAACATACAAAAAAATGTTGGGGGGGTGATGGTGGCGGAGGGACAAACCAGTTATTGCTTGATAGAACCTGACCTTGACCCTACATTGAGCAGACGTGTGAAGCATATTGTTTAATTACCTATTTGTGCAGTATATTTTATTTGTTCAAATTTGAAGTAAGAGTTCAACATTCTTGTGTTTTAGAACTTGGCTTATCTAATCAGTAATGACAGCTGACACTTTTCTCTGGTAATTATCCTGGGAATGTTATGACAGCAAATATCAGACAAGACAAGCATTTGTTAGCGAATACATTCAGTCCTCTAACCAGTATTGACAATTATACATATAACAATATCTCTAAGTCTAGTTTCATCACAACATTCCAACGAGCATGCTTCAGTTTGAAAGAGAGGCGGGTTATAAGGCCAGGGCATGGCAAACACTGTTTGTAGGCTATAATTAGGGAGTATATATCGCGGAGAAAGTCATAAAGACGTAATCAAAATATTTATTTCAATGAGTTGATTAGAGTTACACATAAAGCAAACTTTGGTTAATGTTTTATCAAAATCTGAAATCTTTATCAAGACATTCTAGTTTATCCAGTGTATAGTATCTCCATCTACTGGGATAAATAGTCTGGATCCATTGACTTCCAAACTTTGGTTCTGACTCAAATTACACCATGCTAAAAATAGCCAGCCAATCAAATTACACTATGCTAAAAATAGCCATCTAGTTGGTTACACTAAGCTAAAAATAACCATCCAATTAAATTACACCAAGCTGATCATAACCATCCAATCAAATGACACTACATTAAAAACTACCATCCAATTAAATTACACTATGCTAAAATAACCATCCAATCAAGTTACACCTTGCTAAACATAACCATTCAATCAAATTACACTACGTTAAAGACAACCATCCAATTGAATTACACTATGCTAAAATAGCCATCCAATCAAATTACACTATGTTAAAAACAACCATCCAATTACATTAGACTATGCTAAATAGTCACCCAAACATATTTGCAAAAATTGCAATGCAATCAAATTACACTCAATTGGAGAAGAAGTTCTGTGCTGAGTGATCCCTGCAAAGCTTTGGTGGTAATAGGGTCAAGGGCATTATCATAATAGGAAGGAGATACTATAAACTGGATAAACAATGATGGCTGAGTGGGAAGTATCAAGTTTGTTACTTAAGTTGATATATTTTTATGTATGCCAGATAAAGGAAAGATTACCCTCACCATTTGAGTGTTGTTTCTTTTACGACCTCTTTCTGATATTTCTTGATTTTTTACATGACTTTCCACATAGTTGTTTATCAGCATGGAAGATGACCAATGATATTTTTATTTCTAGTCCCCAAAATTAAATGTCTTGTTTTAATAAAAATTGTAGTCAATATGTGTAGGAATAAATGGAAATTCTCTGGGTGGAATGGAGGTTCAATTCCTATTTGATAGAAACAAACTAGAGGGATAATTAGGAAAATAAATAAATCTGGTACTGACAGTTAATCTATCATGACCTTTTACAAAATTGAGTAATTCTTAGTAACAGGAAACATATTCTGATTAAAATAATGATTGTTAATAAATGATTTAAATAATTTGTCCTTTCACTATGAAACATCCTTCTATATAGATAAATAGAGCTGGAGTAAATGATAGTAGAAAAAACATAAAGTTTCCTTAAATAAATAAACATTTCTGATTCCAGTGTATAGAATAGACCAGTCCCTTCGTTCATCATGCCTGAAAATCAGGTCCAGTAACAGATTATATTTGAGTAAGGATATATATTTTTGACAGTTAAGATCAACCAAACCATGATTGTTTAGTTTGGCCTAATGGCTGCGAATCTGGAGCAGTCCATGTTGATGTCATGGGGAGATCAAGCATTAGCACATGATTTGCACATGCAGTGTAGAAACGTTTGTAAAGAGCAACATACTGCTCAACTGACCCCATGTATGAATGGACTCCTCTGTCTTTCATTGAAGCATCTGACAAGCTGGAGTTGGAGCTGACGTTCCATGTTGGTCCACCTGCCTCTTCTAACATGGAGGAGAGAATATTTCTGTACATTCATGTTTTTATGTCAAACTGGCAAACAGTTTTCAGGAGAGAAAGTTAGGATGACAGGAAGTCTATCAATGTCTCATACTTATTTGTACTGGTGTGATCGTATCCCACGACCTTGATCTCCGTTCCACCGAATATGACCTCGAGGTCCACCGCTCTCTCTTTGTCCCCAGTTAGATCTGGCATGCGGACTATCAGTGACCCACATTTCTCAACCCCGGCCTCATCCGTGTATTTCACATGTCTCTTAGAAGATCGGAAGAACTCGAAAATAATTCCTTTCTGGTTGGTTATAATGGGAGTGTATGTTTCCCTCCATATCTCATTGTGGCCAATCGTCTCTCCAGCTTCGGCCCACGTCTGTAATATGTTCTTACAGAGGGTGACACCGTCTGAGACGACTCGGAGGTCCTCTCGGTGCACCCCTTCCTCGTACGGCAAGTATGACCCCACACCGTACGTGAAACGACAGATCCTCTGCCATATTGAACTAGGATCGTGCCCGAATGCTACTGCTCCCCTAACAACTGCAAGACTAGCTTCATCTGGAACAAGGCACGTCACCCTTTCGCTAAAATGAGTTTTCAGAGCTTGTTGCAAACGACTGGATTCTGCAAAGCCACCCACCAGGAAGATGTAATGCAAGTCTTTGGTCTTTGGCTTCTGGAGAAGCTGGTCTACATGGTCTTTAATCTGTGCTAAGGCATCGGCAAACAGTGACGTCACGACTGCCGACGTCAACACCAGCTTCCCAGACGAGAATTTGACTTCATTGTTATTGTCGGCAGCGAATGTTTTGATAGCTTGTTGTACACTGACACGATTGTGTTTGAAGTTACAGAAGTTGTAAGGCAGAGACACACGGATACTATCACACTCTCCTCGCTTCTTGATCTCAAAGTCCTGCAGAAGTTCCACAAAATCCTTGGGGTAATTCTGCTGGAACTCAGTGATGAAGTCTTTGCCGAAGATTCTGTGGAGAAGATTCAGGAACTGCTTGTCTATGATGGTGCCACCCCAGGCCCCACCAGTAGCGCGGAACAGTTCCCGGATCCTCCCGTCCTTTCGGATCTTGTGGGCCACACAATCAATAGTTCCACCTAAATAAAGAACACACCATTAGTGAGTAAACAACATTTGATATAGGACAGAAGCAGCATGTGTTTCTAAAATAAATAAAAAAGGTATAGAAAAAAGATAATATGAAAAAAAAGAGGAACACTTCTTTCCTCATCACTGGTGTGTTCTGAATACATTTAAGTCCTCTGGAAACATCATTTCTATTTTTTACATTATCTTTTAAATTATATCTTCTGTTGTATTTATTTATTTTTTTGTAAAGATATCAAGACATTATTTCATTTCATCATAATAAAATGGAGACTGCTCCAGTCTTGATCTTATAACACTTCTAAAGAAATTCCTTGTAAGATGCAGTGTCCCATCAGTTGTGTATTCATAAGATCAAATAGTCAGGGATCAGGCATTTATCACTGGAGTGAGTGAGTGAGTTTGTTTAACACCGATTGTAAAAGTATACCAGTTATATCACGGCATGTTGGCGTAATGTGGGAGGAACGTTAACAATTTTAGTGAAACCCAGGAGCACTGGTATGGTGCTGACAAACCTAAAATCATAATCGGGGTGAACCGGGATTCGAACCCATTGATATGTTTCTGACATGTCCAAGGGATACAACTCTGCACATTGAATTGTGCCCCTAAAGGGCTGAAGGGATTAAGAAGTATGAGTCATGATTACAATACACTATTAGGAAGGGTGAGCCTGATTTGACATCACGTCCTTTGATAAAAGAAATCTCCAACCAAACCATATAATAAATATAAATTTACTTTAATGATTTACAAACATGGCTGCCTTCTTCTTACAGTTGATTGGCTAACAGTTTCTTTTAACACATGAATTAGTGTTAAACACCCTAGCTAATTCAGGTGTTATTCCCCATTGGTGAATGTTTAATGTATCAATCCTCACCTCCCAGAATTGTTTAAGTGGTTGTTTATATACAAATCAGGCCAGACCAACCAATGTCTGAAAGCACGAGTAACGATCCCCAATCAGGCAGCCATGGCACACAGTCAGCCAATTCCTAACTTAGTCAGCTCTTAAAGCATAGGGCAGGGATGTCTTTATATATCGCGATATTATTTAATGTATCAAGATATTCATAATACTGATCCTGTATTGATACAAGTATATGAATATTGATACTAAATTAATAATTCACTGCCAGAGAAACGTTACATTTATTAAGATTACCAGGGTTAGGATGGACATTGAGAAGGTGGAAAATTCAATGATGCTCCTGTCATAGCAACTGATTTACGACTACCATTGTCTGAAGTACATTTGACTCCAAAGGCAAATTACCCTGTAGCCATGTCTCCATAACTTAATTGTCATTACGTTTTAGGCGCTAATCCCCATTGTTAATCCTCACCAAGATTTCATTGTATATTGACTGACAGCCAAACTGAGCTACTTTATCACTTCCCGTTAATTACTGTTATTTATAGGATGACATTTATTGCCTTAATTGTTCATCCCTTGAGTTGTGTCGGTACGTCACCCCCGGAAGTCCCATGTCCAGAGCAACGTCATTGTATTTCCATTGTTCAGTACTATATATGTGCTACCATTACACAGTTACTACGGTGTTAGTCAGGCTTGGTATTCCGAGTGCTGGCATAGGGACGACCTCGAGCAGGATGTGCCGCTCGTAGGAAACGCCCTGAGGTGAGCTGGAGCTCTCATCTCTTGTACGCCTGAGCTGGAAGGTCCGCTCATCGCTGTGTTTGTGTTGTCAGAGCAGGTATTCCGCTCATTGTGCAATTGTTGTTTATTGTTTACATGTTGTGCATAAAGCGTTCCGGGACAGTGATGTCGATTTTCTCCTTTATTCCCCCAAGAACTAGTTCCCCGTCAACATGCGCGTTGACACTTCCCTGCAATACAAATATGAGTCTACACAGATCTACAAAACTGCTAATATGACATGCATGTACCTCCAGCATCCACGACGAGGTACTTGGTGCCGGGCTCGAAGCAAGGGTTGGATGCCTGTGCAGTGTCCTTGTAACCGACGAAGTCTGTAGCAGGGAGGTTGCGGCAGTGCAGGGAAGCGGCCTCGGGCTCTAGGGCCATCACCAGCTGCTCACTGTGGGGCGTCAGGATCAGAGAACCCTGCAACACAGACAGGTGAGCTAAATTGTGTGCATTGCTGTTTTCCGATTACACACATGAACTAACATTTCACATCAGGGATTTCTGTAAGTTGCCATGCCTATCAGAGTCTTGACCTAATATCATTCACAAACTAAATTATCCAACAAATATCAAGTAACTGAACGCTCTTTGAAGCATTTAATACTACTGATAATCTACAGGCTACAAAATTAAATATAGAATGTTGTTCCCCCTTGTGTTAAACCCCAAAACATGCTTTGGAGATGGAGCAAAGGGGAATAACTCTAAATATTTGTGAAATATGTGCCACGATAATACTATTACCTTCAGGTTGTGTTGTGTCATTGCAGATATCACTCACTAACTAAAACAATAGTTCATGGCTGTAGGGGAATAGTTTCAATGTTATTTAACCCACTCTCTCCATAGGTATGAATCTGGTTTGTGATAACTGGGCGACAGACCCTTTTTCAAACTTAGTTTATGATTCCTCTGACTCAAAAGTTTGAAATATGAAAAATTAAAAGTTAAACGGGTTACCAACTCATTTACTATCAATATAACAATATCAACTACCGGTATTCAACAAATTATGATCAGATTATAGATCTGTGTCAATAATGGAAGGGAGGTAACTCTAAACTTGTTTCTTTCCCTAATCTTCCTGAAACTCAGCAGAGTGAACTGAGAGCCTTAAGGGCCAGTACATTTAAAAAACTGTAGGCCCAGTGGAAAAACTGTAGTCAACAAGAAGCTTTTTCTGCCATCACACCGAGTTCCTAGAGACTGAGTGGTGATAGATGAAGCCTACATTTATTAGGAAATTGTCAGCTTGTAAAACATCTTTGCGACTACATATCATACACCATTTGAAAGGTCTAATGCTAATGTTCATAAATATGACAGTTATGTTTATCACATTACTTCAATAAATAAATTATTTAAATAAACTGTAAGAGCCTGCTGAAATTTAAAACTATCAGCCTGAGAACAAATCTGTTGGCCTCGGGCCTACTGGCCATTTTCATTTTTGAACACTGCCTTTGAGGTATCTCGAAAGGATCAAGTGTTAGTCTTCCATATATACTGTATGTGTACATGGACTCGGAAATGTGACAAATAAGAGTCTAACAGTTACAATTAAATGTCAAGGTTCCTTAAAACAAAAAGACATAATATCAAAATGATATTAAATATGGACCATGGTCATATATATAATCGAAACTATAACTATAACTTAAAGAATCAGCTGATCTAAAATATCAAAATCCTCTCCGTCAATTTTACTGCCTACAACATACTACTAGAATCCCCCCTCTGGATCCACCCATGAATATCAATGTTATTTTATGCTGCAGAGAGGAATATTCTAGTTACCGTATTCGACGTAATAAGCGCTCCTCTCTAATAAGCACCCACGGCGATATTTGCTAATATACTGGCTAGTGAACAATCCCAATTAGCACCCCTTCCGATTGATCACAAAAGACTTATTTATTTGCGTATAATACGCACTCATGTGTTATATGCACCCTTAATTGTGGGCAATTAAATTCTGGAAAAATATATCTGTCGTATATAAACATTTCAGGCTGTCAGCAGAACCCACGAAATTTTTCTTTCAACTCTGTTTTTTTTTTTTTTACCAAAATAATATTCTAATAAGAGCCCCCTAATTTTGAGAGCGCCATGGGCGCTTATTACGTCGAATACGGTATATCATCCAACATACCCTGTACGCTGCCTCCCTCATGAACTGCTTGGCGTTCTCGTCCCAGATGGCGGGGACGGTGAGCACCCAGCGGACGGTGTCGGGGTGGGGGTCGTAACCCAGGTGAGCCCCGATAGCACGTAGCATGTGTTTCTTCATGAAGTTGAGGGAGTGTGCGAACACATCCACAGCAAGCTGACTCTTGCCATTAGCATCCTTCAGCGTGATGTCTGCATTCAGCTCCTGCAATAGATGGTATTTGTTGTTATTAGTAACCCTGCCTGGACTGGTCAGCTCGGAGTCAGTATACCGTGTCTAGGTGGTGTATCCACGTAAAACTGCGGCATGGTATCTCAGTGGGCTGGCAAGCACCATAAACCTGTGAACATCCGGGGTAGAATAGGTCTTCAGCAACCCATGCTTGCTGTTAAAGGGGACTATGCTTATCATAAGAGGCGACTAACGGGATCGGGTGGTCAGCCTCGCTGACTTTGTTGATGCATGTCATCGATCCCAATTGCGTAAATCGATGCTCATGATATTTATCACTGGATTGTCTGGTCCAGACTCGATTATTTACTGACTGCCGTCATGTAGCTGGTATATTGCTGAGTGCAGCGTTAAACAACAGACCAACCATAAACCTGGCATACAGTGGGATAACTCCAAATAATCCCCAATAATATCATTACCTTTAGGTTTAATTCTGCCACTGCCTTTATGAAATAATTCAGTTACTATCACTCGCTGAACAGTTCCTAATTGATGATTTATTACACATCCGATTTTTAGATATCAATACTGAAAAGGGACATACGAATCTGTGATATCTAAACATCGCTAGTGAAATAAATATCGAAATTGTAAAAACAATTATTAATATTCAAATCTACAATTAGATTTGTTGATAGATTATAACACATGCGTTTTACTGATATTTATATATATAGAAACCTTTTTTATAAACTGAGATTGTGACATCAATAAATGACATTACTATAATAAAACAGGGAATAAATAGTAAAACGGAACCTCATACTAAAGTAGGAATATTACATTGAAACTCCTTATTTGGGTTTATATCCTTCTCGTCTGTCATCTACGTTATACAGTGATCGATCTATATAGATTTAACAAGGAAATATTTGGAACTGCTCATGTATATAAAAGGAAATTACATCTTCAAACCGACTTCAGTCGACCTTGACCTTTACGTTAACTCGTCTGCTCTATAGTTAGTAAACGTATTTTAACTGTAAATGTTACAGTCACGGAAAACGAGTCTACAGTTAGTTTTTACTTATTGTCTGTTCACAAATGAATATTAATAACCATGTTCTAACTATACGTAGGAAGAATGTTTTTAACTGGTTAGTGTTCTCAACGTTATATGCTTACTAAGACAGATGACTAATGACCTATCTGGTTCCGCCTATGGAACGCCCCGTATGTTCAATCAGCTGATTATTCCGTCCATTTCAATTTATATGATTTATATTTATAATACATACATGGTTTATGACAGATGCTTGTCGGTTATTCGAATATTTGAGTGACACACAATTCTACTTTTCGTTTAGGAACAAATTGCTTTGCTATAAAAGTAACGGTACCGCTCAGAGGAAGCACGTGTTTGCAGAGTCACGTGATAGGTCACATGATCACTCCATGTGGGTCTTACACAGTATTATGTCACAATCTAGCTCTTTATAACATGACTAAAATATGCGGAACGACATAGCTTAGACATTATTCATGATGAGATACTTCGATTGATATCAAGCGATGACAACAGAACAAAGAACGAGCATCCATGCATGAAATAAAAACATTTATATGGAGTTTAATTACTGTAAAATTATCAAATATCAGCTGAATCAACACACGATGTGACATGACCCGACGGCAGATTGGAAGAAGAATACTTCAATCAGACTGTAATGAAAGATGGATACATGGATATTGTATAGTTTCAAAACAAAGGAAATACACCAGTACCCACCTTATTGTCGTACAGCTTCATCTTGAACCTGTCAAAGTAGTAATAATCCCCGGCCTCATCCTCGGCGAGATCGTTATACCTCGACACAGCTTCAAACCCAAATGCTTCAAACTGACCGTCGGATTTAAGCAAAAGGCAGGTGGGAGTTTTATGCAAAAGAAATCCCTGAGTTTGGCCCCAGTTCTTGTTAACATGTATCGCGTCTTTGTTAGAGGCGAATGAATACGCATAGCCGCTAAACGTTGTACCAAAATCTATGGCCGCCACTATTTGATATTCTGCTGTATTCTCCGAGTCGGGTGGGTCGTCTGTTGGGGACTTCATACCTCCGCTGCACATGGGGCTCACATCAACTGGCTTCAGCGATGAGGCGGATATATTCGGTTCGGAACTTTCGGCCATTTTCCCTGACTTCCAATTATGTTCCAGTCTCCCAATGCAGCTCGCGCCACGCTCATTAATATAGAGTTATTGATCGATCCGTCTCACCCCAGATTAAACCCCCTCCACATCTGTCAACGTCCATTTCGCGCAGACAAAAGATTCGAGGAAGTGTTTAGTATAATGTAAAAAATATTACTAGTTTATCAATATTTTACTGAAATGAAATAGCATAATTATTGATTAAAAATTGTCTGGGTTTTGCGTACGCGCATGTGCAGTGTTATCAAAGACTGCGGAGACACCGCTTCTGTGCACGGAGAGCGGTATAATGAATTCGAGTGACTCCAACAGTGGAAAATCGATATCTTTACCCAAAATTCCAAGCCGGTTGTTGGTCACTGTGAATCATCGCATGTATACGGTGTCAGGTAAGAAATTCTTGAATATATCTGAATGAAACGCACAAAACAATCTCAGCTAATACTGCAATGTTTGATTTTTACCCTGAGCGAATTATGCGAGACAAAGCCACAAGGAAAAATACCTTATAGTGCAGTAGAACAGCACACGCGGCGCACGAGAGAACGAGGATTGTGATTGACGCGTGTTGATGTCGCGATAACCCAACTCACGCGCCTCCTTCAAGTACGTGTATGTTGCAATCATGACTATTTCAGTCGTCCATTTCACCACAAATAGTCTGTACTATACAAGTTCCTTATCCACGTGAGGCTGGAGATTATATTCCAACACATCCCAAAGCTGAATTTCTGCATATACAACGGGAAGAACTGTAGTTTCGCTCGACGCTAATGCTATTTTTCGATTTCCTCTTTCTTTGTAATATGTATGAAGACCCATTTGACTGGATGTTGCTCAGGGCGGCGATTAGCGTTCAAGGAGTACCGGGGACCGCTTTACATATGAAGTTATATTTCCCTTGACTCCCTATATCTTGACTCGCGAGTCGAAGACGAGGCCTCAGAAATGCTTCACATACCGTATTCGACGTAATCAGCGCCTAGGGCGCTCTCGAAATTAGAAATAGGGGCTCTTATTAGAATATTATTTTGGTGAGAAAAAAAAACAGCCTGAAATGTTTGCATGCGACAGGTATATTTTCCAGAATTCAGTTGCCCATAATTAAGGATGCACATAACACACGAGTGCGTATTATACACAAATAAATAAGTCTTGTGTACATTGATCAATCGGAAGGGGTGCTGATTGGGATAGTTCACTAGCCAAATATTTGCAAATATCGCCGTGGGCGCGTATTAGAGCGGGGCGCTTATTACGTCGAATACGGTAAATCTTTGCCGGGGTAACAAATTTGTATGTCTGTTGTTTAACGCCGCATTAAGCAATATTCCACCTAAATGACGATGGCATGTAAGCAATCGAGTCTGAACCAGACAATCCGGTGATCGATATTGTGAACAACGATCCACGGGAATCGGGGAATGTTGACCCGCAATCAACCCTATAGTCTCCAGGCCTGACCATCCGAGTCCCCTCTTAGAACCAGCAGAGGTTGCTGGGACATATCTACACGGTGAGAGTTATTAATCCTCTACAGAACATGCTACAGCCGGCACAGTTACGCGGACTTGAAACTCATCTCCTTAATAATAAACACAGCGCAGGAAATTGACACATGTTGTTACGTACTGTGTACATATAATTTAAAAGTTATTGTACTCTCACTTTCATAACAAGTGTCCCCTTGCAACACAAGCACCTCGTGTACATCCGGGTATAATCTGTCTATATAGTACGGAAGCCTTTTGGGGCCATTTGTATTTGTATTTTGTTTCTTGAAATTTCAAGATACTAAGTTGAAATTTCAAGATGTTATGTTAAGATTTTAAGATACACACTAAGTTGAAATTTCAAGATAGTGATCTTGAAATTTCAAGATAATAAGTTCAAATTGCAAGTTAATATACAGAAATTTCAACATAACATTTTGAAATTTAAAGATACTAAGTTGAAATTTCAAGGGAAAAAAACAAATGAGCCTAAAAGGCTTCCGTAATATCCGGGCACTACAGGGAAATCCTCAATGATTCATACAAAGGAAACACACCCTATACGACTTAGGTTAGCTTCAGTATGTCACTCAATGAACAGGAAATTATCAGTCCATGAAAGAAGGTGACGTGGTGATGTTGAGCGCAGTTGTAGCAGATGTCGTTGCTGTGACTCGGAATTAAGAGCTGATCAGTGCTTCAAATGGGATTTAGAGGGTTGATCATCGTTATGGCTGGTAAATGTAGCCATTGTTACGATCAGGATTAACAGGTGGTCAGTGATAGGATTGGAATTTGAGAGCTGATCATGGCTTCTAATAGGATTTAGAGGGTTGGTCATCGCTGTGGTGGGGATTTAAAATGTGGCCATCGCTAGGATCGGGATTAACAGGTGGCCATCGCTAGGATCGGGATTAAAAGGTGGCCATCGCTGGGATCGGGATAAACAGGTGGCCATCGTTAGGATCGGGATTAACAGGTAGCCATCGCTAGGATCCGGATTAACAGGTGGCCATCGTAAGGATCCGGATTAACAGGTGGCCATCGCTAGGATCGGGAATATTAGGTAGCCATCGCTAGGATCGGGATTAACAGGTGGCCATCGCTAGGATCGGGATTAACAGGTAGCCATCGCTAGGAACGGGATTACCAGGTGGCCATCGCTAGGATCGGGATTAACAGGTGGCCATCGTTAGGATCGGGATTATTAGGTAGCCATCGTAAGGATCCGGATTACCAGGTGGCCATCGCTAGGATCGGGACCAACAGGTGGTCACAGCTAGGAACGGGATTACCAGGTGGCCAGCGCTAGGATCGGGATTAACAGGTGGCCATCGTTAAGATCGGGATTAACAGGTGGCCATCGCTAGGATCGGGATTAACAGGTGGCCATCGTTAAGATCGGGACCAACCTGTAGCCATCGCTAGGAATGGGATTACCAGGTGACTATCGCTAGGATGGGGATTACCAGGTGGCCATCGCTAGGATCGGGACCAACAGGTGGCCTTCGCTAGGATCGGAATTAACAGGTGGCCATCGCTAGGATCGGGATTATTAGGTACCCATCGCTAGGATCGGGATTAACAGGTGGCCATCGCTAGGATCGGGAGTAGCAGGTGGCCATCGCTAGGATCGGGATTAACAGGTGGCCATCGCTAGGATCGGGATTAACAGGTGGCCATCGCTAGGAACGGGATTACCAGGTGGCCAGCGCTAGGATCGGGATTAACAGGTGGCCATCGTTAAGATCGGGATTAACAGGTGGCCATCGCTAGGATCGGGATTAACAGGTGGCCATCGTTAAGATCGGGACCAACCTGTAGCCATCGCTAGGAATGGGATTACCAGGTGACTATCGCTAGGATGGGGATTACCAGGTGGCCATCGCTAGGATCGGGACCAACAGGTGGCCTTCGCTAGGATCGGAATTAACAGGTGGCCATCGCTAGGATCGGGATTATTAGGTACCCATCGCTAGGATCGGGATTAACAGGTGGCCATCGCTAGGATCGGGAGTAGCAGGTGGCCATCGCTAGGATCGGGATTAACAGGTGGCCATCGCTAGGATCGGGATTAACAGGTGGCCATCGCTAGGAACGGGATTACCAGGTGGCCATCGCTAGGATCGGGACCAACCTGCTGCCATCGCTAGGATCGGGATTAACAGGTGGCCATCGCTGGGATCGGGATTAACAGGTAGCCATCGCTAGGAACGGGATTACCAGGTGGCCATCGCTAGGATCGGGATTAACAGGTGGCCATCGTTAGGATCGGGATTATTAGGTAGCCATCGCTAGGATCGGGATTACCAGGTGGCCATCGTTAGGATCGGGATTAAAAGGTGGCCATCGTAAGGATCCGGATTACCAGGTGGCCATCGCTAGGATCGGGACCAACAGGTGGTCACAGCTAGGAACGGGATTACCAGGTGGCCAGCGCTAGGATCGGGATTAACAGGTGGCCATCGTTAAGATCGGGATTAACAGGTGGCCATCGCTAGGATCGGGATTAACAGGTGGCCATCGTTAAGATCGGGACCAACCTGTAGCCATCGCTAGGAATGGGATTACCAGGTGACTATCGCTAGGATGGGGATTACCAGGTGGCCATCGCTAGGATCGGGACCAACAGGTGGCCTTCGCTAGGATCGGAATTAACAGGTGGCCATCGCTAGGATCGGGATTATTAGGTACCCATCGCTAGGATCGGGATTAACAGGTGGCCATCGCTAGGATCGGGAGTAGCAGGTGGCCATCGCTAGGATCGGGATTAACAGGTGGCCATCGCTAGGATCGGGATTAACAGGTGGCCATCGCTAGGAACGGGATTACCAGGTGGCCATCGCTAGGATCGGGACCAACCTGCTGCCATCGCTAGGATCGGGATTAACAGGTGGCCATCGCTGGGATCGGGATTAACAGGTGGCCATCGTTAGGATCGGGATTAACAGGTAGCCATCGTTAAGATCGGGATTAACAGGTGACCATCGCTAGGATCGGGATTAACAGATGACCATCGCTAGGATCGGGATTACAGGTGGCCACCGCTACGATCGGGATTAACAGGTGGCCATCGCTAGGATCGGGATTACCAGGTGGCCAAGGCTAGGATCGGGGTAATCAGGTTGCCATCGCTAGGATCGGGATTAACAGGTGGCCATCGTTAAGATCGGGATTAACAGGTGGCCATCGCTAGGATCGGGATTAACAGGTGGCCATCGTTTGGATCGGGATTAACAGGTAGTCATCGTTAAGATCGGGATTAACAGGTGGCCATCGCTAGGATCGGGATTAACAGGTGGCCATCGCTAGGATCGGGAGTAACAGGTGGCCATCGCTAGGATCGGGATTAACAAGTGGCCATCGCTAGGATCAGGATTAACAGGTGGCCAAGGCTAGGATCGGGATTATCAGGTGGCCATCGCTAGGATCGGGATTAATGGGTGGCCATCGTTCGGATTGGGGTTTAAGAGATGGATTCAATGAGTGAGTAAGTGAATATGGTTTTATGCCGCTTTTTTGCAATATTCCAGCAATATCACGGCGGGGGACACCAGAAATAGGCTTCATACATTGTACCCAGGAGGGAAGTGGAACCCAGGTCTTCGGCCTGACGAGAGAACGCTTTAACCTTTAGTCCATACCCCAACCGCCCCTGGACTTAGATCTGATGATCATAGCTATGAGTGGAATTTAGGAACTGACAATGTTTTGACTCTCTGTTGCCAGCACAACACACTGAGGATAGGCAACCTTCCTGCTAACATGTCTGGCGATGCCAAGAAAGACCTGATAGCGGAGGCTCGGAGCTTCTCCGCGAGTCTCTCCAACGTCTTCCTCATGAAGAAGAGGGACCAGCAGACGAGACACCTCCTGGAGAAGGCTCAGAATCTCGTGGAGGGTCTCTTGGCGGAGAACCAGCGTCTGTCGTCCAACACCGGCACCCCCCGCCAGACGCGCGGGGGAGGCATGGGCCAGCTGTGGGTCAAGCTGGACGAGATGAAGAGAGAGAATGAAGATCTCCGGAGACAGCTCGGGCGCCATGACGACAGGTCCACGCCCACCAAAAATATGAGTAAGTGCTGGAATGTTGTGTAAATGTAACAAAATAATGTATCACTAGTTGATTATATTTCAGTCTTACATTAAAATCCCATCTATAAGAGGCTGATAGTGTACTTCGACGTGTATACAGAATTTCACCCTCGTATTCACTGATAACTAAATGTCTATACGATCCCAGGTCACGGTCCTGGTGACGTCATCATTGCTGATCTTCAGAAGACCAAGACTGAGAACGAGGCTCTGAGGACTCAGGTAGAGAGTCTGCAGAAGACGGTCAAGGAACTCCAGAACATCACCGCCACAGTGCAGGTGCGTGCTGCATTGTCTCAGGACTCTGGTATAGATACCGTTGGCGTAACAAGTTGTTTTGTTTGTTTGTTGTTTGACACACTCATCAATGTTCCAGCTATATGACGGCGGTCTGTAAATAATCGAGTCTGGACCAGAAAATCCAGTGATTTACATCATGAGCATCGATCCACGCAATTGAGACACGATGACATGCATCAACCAAGTCAGCGAGCCTGGACTAAACATAGTTAACGCTTAACCTGTGACGTTAAACTTGTTCAGTCAACCCAGCAAAGGTCTCAAGGTGACACCAGTGGCCCAGTGATAATTTCGACCTGTAAATACAGGTAGAAGGTTACTCTACGCATCGGCGGCCCCAGTCACCAACACTCAAGGAACCAACATTTGTTATTAATATAGTGGTGTCAACTCATATATTCACCGAGGTTGAACCATTGACGCTTGTGGTTTATCGGCAAACTGATGAAACCTGCATGCACGGACGTAAAGTGACAGTGACAATAGGTTACCCTGGGAAGGCACGTCCAACCCACACAACACAACCTGTAAGTGGCACCGGGGGTGCAAGTGTGCCAACGCCAGTACCACCAACACAAAACGACGTGAAGAATGTAACAGATACACGTGCCTCAGCCCAATACTTCATCATGACAACGGTAGTGCCACTAACACAACAGAGGCCCACGTTGCACCAAGATCCGGGGTAGAATAGGTCTTCGGCAACCCATGCTTGCCGTGAAAGGCGAATATGTCATCGATCCCAATTGCGTGGATTGATGCTCATGATATTAATCACTGGATTGTCTGGTCAATAATCGATTATTTACAGACCGCCGTCATATAGCTGGAATATTAAACAACAAACCAACCAACCAACCCTGTTTAGTCAGTGTTTTTATCACCAGAAGTAGTGGTTAAGGCTTGTGTTGTGTTGAATGTGAATGCATTATGAGTTAAAGTTCCCGGTGGAGGTAATTGGAACAGCGTCATGACGTCAACCGATAAAATAATGACATAGCTCAAAAAGAGTACGTTTACTTTCGGCACCTTTGACCTTTTAACGAAGCATCTTAGAGAACGAGTTGAGGTTCCGGATCATTCCACCTGTTTCAGGACGAGTACAAGCGGGCTAAGATTGGCCTGGAGGCAGCACAGAAGACTATGGAGAAGGCCCGCCATGATTACCGCAGTCTGGAGGCCAATTTTACATCTGCCAAGACGGAGAACGACTCTCTCAAACAGAAGTAAGGCACAGTCACGGGCACGTGCATGATTATGGTTACAACCAAAAGTGGGAATCAGGATTCGAACCAATGACCATTGCATGCTCCATTAAGAACTAACAAATAGTCTAGGAAATATTTTGGTACACAATACAATTTGTTTTCCCTGATGCTGGACGCATCCCTGGAGGTGGCTAGACGTGGTTTTATATAATCTCAGTTTCATAAAATACGTATATTCCATAGACAGGTGCAGGACCAGCATTGTCCTTGCCCGGTATTGTATGGATGCACCTGTCGCCATTGTATACCATAATGGTCTATTTATAAGAT
The DNA here is from genome assembly GCF_023055435.1 of Haliotis rufescens. Taxonomy (NCBI): domain Eukaryota; kingdom Metazoa; phylum Mollusca; class Gastropoda; order Lepetellida; family Haliotidae; genus Haliotis; species Haliotis rufescens. The sequence continues at coordinate 32,022,975 of NW_025964361.1, read as the reverse complement.
GGGGCGGTCGGGTAGCCTAGTGGTTAAAGCGTTCGCTCGTCACGTCGAAGACCCGGGTTCGTTTCCCGACATGGGTACAATGTGTGAAGCCCATTTCTGGTGTCCTCCGCCGTGATATTGCTGGAATATTGCTAAAAGCGGCGTAAAACCATACTTACTCACTTACTCACTATTTATAAGATGGGTATATCCCGTGTTTGTATTACCTAGCCTTACAATAACCAACATATATTCCTATTTGCTGCAAGCATGACTAGGTTCATAGGGTAAGACCGTTACGACTCGTATATAACAACAAAAATATTGTTTCTCGATGCCAACTGTTGTCGTAATAATAGGTTTTCTGTTAAATGACATCTTCTTGATAAGAAGAAAGAAACATTCATTTGCATTATGCCAGGATGCGAGGTTGTATTGCTTTAAACCTGTATCGTGGTAAACCAGCATTTACCTTTTTTGATAACCATTTTCTCAGGTTGACGAGCAGCGTGAAGCCTATGGTAAGGGCAGATAACCGCCTTACTGAGAACATCAACGAGCGGTGTCGACCCAGTGTGATCGCCATGAGATACAACACCCTAGAGAGTCAGGAGTGGATGGATGCTAAGGAGTCACTCGAGGACAGCACCGGCATGGACGAAGAGGAGATAACTCGTTTTCTATGTTCTTCGATAATGGTTTGTTGTGTTATTTACCATGTACTAGTATAATGAAGACTATAAACCAGTGAGTGGGGGAATTACGTTTAGCGCGGAGTATTCCAGTTATATCACGGCGTGTCAGCTTAATGTGGGAGGAAAGCCCGAAGTGATGCAGGCCTTAGGATAGACCTTTACTACTTTTGTGAAACACGAGCACGTGCATGATTATGGTTACAACCAAAAGTGGGAATCAGGCGAAACATGGATTCGAACCAATTAAGGATTGACTGTGTATTTTTTTCGGTTCATTGAGGTATGAATCGAAAAGCCGATATGCAAACTGTATGAATCCGCGTAGCGGATTCTTACAAAAGTTTGCACATCGGCTTTTCGATTCATACCTCAATGAACCGAAAAAAATATACAGTCAATGCTTATAATTAAATTCGACAACGTAAAACATGTTTTATCTACAATAGTTTAACCCAAAACAGTTGCATATAGCAAAACAGACAAAAATGACGACATTGATAAACATTCCAGGTGTAGGAATACATACAGTGGCCTGACATGAATCAGGTGATCGTTTAATTTATGCACATAGCTTGACACGCCTACACAGTCAGTAGCCAATCAACGGAGAGTGGGATTAAAACAATGTTCATTTGACCTGTCAATTAAGGCAAGAGGCGAAAAGAACTGCAACAGTCAGACTGTAACCAACCGGAAGAAATATGTCCGAGAGAAGGCGGCAGTTTCAAATAGCATGGTCATTTACTGCGTGATTCAAACATTACTTCCCTGATTACGGTAAATCACAGTTGGAGAAATGCTAGTTATAAATGAAACCCGAAGACATGAAAGTTGAACCGGGGCGAGCGGGAATAAAACAGGCGAGCGAGCCTGCACGTTTGCTGTTTCATTCATTCTCGGCCATCGGTTTCAAAGGGTAGTTTGGACAATGAATATGCATGAAAGTCGCTAAATGTCCTGTGCATGACGATACACGTGAGCAGAAAGGGAATTCCCTCGACTGTAATATTGGGATTCCCCGACATTCCGAAGTAATAAAAGTAGTGCGCCGCGGTGGGCGTGGCTTAATTTTTTACGTTCATTGGGAAATGAATGCAATAACACGTGACCAATTCAGCTAATCAGAATGCAGGAATTTCCATGAACACAACGAAAATTTAATTATTGACAGTTGTATCCTCCTTTAAGTACTTTTATTTTTTAATGACAAACTGAATGTTGGCACTTATTGTTGTTGAAGACATTCAATAAAAACTGAGACAGAACCACATCACAAATAACATCAGGTATAGTTATATGGAGGTAGTGATAATATTATGCTAATATAATGATTAATTATAGAGTATACTGGTCTAACGCAATGTCGTCTGTTGCAGAAAACATACGAGGCTTCCTGCGACACGTACCAGTGTCTGGAGCTCGCCATTGGAGAACTGTTGAGGAGACCGGCATTGGCGGTGAGTGTGTCATGGCCGCCTGGGGCTTAGTTTTTAGTTTAAACGTATACTGGCGGGCAAAAGAAAGTATACACTTGAAAACTGGATTTGACAAAAACAATTACACACGTTATCAAAACGTTACTAGACAGAAAACAGTCTCCGAAAGACTGCAAACTTAAGGTCCAAAACACAACTATGATACCGTTTCAAATAACCATGTTAATAGTGTGTTTCATTTTTTAGGGAGCATCAGACATGGGTGTATACTTTCTTTTGCCGGGTAGTTTATTGAACTCACGTGATAAGGATTAGTCACACGTTGCGACAACTTAGATCGCCCTCTCCCATAGGTTTGCATGTATGCTTATTTGTAATTAATACATTTTATAAAGATGTGTTGGTTGACATGACGCCAACTAGGTTCAAGTCAATATTAATACCACAAGTATCTTTCACGCTTAACAGTAGTGTGTATATCATTTCGTTACTAGCTAAGGGGCATCAAATGAAAAATGGTGCGTTTCACATGGGTTGACCATCTCAGTTCGGTTCCTCGTTTGAACCTTTTCTAAATAAATCTTCTTTTTTTTAATTCGCTATCACCATGTCTTCATGTTGAATGTTTAATGTATAAAATGCACTACACTATATATTTTTACACCAGGAGAGCACATGTCTGCCACCCCTGTGATATAATCAATCTGTGGATATCTATATAACATTTCCTCGAATCCCATAAGGCCATGTTAAATGCATAATACATAGTATGTCTGTCTGCTGTGGTGTTGCCTTGTCGGCCTTGCATATGTTTACCACGTATCTCACTCTCTCCATCATCACAGATAAGTATAGTTCAGAGCGGCTTGAGCGCGGAACCAGAACAGCTTCCGGACGAGATGACCGACGCCATCCGAAGCCGGCTGCGACATAACTGCGACAACATTGACTCAGGGGAGCTGATCAAGGTACAGGATGGGCCAGAATAGGTCCCCACACCTCATGGTTGTCGTGATCAGGGTACAGGATGGGCCAGAATAGGTCCCCACACCTCATGATTGTCGTGATCAGGGTACAGGATGGGCCAGAATAGGTTCCCACACCTCATGATTGTCGTGATCAGGGTACAGGATGGGCCAGAATAGGTTCCCACACCTCATGATTGTCGTGATCAGGGTACAGGATGGGCCAGAATAGGTCAAATATGTCCCCACACCTCATGATTGTCGTGATCAGGGTACAGGATGGGCCAGAATAGGTCCCCACACCTCATGATTGTCGTGATCAGGGTACAGGATGGGCCAGAATAGGTTCCCACACCTCATGATTGTCGTGATCAGGGTACAGGATGGGCCAGAATAGGTCCCCACACCTCATGGTTGTCGTGATCAAGGTACAGGATGGGCCAGAATAGGTCCCCACACCTCATGGTTGTCGTGATCAGCGTACAGGATGGGCCAGAATAGGTCCCCACACCTCATGGTTGTCGTGATCAAGGTACAGGATGGGCCAGAATAGGTCCCCACACCTCATGGTTGTCGTGATCAAGGTACAGGATGGGCCAGAATAGGTCCCCACACCTCATGGTTGTCGTGATCAGCGTACAGGATGGGCCAGAATAGGTCCCCACACCTCATGGTTGTCGTGATCAAGGTACAGGATGGGCCAGAATAGGTCCCCACACCTCATGGTTGTCGTGATCAAGGTACAGGATGGGCCAGAATAGGTCCCCACACCTCATGGTTGTCGTGATCAGGGTACAGGGTGGGCCAGAATAGGTTCCCACACCTAATGGTTGTCGTGATCAGGGTACAGAATGGGCCAGAATGAACAAATATGTTCCCACACCGCATGGATGTCGTGATCAGGGTACAGGATTGGCCAGAATAGGTCCCCACACCTCATGGTTGTCGTGATCAGGGTACAGGGTGGGCCAGAATAGGTTCCCACACCTAATGGTTGTCGTGATCAGGGTACAGGATGGGCCAGAATGAACAAATATGTTCCCACACCGCATGGATGTCGTGATCAGGGTACAGGATTGGCCAGAATAGGTCCCCACACCTCATGATTGTCGTGATCAGGGTACAGGGTGGGCCAGAATAGGTCCCCACACCTCATGATTGTCGTGATCAAGGTACAGGATGGACCAGAATAGGTCCCCACACCTAATGGTTGTCGTGATCAGGGTACAGGATGGGCCAGAATAGGTCAAATATGTTCCCACACCGCATGGATGTCGTGATCAGGGTACAGGGTGGGCCAGAATAGGTCCCCACACCTCATGGTTGTCGTGATCAGGGTACAGGGTGGGCCAGAATAGGTCCCCACACCTCATTATTGTCATGATCAGGGTACAGGATTGGCCAGAATAGGTCCCCACACCTCATGATTGTCATGATCAGGGTACAGGGTGGGCCAGAATAGGTCCCAACACCTCATGATTGTCATGAACAGGGTACGGGATTGGCCAGAATAGGTCCCCACACCTCATGGTTGTCGTGATCAAGGTACAGGATGGGCCAGAATAGGTCCCCACACCTCATGGTTGTCGTGATCAAGGTACAGGATGGGCCAGAATAGGTCCCAACACCTCATGATTGTCGTGATCAGGGTACAGGATGGGCCAGAATAGGTCCCCACACCTCATGATTGTCATGTAATTGGTCACACGTGTTTTAGAGTAACTACGGTTAACAATACATTCTTGTGTTCCAGATCACCAAAAATACCTTGGAGAGAGAGTTCAAGGACGTGAAAGGCCTTATCAGCAATAAAGCCGTGAACCGCTACCTGCACGAGAGCGCGAGACTGACCTGGCAGATGGCAATACAACAACCCGCCATGAGAATGTCGGTGACGGACAAACGTTATAACGAGGAGCGTCACAAGCTGTGGTGGTCATGTGACCAAGCACGTGCATCGTCTGTCAGTCACTTTATCTGGCCGATGCTCTTCGATTACGATGGCGGAAATCTCATGGTTAAAGGGTGTGTGTTTGCAAGCTGACTCTACCACCATTTATATTGTGGCGTTTTGTGACAATGTTGTACATTTATATTTATCTATGCATTTATAAATGAACAATTCCTGATTCACCAAGACAATCCCAAACTGTTTGAGGTGCGCTATCATAATTGTGTTTTGCCAAAAGGTTGAAAACGTGAAGACTTCACGAGTGCTAACAGATGTCCCGTAAAAAGAATTATCTCGGGTGATAAACATCAGTGTTGTGACAGTATTATTTCCTATCCATGTAAATTTAATACGATCATTATGCGTGTAGTTTTTTTTAATAGTTCTTTAACAATGTACGTCGTACCTCTATCCGTGTCTCCGGTATTTAGAGATTTATACACCTGGAAAAAAATTAACGACTATCCCTTCTCTTTTTTTCCCATATATACGGAGTCTCAATATATCTTGTAGATACATCTACATTAGGCATTGATCTCGTGTTGTAAAATGTCTGGGGTAGCACTGGTACCTGCCGAGACGTCAGTACAAGAGCACCGGATGTTTCACTAGGTGGTCGACCACAATTGCAAAGATGCATCACATGATGCAAAGATGCAAAAGCAAAGACATAGAAGGGTAGTGAAATAACTATTGCCATGGTAACAGTTGCGAAACATGTCATGAAATAATCGATTTTGTTTTCTGTATTTCAACATGACAAAGCCGACTTCATGGAAAACAAAAGAAAAGTATTTAGTCAAAAATGTAATTTCGGATGTATTTTTAAATGGCTATTTTATATGTAAATATAAAGTAAGTGGTGCTTAACTATTTTCAAGGAGTGTATTGACGAATAATGTATTTCAACTATGTCAACAGGAGCTATAAAAACACACAGACACACACATGCACGCACCCGCGCGCGCAAACACCGACCCACACTCTACTTCCAGTTCGCTAAAGTGGGTATATAGTTACGGCCATTTTGTAAACTGGATGAGGGTTGTTCTCTATCAAAGATAACACTCTTCTGATAATTTCGATCGATGTAGATTTGCCCAATATGAAACACTTATATTGACACAAAATGTCCTATTTACAGTATTGTATTACGTATTAAATAACTTCCTTGTCTTCCTGCTAGAATACATGCATAAGAGGATTATGAAGTGTTTAACAGAAAGCATATGCTAGATACAACTGCCGTCTTCATGATACACTATAGCACTAAAAGCAGCGCAAATAGGACATGGCACCAGTCAACTGGCCGAGGTATTATGCAGCCATTCGTCACCGCTCGCCCCTTTCCGTAACCTATTCGGCTTGTCGCGGAATAACACGAGTTGAATGTTATGCAGCTAGCGGACTAAGCCGAGTGCACCCGAGTAACAAAACAACAACATTTAGATGCAGAAACGACTTCGAGTGTGTTCATTTCAATCAAACTAGAATGTCACATGACTCATACCCCACACTTGTAAATATTATCACTGATTTACGAAGTCAAATTTCCAAGTTACCGAGCTAAATTATAACCACTAATGTATATATACAGGTCCATGTTATTCAATGTAGTAATGTGATAGCCAGGCATTATTGTAATGTTTTCTGTGATCAGTAACATTGGACATATAGAGATAGTTGCAAAGTCTTGCATGATTTTAAGGCTGTAATTTCAATATCTGGTACAAACAAATTAATTTGGCATATTGTGAGCAGAGATATCCTCCATGCATTGGTGGTCAACAGATTACCGCATTTCCTCAAATTACTGCGTAGACCCTTATCAATTTCGATTGACTGTTAGACCCGGTCCCCGGGCAAATGCGGTAGACGACTATAAAGGTAATTTAACATCAGAACTATGGTTTTCCCGCTGATGGGGGCACGGGTGGCCAAGTCGTCTAAGGCGCCACGATTCGCTGTGCAGAGTTGCGTCCCTTGGGCACGCAAGAAACCTATGATTGTGGGTTCGAATCCCGGTTCGCCCCGATTATGTTTCTAGGTTTGTCAGTACTATACCCGTACTCGTGGGTGTCACCGAAGTGGTAAACGTCTGAGACCTGCATCACTTCGGGCTTTCCTCCCACATTAAGCTGACACGCCGTGATATAACTGGTATACTGTTAAAAGCGGCGTTAAACGCAACTGACTGACTCACTCTGTTTTCGGCCTAGTTGTCAAACTCGTTCTGTTTCTCTTTTACTATTCGACATCCGCTGGTCCAATAGTACAAAATAAGCAATGCATGTATCAACGATTTGCAGCTACTTTCGACCCAGTGTCAAAGTTGCATTGACTTCATATTAGTCGAAGGCTCGACTCGCTATGTAGAGTTGTGGCTCTTGACCAGGCCCCACTTGATCCTTACCCGTTTATCAAAGAGGTAAACTTCTACGTTTGTTTGTTGTTTAACGGCGCTTTCAGCAATGTCACAGATAAAGTCCCAGACGGCTGTCTGTAAACACTCGAATCTCGACCAGGCAATCCAGTGATCGATATTGTGAGCAACAATCCACGCCGTCGGCAACCAAACCATCGATCCATTAATTCAACTTTTAAGTCCAGCATAGGTTGTTGGGACCAATTCAATCCAGGAATCCCCGCAGTTACAAACGTCTCCGACCTGCACGCCCCTTCTCCAGCTGACGTAAAGTGACTGAAATACTGTGCAACGCACTTACTGACTGGTTTTAAGACTCGGAAGCGAACTGGAATGTCCAAACGATGAATTTCCCATCGACCTTGCCCTTGAGCTTTTGGTCTTACAAGTCCACGGACTATTCACTAGGTAGCCTTCTCAATTCGGAGAGTGTGTAAGAGGATTACAGACTCCCTCGCGCATTTAAAACCACGAGGTACAATATTTTAACGCTAATCCAGATCTTTCAAATGAAAATGTTGATGATCAAATCTAAAATACGCGTTACTTGCCTACTGCACAATCTTATGGGTAAAATCAGCAGTCGTGAGATGTATGCGAGATATTGAGAAATGTGAAGTGTCAAGAAAGCACGTAGTGTTGGTAAAATCCACTAAATCGTGATTTGTGTTAAGAATTTACCTTTGATTTTGTTGAACAGTGCCGATGTTGTAGATGCCTTCAGTGTTGAAGCAAGCATTGTAAGAGTTGTGTCCCCTGCACCGCTAATGCTGAGTTAATACTGTAGTTTCACCAGATTGTGTTCAGTTATGAATAATTTGTACATTGCAATTGTTGAATATTTTATGAATATGTGCTGAAATAAAGACGGTTTTCTACACGCAAACTTGCAGTCTTTGCTTCCCCGTTTTCACATGCTGGATCAAGTTTTAGGTCAGGACTCTCATGGAGAGCATTGTGGTCCAGCACTGGGTACTGGGGATCCTTTCTGCCCTGATACCAGCAGAGGTCAAGCGTGGGGTACTTGTCTAGTCTGCCCTGATACCAGATAGTTGAGACTGGGGTACTTGTCTATTCTGCCCTGATACCAGCAGAGGTCAAGCGTGGGGTACTTGAGATCTATTCTGACCTATTGCCAGCAGAGGTCAAGCGTGGGGCACTTGAGATCTATTCTTCATAGTTCATAGTCCTAGCCCACTGAGATGCTGCAATGTAACAAGAATATCCCACTCAGATAGAGATACTGACTCCTTGTTTTAGCCCCTTGTCATGATGCAACAGGGGATCGAACCCCCGACCTTCCACTCTCCAGGCAGAGTTCTTGTAGCAGAGTGAGTGAGTGAGTGAGAGCTTTACTGCCGCTTTTAGCAATATTCTGTCGGGGAACACCAGAAATGGGCTTCACACATTGTACCCATGCCTGAATTGAACCCGGGTCTTCAGTGTGACAAGCGAATGCTTTAACCACTAGGCTACCGGACCGCCCCTGTAGCAGAGTGAAATATTTGATTGTAATGAGCCAAGCGAGCAAAGTAGGTCAGGTGAATTTGGGTTTAATGTCACGTCCAAGATTATTGCACGTATATAGCGATGTGCGTGTCTGCTTGTACTAGTCCGGACTGATGCCAATTTATAGTGCACACACACACAGCATACCGACTCCAAGCCGATCCAGTCCTTGTTTTAGCCCCGTCAAACAGACAGGGTAACAAGTACCATCTTTTTTTAACGTCTTTTGGCATGACGCGGCCCTGATAGAACCCTGGACCTTCCGCACTACCACTAGACCACTGAGGCAGTCGTGAGCAAAATATAGACAAGCAAGGTTGAACCAGAAAATATGATTTTATTCTAAGATGGCATACATCAATATACAGATGAAAGTTAAGCGACAACTCACGAAGGTCACCAAAAGAAGCAAGTCATGTCCTTGCTGTCATATTCAAATACCGTCGTGTCCCCAGGAAACCGGACACCCAAAAATCAAATACAGACAAATTTCTTCACAAATAAAAATTAACAAAAGTTTCAAACATTAATATTTAAAAACAAACAGATCAAATTGATCAAAATAACAGCAATGTTTCGAAGTTTTGTATATATTTTTTCTTATCGACAATTTTGGACTAGCTTCTGTGTGTATCTTGGCAAGGTTAATACTGTTAATAAAACAAGCACAGGCTGTAAACATTCTAAGTACATATGAAGGTATAGTAACTACATAAACCGACATGAAAAAGTATAAAGCACCACATTTCTTCTCCTGACATTCAGAAACAAACAAGATCAGAGGATTGACCAAAAAGTACAAGTCATATGGCTCAAGTTAACTCGTGAGAACATACAGTCTTCAACACATGAAGAGCCATGACACCGTAACAAATAGCTGAAATGTGTGCTGAAGCAACAACATGATACAATTTCCTGTAATTTAAATCTCTAGACGCAGACAATTTCTGATTATTTCCACAAAGATCCCAACGGGTAGAAAAAGACATATCACCATATGCTTTCTATGCATTAGGGATGTGAGAATATTTTGGTATATTGTGCCACACCTTCTGAATTAATACTTCGTGTCTCTTGATGCAGGGCGCTAAAAATGTTGACTACGGTATCAACTTCACATAACAAGCTGAATCAACTGTTTTGTACACATTTTCCATTTTTGTCAATTTAGGATGTTAATAACCTGATTTTTCCAACAAGAAATTATTAAACTTTATTAAATGATTTACATATAATCAAAAATAAAAGTAAACAAATTCAAAATGGGTTTAATGCAAAACGCATTAACCACAAGATCAAATCAATTCCCTCAACAACTATAACATAAAAACAGGTTTAATTTTACATTAGATGTACAGGATTAGAAAAGACTATTCAAACACTGATCATTTCTGATCATCTGTCATATCTAGACATGGTAAAATCACTTTGAGTAGAAGAAACAGACAAAATCAAGGGAGATAACTCATCTTGGCTATGTAACAAGTCGCATGATCGATGGAGAAGTATGAATGTTGGCCCTGAACCTGGATACAAGTGATAGCACAATCTGCGAGAGGGGTCGGTGCTGAACAAATGACTGTCTACACATCTATAACAATAAACTACAATGCAATGCATGGAATACAGTTGGTGTATACTGTACACCCAGGTTGCAGTATGACGTATAACACCTCTACGATAGTCACTGCCCAAGATAATGCCATGGTTTGTTCTAACAAGTGTATAATAAGGATGAACTGTATTATTGCAGGGACATATCAAAAATTCAAAACAGAGTGCCCTTAGCAATCATTATTTTGTTCAAAATTGGAATTTGTAATGTTCATATTTTCTAAAATTTTACAAAGCCATAACATTAGTACTAATTTGGATTTTTTTACTGGCTTTTGTTCAATATTTGCCGTTCAGATGGCCTTGATAAATCTGTATTGAAACAATTCTCATCATAAAATGCAATGTTGAAAAATTTGGCAACTTCAATTTCAGGATGCAAAATCAGAAAATCAATACTTGAATTTTATGTTGGAAATTCACTTTTGAATATGCAGGGAATTTAAGTCAGCTGTAAATTCCAGATGGTATGCATCATATACATGTTGTATATAACGTTTTATCACATGTCTATGTACAATGCTAGATACAAGTAGTAACATGCAGTCGGTAACCTGTAGCAACAAGTCATAGCCCTTGTCTATGCTGCACCAGACTTCTCGGCTTCAATATCTGAAACACACAAGCAGTCACTCTCAAATTCATTGCATAAGTGTGTGACATTTAAAGGAGGACTAGGTTTGGCACTTTGGCTGGCGCAGAAAAAGGTCAGGGTAGGATATGGGTTCTAATTGGCCCACTGGAATGTCAAAGTTGCGGAAAACTTTGAAATATTGGTATGAAAATTATCAGACCTCTCAAATGTCTTTTTTCATTTCTTACACATTGAACTTTTGGAAATCTAAATATGTGACCCAAGATGAACTTTTTACAATATGCTTGCAGTGATTTTATCTCCTCCAGTGACCAGCTGGGACAAAGACCTGCTCTTATTATATTAGAAAAATGCTTTGTAAATACCTCTAACATTAGCATCTTTAACACTTATTTCTCCATCTAAACCTGGGCTGAAACATCAGACACTGCACTAAAGACTTCACCTGAACCTCAGCTAAAACACCAGACCCTGAACAAATGACTTCATCTAAACCTGGGCTGAAACATCAGGCCCTGAACTAATGACTTCATCTAAACCAAGGTTGAAACATCAGACACTGCACTGATCACTTCAACTAAACCAAGGTTGAAACATCAGACACTGCACTAATGACTTCATCTAAACCTTGGCTGAAACATCAGAAACTGCACTGATTATTTCATCTAAACCTGGGCTTTAAACATCAGTCACTGCACTGATCACTTCATCTAAACCAAGGTTGAAACATCAGACACTGCACTGATCACTTCATCTAAACCAAGGTTGAAAAATCAGACACTGCACTAATTATACATCTAAACCAAGGCTGAAACATCAGACACTGCACTAATGACTTCATCTAAACCTTGGCTGAAACATCAGAAACTGCACTGATCACTTCATCTAAACCAAGGTTGAAACATCAGACACTGCACTGATCACTTCATCTAAACCAAGGTTGAAAAATCAGACACTGCACTAATTATACATCTAAACCAAGGTTGAAACATCAGACACTGCACTGATCACTTCAACTAAACCAAGGTTGAAACATCAGACACTGCACTAATTATACATCAAAACCAAGGCTGAAACATCAGACACTGCACTAATGACTTCATCTAAACCTTGGCTGAAACATCAGACACTGCACTAATGACTTCATCTAAACCTTGGCTGAAACATCAGAAACTGCACTGATTATTTCATCTAAACCTGGGCTTTAAACATCAGTCACTGCACTGATCACTTCATCTAAACCAAGGTTGAAACATCAGACACTGCACTGATCACTTCATCTAAACCAAGGTTGAAAAATCAGACACTGCACTAATTATACATCTAAACCAAGGTTGAAACATCAGACACTGCACTAATGACTTCATCTAAACCTTGGCTGAAACATCAGAAACTGCACTGATTATTTCATCTAAACCTGGGCTTTAAACATCAGTCACTGCACTGATCACTTCATCTAAACCAAGGTTGAAACATCAGACACTGCACTGATCACTTCATCTAAACCAAGGTTGAAAAATCAGACACTGCACTAATTATACATCTAAACCAAGGTTGAAACATCAGACACTGCACTGATCACTTCAACTAAACCAAGGTTGAAACATCAGACACTGCACTAATTATACATCAAAACCAAGGCTGAAACATCAGACACTGCACTAATGACTTCATCTAAACCTTGGCTGAAACATCAGACACTGCACTAATGACTTCATCTAAACCTTGGCTGAAACATCAGAAACTGCACTGATTATTTCATCTAAACCTGGGCTTTAAACATCAGTCACTGCACTGATCACTTCATCTAAACCAAGGTTGAAAAATCAGACACTGCACTAATTATACATCTAAACCAAGGCTGAAACATCAGACACTGCACTAATGACTTCATCTAAACCTTGGCTGAAACATCAGAAACTGCACTGATTATTTCATCTAAACCTGGGCTGAAACATCAGTCACTGCACTGATCAGTTCATCTAAACCAAGGTTGAAAAATCAGACACTGCACTAATTATGCATCTAAACCAAGGTTGAAACATCAGACACTGCACTAATGACTTCATCTAAACCTTGGCTGAAACATCAGAAACTGCACTGATTATTTCATCTAAACCTGGGCTGAAACATTAGACACTGAACTGATCACTTCATCTAAACCAAGGTTGAAACATCAGACACTGCACTAATTATACATCTAAATCAAGGCTGAAACATCAGAACACAGAAATGGAGAGTAATCCCTTGAAGAGGTTCCATGAACTATTGGTCTATTGTAAAGCTTGTATGACCATTTATGAACATTGTCAGACTAATCAGAAAAGCTGTCATATACAATTGGTCTTACACATTTATTATTATATCATAGACTGACTGAAGTTACCGGAGACTCTACCTCATGTCACACACTAATTTTGCACACTTGCTAATTTGTAATAGGCCTTTCACCATCAAGAGTGAGTGAGTGAACTGGGTTTAATACTGCATTGAACATTATTCCTGTTATATCACGGTGTGTCAGCTTAATGTAGTAGGAAAGCCCAAAGTGGCGAAACACACAAGCACAGGTATGGTTCTGACAAACCTTGAAACATAATCTGGGCGAAACCAGGATTCGAACCCACAATCATAGGTTTCTGGCGTGCCCAAGGGATGCAGTCAATGGAAGCTCCTTAGACAACTGGTACGCCTATGTTGATGTTGTTTGGTGTTTGTTGTTTAACACCGCACTCAGCAATATTCCAGCTATATGACGGTGGTCTGTAAATAATCGAGTCTGGACCAGAAAATCCAGTGATTGACATCATGAGCATCGATCCGAGTAATTGGGATACGATAACATGCATCAACCAAGTCAGCGAGCCTGACCACTTGATCCCGTTAGTCTTCTCTTACAACAAGCATAGTCTCTTTTTACGACAAGCATAGTCGCCTTTTACGGCAAGCATGGGTTGCTAAAGACCTATTCTACCCCGAATCTTCACAGGTTGGTACATCTATGGCCCGAGCTGATCTGATTGTCTCTAAGAGTGATCTAGTTGTCTCGTTACCTTCTTTGGAAGGCAAACAAGTTTTCTCTTTGCAGTCTGTCTTCTTAAGGCTGCCCTTCGGGAAACGCTGGATCGAATTTTCAAACTCCTTTTGTTTCTTCTCCTCATCAATGGCTGAAGGACACAAAATAAACTGATTGTACACATGGGTTTTACTACATAGAGAAGCAATACAACTTAACATGTACATTATCCAAAGGAAGCAGGCAACCCCAGGGTCGACTGCATGAGCAACAACCCCTTGTTTCATGGCAGTCAGGAATACTCAAGGTGTATGAGAAGAAATGAGTGAGTGAGTGATGTGGGTTTCAATGCCTCTTTTAACAGTAATCCAGTTAAATCGCGGTGTGTCAGCTTAATGTGAGAGGAATCCCCAAAGTGATACGGGTCTCAGACGTTTATCACTTCTGTGAAACCCACGAGCACGGGTATGGTATTGACAAACCTAGAAACATAATTGGGGCAAACCAGGATTCGATGCCACAATCATAGGTGTCTGGCATGCCCAAGGGAAGCAACTCTGCACAGCGAATCGCGGCGCCTTAGACGACTGGGCCACCCATGCCCCCTGAGGTGAAATGAAATGGGCTTTAATGCTGCGTTCAAGACTATTGCACTTATATAGCAACGTGGCTGCCATGTGTGTGTGTGTGTCTGCTTGTACTAGTCTGTCGTTATAGTGCGAGCCCACTGAGCTACCATGACATGGTTTAACATGGATACCCAGTCAGACACAGTGTACTGACTGTGAGCTGACCAGTCCTTATTTAATACCCTTAACGCCCCGCACCTGGCAGGTAAAAAGAAGTACTATCTTTTATGTCTTTTGGTATTACGCGGCTGGGAATCAAACCACTGTCCTTCCGCTCTCCTTGCATACGCTTTAGACCACAGACAGCTGGAGGTTAACAAATATTCCAGTTTGTACAGTTTAAGTTAGGAACATATATAACAGAAGGAGAAGAAGGGAGAGAATGTTGCAAAATTTACGGAAATAAAGACACTTTCAACTGCTCTCTAAAATAGAGTATTTAATTATTTTTTAATTCAACCTGCAGGCCAGCATACCCTGGCAGCCAAGGGAGGTAACTCTGCACAGCAAATTGCATCATCTTAGACCACTTGACTTTGTTATACATCTCAGAAAGCAATATCTAAGGCATTCCAAGGCAGCCTATCAAATATGTGATGACCCAACTAGAGGATGATGGACTGAGCAACAATCCACATAATTTGTATTATTCTGAATACCTACCATCTTTTGGTGGAAGGGTATTTTTCTCGTTCGTAGTTGCGTGCTTCAGGTTGTCCTTGCTGAATTCTCCAATGGATTTCCTCAGTTCAGTCTCCTTCTTTTCCTGGCCAATGTCTAAAACAATACAATGAAGTGAGTGAGTGAGTGAGTGAGTGAGTGAGTGAGTGAGTGAGTGAGTGAGTGAGTGAGTGAGTGAGTGAGTGAGTGAGTGAGTGAGTGAGTGAGTGAGTGAGTGAGTGAGTGAGTGAGTGAGTGAGTGAGTGAGTGAGTGAGTGAGTGAGTGAGTGAGTGAGTGAGTGAGTGAGTGAGTGAGTGAGTGAGTGAGTGAGTGAGTGAGTGAGTGAGTGAGTGAGTGAGTGAGTGAGTGAGTGAGTGAGTGAGTGAGTGAGTGAGTGAGTGAGTGAGTGAGTGAGTGAGTGAGTGAGTGAGTGAGTGAGTGAGTGAGTGAGTGAGTGAGTGAGTGAGTGAGTGAGTGAGTGAGTGAGTGAGTGAGTGAGTGAGTGAGTGAGTGAGTGAGTGAGTGAGTGAGTGAGTGGGGTTTAATGCCGCTTTTAACATTATCCCAGTTATATCACGGCATGTAAGCTTGATGTGGGAGAAAAGCCCGAAGTGATGCAGGTCTTCGACATTTACAGTGAGTGAGTGAGTGAGTGAGTGAGTGAGTGAGTGAGTGAGTGAGTGAGTGAGTGAGTGAGTGAGTTAAGATTTAACGTCACATCGGCAATATTTCAGCCATATAGTGGTATTGACATTTACAAGTTTGGTGTAATACGAGCACAGGTATGGGGATGACTAACCTCGAAACTTTAACAATACAGCAGCTATTTCTATAGATAGTTATAATTTGCAAACAAGTTAATTTGCTTCATACATATTCAACCTCATATTCAAGCAGACATTTGCGAATGAAGGAGAAAGTGAGTTGTATGGTGCTTTTATCAGTATCGTGTTTATCATAATAATCGTCCTGGACTCTTAGAAAACTATTAAAACCAAGTACAATTTGTTTTCAGGGATTCTGCAGTAATGAACAAACAAAGTTAAGTGAGTGAGTTGGGTTTAACGCCACTTTTAACATTATTCCAGTTATATCGCAGCATGTCAGCTTAATGTGGGAGGAAAGCCCGAAGTGATGCAGGTCTCAGACGTTTACCACTTCGGTGAAACCCACGAGCACGGGTATGGTGCTGACAAAACTAGAAACATAATCTGGGCGAACCGGGATTCGAACCCACAATCATAGGTTTCTGGCGTACCAAGGGACGCAACTCTGCACAGCGACTGTGGCGGCTTAGACGACTGGGCCACCCGTGCCCCCAAACAAAGTTCAAATGTCAATGAAAGTAAAACATTTTCGAATATAGTTCCTGAACAATAATATACTGCTTCTGCGTTGCTGTTTTCTGGAAAATAAATTAAATATACACAAGAAAATATGGACTGTCATGTTTGTTTGTTGTTGTTTAACACCAAACTCAGCAATATTCCAGCTACATGACGGTAGTCTGTAACTACCGGTAATCAAATCTGAACCAGACGATCGGGTGATTGATATTGGGTGCAGCGATCCACGAAATTGGGGTATGATGACACGCAATCAACCAAGACACCGACCTTTGACCTACTGATCTATTTGGTCAACGCATACCACCAGCATAGGTTGCTGGGTACATATTCTAACTCGGAATCCCCATGGAGGATTGTCATGAAAAATGTTGGTGTTAGGAAGGTTCAATAACGCAATTCAGGTAGGTTCAAGAAAATTTTAAAATGTTGTGTTCACTTTGGTCTTAACCTTGGTATGATTGAAAACATCGGGATATTTTTATATAGTACTGTGTAGTTTTCTATCATGAATAAATGTGCAAAATATTTCTTCAATTGGCCCTTGTTTAATGAGGCACCGACTGTTTGAAATCACCCACCCTCTTTAGAGCGCCTTATGCTTAAATTAATCCAGCAGGCAGGGCTAAGAAGTGTGAAAATAATTCAGCAAGGTTAAAAAGATTAATTACAGATTTCTCTTGAAGTTGGTCAGAGGGTGGTTACTAGAGCAGGGCCCTTCATATGGTGAATAAGTAATTGTGTGGTTATTGTGCTTCTTCTTACCCTCACTGTTAGGAAGAACTTTCTTCTCCACAGTCTCTGCCTTCTTCAGTCCGGACTTGTCGAACTGGCTGATGTTATGCATGGTCTTTTCCTGGGCCAGGGCTGCAGACAAAAACAACCGATCAGCCTATTATTGACTTTTCTTTACCACAAATACTTACAAAACAATAACAGAACACATAGATATATTACAGACTAGTTAGTGAAGTTCAGAGTGTATTCAATGAAAGTAGTGTAGGGCATCTTCCTGTTATTGCCGTGGTCATACAGTTGTCCGACATACAAGTAAGGGATCGAGTGACGGCTCTTACACAAACATAAGATACTGGGAACCTATTTTCCCATCAAAATTATTATGAGAAAGTAAGAGTGTGTGACTTCGGTTTAACACCGCTTTGAGTAAGTGAGTAAGTGAGTTTGGTTTAACGCCGCTTTTGACAGTATTCCAATTATATCACGGCGTGTCAGCTTCATGTGGGAGGAAAGTCCGAAGTGATTAGACATTTACCACTTCAGTGAAACCCACGGTATGGTGCTGACAAACCTAGAAACATAATCGGGGTGAACCAGGATTCGAACCCACAATCATAGGTTTCTGGTGTGCCCAAGGGACGCAACTCTGCACAGCGAATCGCGGTGCCTTAGACGACTGGGCCACCCGTGCCCCCCGCAATAGCTATGACATTTCATGCCTTTCAAATATAAGCTTCGCTGTCTACCATTCCTGTGTTTATTTCCATCAGTATTGATGCATTTTCATAGCAATTTTCCCCATCACATACAAGTAGACATTCCTTTAGCACATAAACAAATGATTATCTTACTTCATTAATAACTTAGTATTAGGATGGCAGTCATTTCATAATTTGACATGGTGTCAAAAGAATTTAAAAATAAATATATACATAACATCTTTAAGCTATTCTAAGACATATAATTCAGTATTTTTTCCCTAATCAATATCAAACAGTAACTTGCTTAAATATAATAAATCAGCAGAACGAAAGCATCTAGAACGACAAAACTGAATAAATTTATACAACTACAAGGTAATAAAATAAGGCAAACTAATGTATATCTACATAGCACTAAATACAAAGGCACTCTCATGTGTTTTAGATCAAGCACAAAGCTATGTGCATCAAATACAACACAAGACGCAAAACAGAATAGTGTTACATATATAATTGAATAACGTATGGAATTTAAAAAGCAAAATTATACAACTCTTTGTGGCCGATTGCAAACTATGTATACTGAACAAAAGAAGTCAGGGAATATTTTTAGGGATATTTTTTGTAGTGATGAAAGCACACAATTTAAAAAAATAATCCTACAAATATTCATGATCCCTAAAAACATTTGTTCAGTATATATACATAAGAAAGTACATATATCTGTACACACTGTACTATGAAAACTTTACCCAAATAAGGATTTCTATCAGTTCATGATGACTGAAAATCTACCATCTACCATCTACATCGGGATACTATAGAAAATATTATGACAAAACCGTACCTTGCACACTGTCCAAGTTTGTATGCTATTAGTAAGCAATCAAACACTTCCATGAATTAATAGCAATTAACTACTGCTTAGGCGACTAGCCAGAATTGGGTAAGAATAAAACAAAATATATTATTGTCAAAATGCCTGTTTGATGCTTATGAGTGAGTGAGTGAGTTGAGATTCAGGCTGCTTCGAACAGTATTCCAGTTATCTCACAGCGTGTCAGCTTAATGTGAGAGGAAAACACAAGAGTTGCAGGTCTACAGCATACACCAACTTTGGTGAAACCCACGAGCATGGGTATGGTGCTGACAAACCTAGAAGCATAATCAATGACCTTTCAATGAGTGAGTGAGTGAGTTGGGTTTAACGCCGCTTTTAACAGTATTCCAGTTATATCACGGCGTGTCAGCTTAATGTGGGAGGAAAGTCCGAAGTGATGCAGGTCTCAGACGTTTACCACTTCTGTGAAACCCATGAGCACGGGTATGGTGCTGACAAACCTAGAAACATAATTGGGGCGAACGGGATTCGAACCCACAATCATAGGTTTCAGGCATGCCCAAGGGACGCAACTCTGCACAGCGAATCGCGGCGCCTTAGAAGACTCGGCCACCCATGTCCCTGACCTTTTCAATGACCAAGTACCTGACCAAGCTCCATACTTTTTATGGCGAGGTTTCAATTTCTATTTGTGTAAACAATTCTTTACTGATTCTTTAGAGAAAAATGATTCCCGAAAAATATATAATACCAGAAAAAAGTCAAAGAATACCTGATTTTTCCATATTACTATACTCAATAGTCAATTAACTATTGTAATATGAAAGAATTGGGTGTTCTTTAATTTAATTTTGAGTAGTATATGCTGAAATAAAGAAAAATATCTATGAACACAGACATATATACAGGTGTAAGGACATAGATTTGTCCAGGGTGAATTTGAATGCACTGGACACAAGAAAACATTTCAATGCTTGTGCAACAATATTTAAAAACATTCATCTAAATATTAGAGGTCTCTCCAAGTTGCTCAGTTCCATGAAGGTAATGACATGCCCCACATCTAATACAAACACACAGCAACTCTATTTAGTAGGCCTAAAACACACAGCAAATAAGTCATGCACTATAGATTCTACATTCATGGAAATTGACAAGTCCGTCCAGCTCACAGGGTTGCTGATACAACAATGTCGCTGCTTCAAGTTATATAGGGACCATGGCTAGAATTAATTATCATCATTTAGAATGTGTCAAAACCAGGCCAAACTTTCAGGACCAAATTTAATATACCATATTTCCTTAAATAAGCACTGGGACTCTAATGGGCACCAGGTATATTAGATTTAAATGACCCTGGAAAAAAATGCTTAGAAAGGGAAGTGTTTTTGTTGCTATTTCATCTTAATATGTTCAAGTTCAATCTTGATGTTTAAATAAATCCTACATCAAGAACATTATGTTCTATTGTATGTCAAAAGCTTACGTAACACTGTAGTTGAATTATAAAACGCTGGGTCTCTAATTACTCCCGGACCTCCATTACGTGAGGGGTTTGGATTTGGTTGGTTGTTTGTTTGTTGTTTTACGCCTCACTCAGCAATATTCCAGCTATATAACGGCAGTCTGTAAATAATCGAGTCTGGTCCAGACAATCCAGTGATTAATATCATGAGCATCGATCCACGCAATTAGGATCAATGACATGCATCAACCAAGTCAGCGAGCCTGACCACCCGATCCCGTTAGTCGCCTTTTACAACAAGCATAGTCGCCTTTTACGGCAAGCATGGGTTGCTGAAGACCTATTCCACCCCGGAATCTTCACGGGTCTGAGGGGTTTGGAAGCTTCTTCAAAGAAGAACCGCTTGTTAAAGTAAATACGGCATCATCAACGAATATTTGACTAATCCAGGCTTCTGCACACCAGACTGAAAAGGACAAAGGATGTAATCCAGATTAACTTTTCACACGTAACACCCATTCAGTAATCTGTTCTTGACAATAAGCTGCGATTTATTATTTGGTCTGCACAAATAACATCCCACTATCTTGTGTACAGACACTGAACAAGCCTCTTTGTAGACCTCTGGCCAACTGAAAATCATCTCACCCAAGATGGAAGGCTTGATTCTTGTGCAATATCCTGTAACTAAAATCTCACTGAACTGGACTCAACTTTCATTTCCACAGTGAGACTCCAGATTCCAGGTTAATGACTAAAGTGTAAACAGAGCTCCAGATAAGCTGCGTATCTGCGTAAAATACGCATCAGAAATGCAGAAATACGCCGTAAAATAAAATCCAAGCGTATCAAATACGCAACGAACATTACAGTGTAAAAATGTATTTCTTAAATCTGTTTTTTGATGACCCTACTAATTTGTTTGGTCCACTTCCATATAATCATTTATATGCTAGCTGAGCCGACCAGTCACTGTTTTATTCCCTAAATGCATAATGCTGAATGTCAAACTACCATCTTTAATGTCTTTCGGTCCTTTTTTCATGTTCTTGTTTAGACCATGGCCATCAAGTCGTCCTTGTCCAGGGTGTGGAGTGTGGGAGGGAATGGGCAGGGGGTGGAGGTACGGGTGGGTGTAAGGGTAGATGTGGGTGCTATCGAGCTCCAGGATTCAGGAGGGGCTGGGGTGAATCGGGGTGGATATTCAGGTGGGCATGTGGTGGCAATCCAGGTGGGAATTTGGATGGGTACTTACATGGGTATTTGGGTGGGCACTAGGATGAGTACAGACACATACTGTACAAACAGAAGTGTACACATCACACAATCAGTCACACCTACTTTGTACATCGGGCAGGACATTCTTCTCCTGAGAGATAGTGCGTTTAAGCCCAGTGCGGGGAAACTTGTTAATGTCCTGGAGGTGAGTTTCCCTCTTCTTCTCCTCCGCTAGAACTGGCCACGATTAGCCGTGCAAAGCAGACGTCACAGTGCAACAATAAGCAGACGGGCAGCAATAAAAACCCGGGATAATGAGGAAATGAAAGGAGAAATTAATTGAAACCTTGACCTTCAAAGGTCAGAATAGTGAAACAATGTCATACTGATCTGTACTCAAATGGCCAGCCTTGCAATCAGGGAGGGGAAATAATTTATGCATTTCAACATTAATTTTAAAAATTGTGACAGAAAAAAGAATGTTTTAGATGGAAGGATGAACAAACCATTTTCTTTTCATTTCTACCTTATGTAAGTATTTTATTAAATTCATATTTCGAAAATACTAATGGTAGATAGATATAAACATTCCAAATTTGATCAAATGGTTGGGATATTTACAAAATGACTGCTTCGGTACAGATTTAATATGACACTTTTCTCTGCGTGAGAAGATGAATGGGTCTCAATAACAAAGATGCTCCCATAATGATTTAAATCCTGCCAATTAAAAAATAAACACAAAATTCTAAAAGGCATTAAAGTGCTATTAACAATATGAAAATAAAATGAAAAAGTTAATTTGCTCCGATGCCTATTACCAACGTACAATAAAATATATCAATTCAGCAAATGTATGTTGAAATTGATTATTATAGAAGTTTTATTACATGCAGTGTGTACGGGCACCTGCTATGTGTGGTATACGGGACAATCACGTGTGAGATACATGTCGTATTATTACATGCAGTGTGTACAGGTACCATGGTATGAGATATACAGGACCACAACGTGGGATACAAGTCTTGTTATTACATGATAGGAAATCAGCTATCTCAGGGCAACCATGGGCTTGTTTCACTGACGTTGACATCACATTGCTTGCATCAAAAGGTATCATTTCAAAAAGAGAGGGTGTGAAAAGTTTAAAATCAGATCTTATGTAGAAGTCTGGAAGTGTATAGTTTTGTTGGGTTTGCTGGGATGCTTAGCCAAGAGCAACAATTTTTAAATTTACACTAGTGGCATAAAACAAAGACAAAACACAGATGGTAAGAAAAGGCAATGGTGCCACTCATATAAGGGTCTGTCAGGAAACAGGAAACACACGTTTTGGGGTTTTGTTTCCTGATTGTTGTTTATTTGTTTTTTGTTGGGTTTTGTGGGTTTTATGGAGAGGAGCGGGTACTTAATGGTGACAAGTTACAAGGCATAAATAGACACAACCAAGTTAGACTTGGATAATTCTTTGATCATTGTTGAATGAACAAAATTCTTTGACTTTGGTTGTCTCTCTGTAGAATGTAAGACATCTGTATTGTCACTTGCCCATGGGAACCCTGTTCCACTGATAACGATACAATACAACATGATGCTGTTAGTGTTACAATTCAGGATATACAATGTACTACTGTTGAGTAAATAGGAGATTCACTGTAGAGTTGCAAATCTTCATCTTGATGTCCTGAATTGCTGGAACTTTCATTGCATGGCTGTTGCAATCAGCATCTGTGCTGACAGCCAATCAGCTTCCAGGCACATTATTTTGACCAATCAAAATTTAGCATGTCTTTCTGACCTTATTCTTTAAAGATGAGCAGTTCTGACTGGCAACATGTTTTGTAATGAAGATTTGAAATTCATCTTTTAACATACAAAAGTATCAGACAGGTTATCAAATATAGACAGACCTATAGGTTATTGAGAGAAAAGCATTGCAATGGCTTCCTATTGGTTACATCTCCTGTCGATCATGACCATGGTGTTATTCCACAGTCGCCCATGCCATGTGACATATGCGGTCCAATGAGGTGAGGGAGATGGGTTTAATGCTGTTTTGAACAGTATTTCAGTAATATCCCAAGGTAACATCTTCATCTGGGAGGATTGTCTGAAGTGATGCAGGTCAGGTCTTACAGTGTTTACCACTTTGGTGAAACCCACTGGTACAGGTGCTGACAATTCTAGAAACATAATCAGGGCGACCCAAGATTTGAACCCATGATCACAGGTGTCTGGTATTCCTAAGGGATGCAACTCTGAAAGGATGTCCTGAGCAGGTCCCAGGTACCCACTTAACTCCCCAGAACCATGAATAGTCATGTGATAAATTGTTTAATGAAAATAACAATAAAACTCCATGGTAACACTACAAGTTACTAATTTTTGCATTTCTGTCTGACTATGCCTGCATTCCTTCTGACTTTTATATGTTTGAGTAAAGATAAAGCTTCAACTTCAGTGTATGCATGATCCAATCCTCTTATAAGTCTATCTTAAGAGTTTTTACCTGGTCTCCAGGTAAACAGTACCTAATTAGACATTTTGTACCCAACTCTTTAGACCTACAGCGAGTCCCTGGGAAGTAAATTTGGACCCGTCCCCACTTAAAGACGACCGAGCTACCAACGATACTGACCTGTGCTTAGAGGATCAGGATGATCGGAAGAGGTGAGGGAGTGAGATATAGGGTTACACCAGGATGCTTGGACAATATAAGGGTATCACATGCACAGCTATACACTGGTTAAAGACAATGATAGGGCATCATATAGGGTAAAGGGAGGGTCTACCCTGGACTGTTTACAGACATAGACATAGTTGTGCTGTTTGCTCAGCAACAAGGAAGAATATAAACAGACTTGGTGCTGATACTACACTGTCTTATGTAGTTGAGAACTTACATATGTTAGTCAATTATTTAAAATGTGATTCGCTTAGGCAATTAACGAAATGCCTAAATATTTCAGTCATTTTACAAACTGACAGAAAGGCTACCTCAGGACCCAGGCAGACCAATAGACATCAACCAGGCACACCAAAACAACATTTTTAACTATTTCCCTGAAGTAAGATCTGGACTATTACTGCAGTCAGCAGCCGAGTCAAGCTGAACATTGTTAGAATACCACATGCTGTAACTTATACCCAGAGGACATGAGACTCTAACAGTGATCTCTTTCACAAGTAAAACTGTCTATTTTACCCGTCACTGACTCCCATTACAAGGCATTGTGGGACTGTTATTGGCACACTGCGTTTTCATACTATGCCTTGTTTGTGATGTTTAAGTTTGGTTTACAAGCAGTATATGTGGTAAAGATGATCATTGTGGTACAAGGCTTGTAAAAATGTCAACCACTTTCAAAAATATTTCAAAACTGACATTTCAAGGCATTTCCTAATCTGCCCTTTACCCATTGTATATTTTACCTTTTCCTTATAGAGTTTATTTAAACAGTAAGATAGTTGTAACATCTGACTGCATGTTTGTTTCATGGTCATGGTTTGATTTATTTAACTACATGATTTTGGAAGAAAACCATTTTTGTGTGTTGTCCACTGGAATCAGAGCTAACTGGTAAATTAAGAAAAGGGATGAAGAACCATAAATATTGCTAAACATTGGATATACATGCTCAGGGAACAGAAGCATGCAGAAATTAAATCAAGTGTTAGCATTTTCAACTTTACATTTGTGACTTTGCCAAACACTAAATAATTGTAAATTAACCTTAATATAAAGACAATGTCAAGGACAGGCCTTGTGTTGAAAGACAGAACATAAAACATTATGGAAACAGAATCATAACAATCAATCATATTGCAGCAATACTGTAGCTGCAGAATCTATAAATCTAAACAACCAATCATATTACAGTAATGCTGAAGCTGCAGAAACTCCTAATCTAAACTACCAATCATATTGCAGCAATGCTAAAGCAGCCATAACTATTAAAGCAGCATTTTGCAAAGCCCTAGCAACCAATCAAGCTGAAGCTATGCAAGAAGCATACCAACAACCTATGTTACAATATGCAGCATGTTAGAGCAATAAATAACAAAAGCAAACTCTTGAAAGCATAAAAAAGCAGTGAATCTATATAGTACCTAACAGAGATAAATATAGGCCAAAATGGAGCCATGTTCACAGTCCTAACATTTGCGAATACTGAGAATTTATTCACATTCAATTTTTCAAGGATGAGAAGAATTAAAAAAATACAGCACTGAAAGTAGCCGGGGGGTCTTGGGGACTATAGGAATTGTTATATTGTGATGGCATATTGTATTCCAAAAGTGACCCATGACAAAACAAAATCTGTGAAATTCCGCAGATCTGCACACAATTCTCATCCCTACTGAACATTAACGATAAACAATTTCATCAATATTCGCAAATCCCATGATGCAACTTTGAACAAGTGCCTCCAGCCAATCAAACAGTAAAGAAAGCAGAAAGACAAGCGAACTCACTACTGGTGTCGGGCAGAATAACCCTTTCCTTTGTTTCCGCATGATGGAATGTCGACTTATCAAACGTGCTGACTCCATCAAGGAATTGTTGATGATTCTTCTCCTGAGTTACATCTACAACATCATGCGATTGTCACAGAAACACCGATACAGCTATACTGGGGGCCATGCCATAAGCAAGATAAACTATTTTGAAAAGTGTCTCTGTAATAATTCTGCAATATTTTTTGTTCAATACAAGGTATTCACAAAGAAATGTACATGGCCCCTGGAGCAAAGGATATTTGATCTTTCAAATGCTTTTTGGTCTGTTCTCCACAGGTATATCAGTATTCGCATCTTTCTCAAGATGAGTAGCTCCTTGATAAGGCAATAACATTGGCTACATTCAGTCAAGTGTCAAGATGCATGAGTGCATCTGTACATCTTTCTGGGTATTGACCAACCTTCAAATAAATGAAATGTCAAAACGTAATTTAATGTTATAAGAATAATAACAGATTTCAAAACCATTTTCTTAATCACAAGGTCAAATCTGCAAAAACATGTTTCAAATTTTTCATCAGAATTTTCTCCTTTTATATACCGACTTTTAAAAGCCAGCAGAAAGACCGAAATATGTCGCAAAATGGATGATTAGAGGTCATTCCAAGAGTTAAAAGATCAGTGATTTTGCTGGAGACAAATCGCATTAGGATATTTACATGATTTTATCAAATTTTGATATGACATTTTTCTATATCTATACCAAATTGGAATATAAAAATTGAGGAATCTTTGGAATATGATCAGTCAGTTTCCAAGAAAATGAACCAATCTAAAACCCTGAATTGTCTTCAAATTCTAAAGTTTGTGGAATAACGATACCAGATTTATATTGAACAATATGCAAATACAGGGATATAGTACAGTAGAGTAACCATGAAAAACAGTTGAATGATCTACTAAAGCTTAAGCTGAAAGATCATACACAAAGAAAATCATACACAAATCAAAAGCTCAACAATTGTGTCCATACAATGACAAGATGGTTCACACATCACAGTCACACATGTCATGCCAATTCCTGACTGTCTGTAAAACACACAACAGGATTCTTGAATAGTACTACTTAATGGGTTGAGGTAGACTAACATCTAGTCTCTGAAATGAACATATCGTACAGAAAAAACAGTTGTTCAGTTAACTTAACAAAAATATAATAAAAGGGAGCCCAGTGACTCTCTTCATTTTCAGCAGTTATCTAGACTTGCCAAAGATTATAGACTTGCATGGGCTGTATTTGATATATATTTGTATCAGGGTCTGTAAGACAGTGAGTGAGTGAATGAGTGAGTTGGGTTTAACGCCGCTTTTAACAATATTCCAGTTATATCGCGGCGTGTCAGCTTAATGTGGGAGGAAAGCCCGAAGTGATGCAGGTCTCAGACGTTTACCACTTCGGTGAAACCCACGAGCACGGATATGGTGCTGACAAACCTAGAAACATAATCGGGGCGAACCGGGATTCGAACCCACAATCATAGGTTTCTGGCGTGCCCAAGGGACGCAATTCTGCACAGCGAATCGCGGCGCCTTAGACGACTGGGCCACCCGTGCCCCCTCTGTAAGACAGATTAGGGCTGAGGTATTACCGGTAAACTGAGGTCCATTCTGTCCACGAATCATATCACAATATCATTTTTTCATGCTCGATATATAGGGCGATTTCAAACTGCAATTTTTATCAAGACTTGTGTTAATGTTAAATATTTGCCAAGTGCCTTTGCTGCCCAGGAGCGAGCATCCAGGGCCCTGGGATGGCTGCGTATTTATTAATGTTGTGCCAGCATCTTGCTTTGTTCCATTTATGAACTTCAATTCATACGTTAATGTATCAGATTGCTTCTGAATTAAAAATTTAGAATTATACAATATATCGTTATATGTATTGAAATACTTTCTAGTACATTGCAAAATATTATTGTGATACACTTTAAACCTCCATTACCCATACCTAGCACTCCATCAGTAGGGTGGTAAACAATGACCTTGACACAAGGGTAATCATCACAATAGGGAATTTCTGTGCAGGGAAAAACTTTGTAGAGAGCGAGTATGGTTTTACGCCGCTTTTAGCAATATTCCAGCAATATCACAGCGGGGGACACCAGAAATGGGCTTCACACGTTGTACCCATGTGGGGAATCGAACCCGGGTCTTTGGCGTGACGAGCGAAAAACTTTGTAATGTGGGAAACTTCACTTTGAATTAACCCTTCCATTCACCGTCATTAAGAAGATAGAAAGTATTTCCTTGAAAACCAATAATAAACATGTGATCTTGCAATGCAACGGTGGCAGAGTGAAGTGTTTGCTGTTCTCTCTTGCACCTCACAGGTAGAGGCACCTATTGGAGCTATAGTTTCACTATTGTGATAGTATTGCTATATTACCCAACACTATCGTAATTGTAATGTGATAATGGTCAACTACTGCATTAGTATGGCGATAGAAGTAAACCAAGGCTTGATAATTATATTAATCAATATAACAAATGAATAAACTATTGCCGACAATGTCAGCCTTAAGAAAATTAACAAAGGGGGCTTATCAAAACCACACATCTACACTGCTATTTTCTGTGAAGAAATCTGTGATGTACACCAGTAAATTTCTGTGCTTAGTGCTGGTGCTTATAAAGATTAGTAAAAGCTTGGTGTAAAAGTTGTTCATGGGGCGTTTATTGGAGCAAAGTGCTTACACGGTATCCAAACAAAGCTGACTTCATACATTCTTGACTGACATGATTTCCTCGTCATAGAACATCTGTATTCATCATTAGGGGGATATATATCCAACATGGGGATACAATATTTATACCAAGAAGCTATGTGTGTGAAATATTGACTTTTGGCAGGCTCTTTAAGATATTTCAGTTACTTTTTGTTAATATTTCCTGCTTCCATCAAGGAAACTATGACAACTATTAACATTAATTAATATGTATCAAATGTTGTAAAGGCAGAAATAGAATATGATTTGAATAGCATGTCCTGAATAAATGTCAGCAAAGTAGTTTCTATGATAAGAAAATATTGTTAAGGCCAAAAAGTTTACTTGTGTTTCAGGTTATCTGTCCAATCTATTGTTTCACTTGCAACCGAAATATATTTATCACAGCTGAAGCAGCAATAAAGAAACCCATACTGGAATAAACTTTGATGTTTCCGCATATTATTGCTGTAGCCATTTTCACATAACAAAACACACTAACATAATCGCCAAACAAACATTTTTTAATTTTATTATAAAACAAGAACTACCTATCGACCCATAGGGGTGTCATGATATTAGTACCTCACGATACGATACGTATCTCGATTTTGAGGTCAAGATACGATACGTATCTCGATACAGCAATATGCGTAAATTTAGAAGCAAACTTTCTAATTACACATCACATTCACAATTATGTGTTCTAATCACTATCAGCAGATTATTTTGTTAAATAATAATCCTTAGAAAAGGTTGATTCTGTTTATTCAAACAAGTGTCAGACACTAACAAGTTTTCGTATGTGTCGAATTCAGAAAATATGACATTTCGATTCGAATAGAAAAATCAATCCATACGCGAACGGGATACTGATTTCAATACAATTTTGTATCGATATAAATTTACATGTATCTCATATCATATTGTGAGAATTATCTACTGATGCATCGGTACAATTGGTGAATCATGACATCCCTATGACCCATATCTGTTCCTGAAACATATCTACTATTGTTTGGGGCATAATGAGTGACATGGCTTGACTACTTGGAACGGGCTTCTGTACAAAATCAACCAATTACAAAAAAAAGACTAAAGACGGAGTGACCTCATCAATGTCAATCATTTCGATACAGATGGTTCAGTATTTATCAAGAAGGAAACTTTATTGATGTACTTCAGGATCTCAAATGTCCCCTGAAGATAGGATAATCACACAATATACATTGCTAGTCACACATATATCATATTTCCTAACCTCAACCGGAGGAAGCCTGGGCATGAGGATCTGATTGAGTATCAGAAACTGGAGTGGTCGAGTACAGATAATATATTTCTTCCGGCTGAATGTCTTCCTTGTGAACGCTCAAAGGGACATGTATTTACTATCTGGCTTCAACTTTGACCAAGTAAACACGCTTTACAAAGTTATCCATACCTAAGCACCAATTACTCCTACTTGTGTAATCTTAAACAGATTGTTTGTATTCATTCATTATAATTTATATTGTCTACAACTTAAAGGAGAGTTGATAAGAACTTTTTATGTAATGGATTTATCACGCATTCATGCTTTGAACCGTGGTTTCTAACTTGTACAAATATTTCTTTATCTTCATTGATTATATCATCTACATCTCAAAGGACAGTTTGATAATAACCTTTGATGTTGAGGATTTATCAAGCATTCATACTTGCAGTTCAAAGGAAGGTAGATTTAAGCTATAGATAATGTCAGTACCTGCCAGATAAAATGAAGGGACATGCACAAAAGTAAACCATGCAGAAAACAGACAAATCATCTGAAAATGTTTGCTGTTAGTGGTGAGTGAGTGAGTATGGTTTTACGCCGCTTTTAGCAATATTCCAGCAATATCACGGCGGGGGACACCAGAAATGGGCTTCACACATTGTACCCATGTCGGGAATCGAACCCGGGTCTTCAGCGTGACGAGCGAACGCTTTAACCACTAGGCTACCCGACCGCCCCTGCTGTTAAGTGAAAGAAGTTAGTTGTAGACCATTCTGCAGACCTACCTTCCATGGATGGGAGAGGGTTTTTCTCGCTTGTGTCCACATGCTTCAGTTTGTGGTCTGCCTTGATGGCGCCCAAGATGGAAGGGTCAACTTTCTGTTCAGTGGTGGCCATTTTGAATTATCAGGATGCTGGTTAAATCTGAAACAAAAGAGATGTCATGTCATCAAAAATATTAGAGGAGCGCTTTTTTCTTCTTTTTTTTGGTTTAACGCCGCACTCAGCGTTACTCCAGTATATGACGGGGGTCTGTAAATAATAGAGCCTGGACCATGCAATCCAGTGATTGACGACATGAGCATGATCAATGCAATTGGGATATGATGACATGCATCAACCAAGTCAGCGAGTCTGACCACCCGATCCTGTTAGTCGCCTTTACGTATGAGATCTTATACCATCATCAGTAGGATCATACAGCTACGTGCAGTCAGGCCCATGGACTGAAGATTAGAAACTGTTGTAAACACTGATCAACAAGGTGTCGGAGGTGTCGTCACAACACAACTGCCACAACCATTCAATCTACAATATGTTGTTCTTGGAAAAAGATTGGTTTCAAAAGGACAACTCTGATGTGAATACAGAGAAATTGGGCAATGTAAAAAGGTACCCCACAAATGAACAGACAACAGAAATTATTTCAGCCAGAAATGACATCCAGTGAAAATATAGATTCTGCATTACAGACTTTAAAGGGGTAGACATGGTGAATCATATCCAACCAGACAGCATCTCAGTACGGACAAGTAATGACATATGTTAGAGGTGTGTGATATATAACTGGTATACTGGTATATCACAACAGGCAGGGTTAGAAATTGGCACTAGTCCGATAGTCCTTGCCAAACTGCCCAATGGTAAAGGTATCATAAGGACTAGTAGAAAGTTGCCATTTTTAAGGGTTTTGCTATATGTTATCATTATAAGGACTAGTGGACGAAAACTGTTCGTTTCTAACGCTGCAACAGGTCCGTCAGCAATACACATATCACAATACAAGCCTTGCATATCGATATACTCTTATTAAGTCACAGATGAATTAACACATACAATGTAACTACGGTACGTACTAATAATATCTGAAATCTTGCGGCATTTGGATGGACTGGGTTCCTATCTTAGCCATGTAAATAGCACATGCTTCACACTGTTTACATTAACATTCCATATTGATGATGTAAATGGTAATCTCATTCATCCATCCATCTCGCAATCTTAAGTCTGGATTATTGAATGAAGAAGTACCATTTGAACAGTACAAATGAACATAAATTGAGCCCCAAACGTGTTGCAGTATGTATCACAATATAGCTCTCCAAATTGCGATATATTGCAATAGGATTTATGTGGCAATACACCAACCCTAACACATATAACAACCAAATTAAGAGAAACAACTAGTCCTTCCATATTTTCACTAGTCTCTGACTTGTGGACTAGTGAGAGTAACTAACCCAGGGTTAGAAACTAACAGTTTTTGTCCACTAGTCCTTATAATGATAACATATAGCAAAACCCTTAAAATGGGCCAATTTCTACTAGTCTTTAGGATACCTTTACTATTGGGCAGTTTGGTAAGGACTACAGGACTAGTGAAAACTTCTAACGCTGTAACCCTGACAAGTCCCACATATACAACTGCACTGTAGCCATACTCGCCCACAGCGATCTATCCCTAGTTTCAGAGGAAGAAAGAGTGAGTCAGGGTGTATCCTATTACACATTCAGCAATATTCCAGCAACATCATGGCAGTGACACCAGAAATGTCCTCACACACTGCACCATGTGGAGAATCAAACCCAGGTCTTCAGCATTTTGAGTGAATGCTGTAACCACTGGACTACCCCACCGCCCAGAGGTAAAAAGAAATCTTATTTCCAAAGTTTCCCTCAGTGATGATTATTCAAATGATGAGGAAACAGTCAAGACAAGCCATACAAACATCATATACCTGAGTTGCTTCACCTAGCGTCGGCTGCGAACAGAGCTGTGACACCTGCTGCAAGCCATGTATAGAATGCTATGGTTCACTGAACACAGAGTATTTACAGTTCTGCTTCCATCAGCAGGTGATATAGCATAGTCACATGAATCATCTATATTCATATTCACAGAAGACAAATTCAAAAACATCTGCACACAAATACATGCTTCTTGTGTCTGACATCAGCAGAAGTCATGTGTTGAACCAACTATACAACAACTCAGCCTGCTTACACTTATGGTTCCAAGGATAAGAAAACTGAATTTGTCAACATATCTATTACAGGTCAACATTTTGGTTTGGATGATCAAGGTTCTACACAATCACTTGTCCTAGACAATGAATATCTGGATCAGCCAGAGACAACCAATTTGTGCTGAGGACAAGTAAAAATCCAATGATGGAAGTCCTCAATGACTAGTAGCATTTGACATGTTTGAGGGCATTCATTTTGAATCAGTTCTCAATGTTTTCAATTCTGAATAAATCTGACAGCAAATGTATATTAACGGTACCTAATAAGAGCCCACGGCGATATTTGCTAATATATTGGCTAGTGAACAATCCCAATTAGCACCCCTTCCGATTGATCAATGTACACAAGACTTATTTATTCACGTATAATACGCACTCGTGTCTTATATGCATTCTTAATTATGGGCAACTAAATTCTGGAAAAATATATCTGTCGCATATAAACATTTCAGTCTGCTAGCATAAACCATGAAATTTATCTTTCAACTCTGTTTTTTCCACCAAAATGTTCTGATGAGAGCCCCCGATTTCTAATTTTGAGAGCGCCCTGGGCGTTTATTACTTCGAATACGGTAGTGAACATAAAGTTTACACCTGTCCCCTGAACTGGTCTAAAAAACCCTAACCCAAATTTATAAGGTGAGGTGAGGAGAAACTGGGTTTAACATTACGTTGAAGATTATTGCACTTATGTAGCGATGTGCATGCACGCGTGTGTGTATGGCTGCTTCTACTAGTCCAGACTGATGCCGATTTATAGTGCTAGCCCACTGAGATACCATGCTAATGTCTTTTGCTATGACGCGGCCGGGGATCAAACCCCGGACCTTCTGCTGTCCGGGTAGACGCTCTTCCACAAGACCTCGGAAGCGGTCATCAAATTTCTAAGGCTGTGGATGGGCTACTTTCCTATAATTTCAATTAGATGTACATGGTTCTCAGTTGTCAAATTGACCTATTGTAGTGGGTGAGGGAGGGAGTGGCTTAGAGATTTATGCTGCTATCAATGGGATTCAGTCATATCTCTGCATGTCAGCATAACATAGCAGGAATCTGGGATTTAAGCCCACATTCAGCAGATCCTGGCATGGTTAAGGGATGCAACTCCATACATTGAATTGTGACACCTTAGACCACTTGGTCACTAATGTCATATTTCCAGGAGTGCTGACATTGTGACCCCTTTCCTGTAATAAGTCAATATAAAAAAAAAAAATATCTATATATTCTCCAGTCTTTGTGCTAAGTGTAACTCCTATACTTCATATATCTGACTTACGACAGTCTTCGTGCGAAGGGCAATTCCCATACTTTAAAATATCTGACTTACGACAGTCATAGTACGAAGTGAAACTCCGATACTTTAATATATATCTCACGACAGTCTTCATGTTAAGAAAGCTTTGTGGAACCTGGCCCTGGCTAACAAGCATGCCATTGTATTCTAACAGCCAAGGCCCCTCACAGTAATGACATAACTTACAATAACACAGTGTAACAACTGCTCACAAAGTGAGCAAGACTTGGCTTATCACTGCTTGAACAGTATCTCAGTCATATCGCATATCAGCCTAACATGGTAGGAAAACTCAAATGGAGGCAGGTCACACAAGTCTACCACTTTGGTGAAACTCACAAGCATGGGTATGGTTCTAACAAACCATGAAGCATCGTAATTGGGATTAGAATCCGGACCAACAGTTTCTAATAGCTAAATGACACAATTTCTTTTATGGCCAAAGTAAAATCAATTCGGTGACATGACTTTTCTATCGGCCTTACTCAACAAATTGTCTCCCAAACACTACAGATGTATTATTTCCTGTTGTTGACTCAACAAGCCAAGGAAATATTTCAGCAGACACGTACCACTCTGAAGGTCACAAGCCCATGATTACCAGGTTCAGGAAATAAACAATCCTTTTTATTCAATCTATGGCTCATCAAATACCTGGTGTTGTTAGAATGTGTGTTCGTGATTCACGCAAACCGACAACTGTGGTATTCTAAGCACAGTAACAATTGAATATCACCAATTCAGGTGCTGAGCAATGGCTAGTTGCATGCTATATTTAGGAGTCAATTTACCTGCACCACGGCAAACTCAAACAGATTGCCAGGATTTTACTCAATAATATTTGGAACGACAATCACATGAAAAATAAATAATACTGTGAGGTGAAATGGGATTTAATGTTACGTTCAATATTATTTCACTCATAGAGCGATGTGCTTGCACGTGTGTGGCCTCTTGTACTGGTCCGGACTTTTGCCAGTTTAATGGTGCTTTTCAACTTAGATACCTTGCCACAGTTTAACCTGAGTCGGTGCATGAGTGAGTGAGTGAGTGAGCGAGTTGGATCTTGCGGAACATTGTACAGAATTTCAGTCATATCACATTATGTCAGCCTTACTTACGCAACCAAGAAACAAAAAACACAAAGTATATACGCATAATTTGAAATTAGGTGTACTGGGGAACTATGAAATACAACCAAATGCTACCCAATCCTTATTTTTTCAGATAAAATTTCAAAAGAAAAATAATATGAAACAAGTTGTGCTGATCATGTTTATCAACCAACCAATTCGAAGACCAGCAAGAGACATGAAACTGCTGACATTTAATTAATGTAAGGGGGAGATCGAAACCCGTGAGCAGCAAGCTGTGAAGGATGAGTAACCACTGAACCTCCTCGTCAGAGGATGGATGATGACCCCGAATCCATCATCCTCTAAATCCCTAGGCTATGCTGACTATGGCACAGCGTGGTTCAGCTCCTGCCAGACGGACTTACAAAGTCAAAAGTAGGTTATCCCTGGGGGGAACTGTGGGTAATCTCATGTAGCAAGTTGCTGTCACGAACCCTATGACACGACCCCCACCCACACACCACTACAGATGTCAACACTCCAGCTCAAACATGAACATTTATATCACACCCTGTCTGGGTATTGCCTTACCTTGAAGACAAACTGTTGCAGTGTGACTCACTCACAACGAACAGGAAACTTATATAATATTGCGAGAGTCAAGTTTTATGTTGGACATAAATGGGATCGCTTGCCTTTCCCTAATCTAGGGATCCATTATGTTCAGATTAGGATAATATATTATAATTAATCAATTATTATTTTAATTGATTATCATTTTAATTAATTATTCTCTTTCATGTAAATGTAAACTGTTCCCAAGAAGAACATCCTTGATTTATTACTGGAGAATTTAAAGAGAATTGATGACATCCTGCTGAACTTTAAATAATTCATTCTAAAAAGCTTATTTTTCCCACAACATTTGGGTTAGATATGCACCGACATGCTAATAATTATTTCTTTGAAAATATTGCTGACAGTTAATTGAATCTATATATTAAAAATAATCCTACTTTCAGTCTGGAACAGCATCATTGACTTTTTTTAATCTGTAATATTTTAAAAACGGAAATAGAAAATCACAACTTTTCACACACAAAAAAGTACAATTTAAAAACGGACTTTTCCATAAACAAGAATAAAATTATGTCTTGCCTAAGGATAAAACTTGGGTTTAGAATGGCTGTATCAGCTATCGTGTAAACTGTGTACTATGGCCACAGTCTGTATTGTCAGTCACAACAGGTGTATGATGATATATGTTACAGGTAACACCTCAATTGTACAGCACATTATCAAAGCTGCTTCCTAATCAGCATAAAACTGAATCTATAGATGTAGAACACAAAGCAGAAAAACATAATCGATCATGGAGCA
The DNA here is from genome assembly GCF_023055435.1 of Haliotis rufescens. NCBI lineage: Eukaryota > Metazoa > Mollusca > Gastropoda > Lepetellida > Haliotidae > Haliotis > Haliotis rufescens. Next base: position 31,985,928 of record NW_025964361.1, on the reverse strand, counting down.
CGTTTTTAAAATCCTTTTAGGAACAAATTACAAAATTTTAAAGGATGTAAAATTGTAAACACGAAAAAGCACAAGATGAAAATTATGGAGCAAATAAACCAAAATTGTTTTAGTTCACAAATAAACATGAACTAATAAGAACAGACCATAATCACCCTAATTATAGGGCAAATATATCAATTAACTATTTAGTTCACAAATAAACATGAACTAATAAGAATAGAACATAATCACCCTAATTATAGAGCAAATAAATCAATAAACTATTTAGTTCACAAACGAACTAATGAGAACAGACCACAATCACCCTAATTGTAGAGCAAATAAATCAATAAACTATTTAGTTCACAAATGAACTAATGAGAACAGACCACAATCACCCTAATTGTAGAGCAAATAAATCAATAAACTATTTAGTTCACAAATGAACTAATAAGAACAGACTACAATCACCCTAATTGTAGAGCAAATAAATCAATAAACTATTTAGTTCACAAATGAACTAATAAGAACAGACCACAATCACCCTAATTGTAGAGCAAATAAATCAATAAACTATTTAGTTCACAAATAAACATGAACTAACCCTCAACATGCTAAGGATATGTAGACATGAATCGTAACAACTTTAATGCTTGCAATGCTTCAGGGAAATGTATTGCCTCTTCAGTATGTACTGAACATGACAGGCCTAGCAGTAGCCCTGAAACGTTACAAACGTTACAAACGATACACAAGTTAACTGAAAAAGTGACTAAAACAACAACCCAAAAAAACATAAAACTAAAAAATTAACTTCCTAATTCTAAATTTATCAAAAGACTTGATTCCATATCTACAACAGTGAAAAGTGACCAGCCTACCAAGCTCTGCGTCCGTGTGTGAGACTGTGTGTGAGACTGTGACACTGAGTGTTGTGGAGACTGTTCAAGCCTGGCTGTGTGGCTCTCTCCAACTGGGAAGTGAGTCTCTCTACCTTTAACCTGCTCTCTCCAAACAATGACTGATTATGTCACCGCAGTGAGTCAGGGAATATGTACACAGGGAAACCGGATTATGACACGTCTACATCTGATACTTACATCATTAGTCAATGTGCGTTAGCAAGTGTGTCGGGCAGTCACATATTTAGGAGATTTTTTTTATTTAATTAAATGGAATTTAATTCAACTAATTATCATCCTCATAACCTACTTCTAAATGCAGGCTTGACTTGAGTCTGTTTCCGTGTTTGTGGCTTTTACAAAATGGGTAAATGTCATAGGGCAGCTGTGTGTCGCTTCCCTTTGGCATGCCAGAAACCTATGATCCCAGGTTCGAATCCCAGATTCAACATGGCAACCAACTCAAATTCACACAAATTAAGTTTCATAGAAAACATTTTTGTCCCGAGTAGGTTCTGGAAAGATTTTGGTCATTGAGGAGCTTTGTGGAAAATTCTGGCCAGATCATATTGTATTGCCTGCCTTATTTGGTTAGATGTTTAGCTTGGTTGTGAGTGAGTGAGTGAGTGAGTGAGGTTTAATGCCGCTTTTAACATTATTTCAGTTGTATCATGGAGTATCAGCTTAATGTGGGAGGAAAGCCCGAAGTGATGCAGGTCTCAGTCGTTACCACTTCGGTGAAACCTACGAGCACAGGTATGGTGCTGTCAAACCTAGAAACATAATCGGGGCGAACCAGGATTTGAACCCACAATCATAGGTTTCTGGCGTGCCCAAGGGACGCAACTGTGCACAGCCAATCGCCGATTGGGCAGGTAGATTCTACACAAGGGGAGGTAGGTGCTCACTCCTCCCACATCAAGCTGACAGGATGTGATGTAACTGAATTATTGTTCAGAGCGGCTTTAAACCAAACTCATGCACTCGTTCTCAATGCAGATATGTTAACCCTCCTGGTTCAAACAGGGAAATGACGATTATAACACCAGGAGTCATCAGGAGATGACATATACCCCCTGTCTGGAGCAAGTCGGAAATGGAGTTTGGCAACTAATACCCCACTTTTGGTTCATTGCCATTGGATACCTTCAGTTAACATAATGCTGTTCAGTATTTTTCAATATCCCAAATCATCAGAAGGCCCCAGTTCACCATGAGACTGATCTGTATAGCAAGTTTCATCTGGAAATATTCAATGGTTTTGGAGTTCTACTCCAGAAACAAGCACTCTCCTCATTCAGTATGTCGTCAATGAAAGCACACCCAATTTCTTTTGAAATAATCCCAAATCATCAAAAGGCACCAGATCACCACTAGACAGTTCTGTATAGCAAGTTTCATCTAGAAATATTTGACAGTTTTGCAGATCCGTTCCGGAAACAAGCACTACCCTTATTTCCAACTTGTCGTTTATGAAAAAAAATAAAAATACCAAATCATCAAAAGGAAACAGTTCACCACTCAACTGAAATGTAAAGCAAGTTTCAACAAGAAATATTCAACTGTTTAGGAGTTCTACTCCGGAACCAGAAATGAATGGATGGACAGATGGACATGATGATTGCCATATGCCCCCATTGATCAAAACAGGGGGTAATAAAAATAATATTTTGTTAATTTATATCGCAGGACATGAGAGCCTTGATTGGGTAGATGTTTTGCTTTGGGGGCAGGTAGTTCCACACATTGGGAGGTAGGTGCTTTGATATTGCCAATTTTTAAAATCATCTTTTTTTAGTAAAGATAATATTGATTTACCCTTTGTGCACAACTGTCTGTCGTTTCATTAATGACTTGCAAGATAAACAGGTGGGACATAAACAGGTGTGACATAAGCAGCTGCGGATCACAGCTACACTACATCAGTATCAACATACACCACCTACATTTGCAGTGTTCCAATCAACAATCTGAACTGTGGAAGACGGAAACCACAGTATGCCTTAATTGTTTGTAGGTTTAATCCAGGCTGTCATATTCCAGCCTGTAAATAATCAAGTTCGGGTCAGGTAATCCAGTGACTGACACCGTGATCAACAGGGATGGAAATTAAGGAAGGTCTGCTTGCCTGAATAGTTATAAGATATTGCAATACCCCCAAACGGTTCTACTTGCCCTCAGGATACCATTAAGATTGACAAAGCTGGTCGGTGGTAGCGGGCTTGTGCTAACTTCCATCCTGGATCACCATCCCACATCATCAGATATGATAACACCCAATCAGCCATGTCACAGCTTGACAACCAGTTGCCGTTGTACAAAGCGATCTTAGCGCTAAGGTGATCGCAACTCCATAGACTTACGACAGTCGTAGCGCTATGGTTGTGTTGTACAAAGGCACCCTGATCCCCAAGCTTGCCTCTCGTGACCAGAATGAGCTACAGGTGATGCAAGTCCTGTTCTATGCACTTAGGCTTGTGCAAGCAAATCCAAAGTCCATTTAAGCTCCTTCATGCTTTTCTTTTTTTCACCAATATTCTGTTCTAATACAGATATTCTACCTACCATACACATTTTGGATTCCAGGTAAGAGTAAGCACCCAATAATCCATGCTTGTCACTCAAATTAGGAACCTGTGGTACTATTGTGTGCCCTGGCTAATATGCCATTTTATCTACCAATCTGGTTGATTTGGTTTGGTTGGTTGGTTTGTTGTTTTACGCCTCACTCAGCAATATTCCAGCTATATGACGGCGGTCTGTAAATAATCAAGTCTGGACCAGACAATCCAGTGATTGACATCATGAACATCGATCCACGCAATTGGGTTCAATGACATGCATCAACCAAGTCAGGGAGCCTGACCACCCGATCCTGTTAGTTGCCTTTTACGACAAGCATAGTCACCTTTTACGGCAAGCATGGGTTGCTGAAGACCTATTCTACCCCGGAATCTTCACGGGTCTGGTTCGGTTTGGGGTTTGATTGTCTGATGCCACTCTCAGCAATATTCCAGCCATATGATGGCAGCCCGGTAATAATCGAGTCTGGACCAGACATACCAGTGATTAATATTATGAAAAAAAGTCACCAGACGATGACGAATCCCCCCCGGCCCCTACAAATTCGAAAGAACAAATCATCTGACTGTTACATAAGCCCAGCTTGATGAGAGAATTTCTATCTAATCTGTCTGTCCGTATACAAGAGAAGTCATTGAGCTATCAAAACAATAGCATGGAATTGGGATTTGGAGAAGTTTGTATTTCTATGTCAGGTACACACCAATATAAACAGAGTCAAAGTCACTCTTGTGCTATGGAAAGGGAAAAAATATAAATTCTAAAAATCCCTAAATAGCAAAAGGCACCAATGGACAACCTAAGCTTTGTGTGTGCACAGTTTCAAGAAAGAGTACCTATTAGTTTAAGAGATATGGTCAAGAAAAACACACCACTATGAACAGAGTCTAAATCAAACTGCCAGGGAAACGAAGAAAAACATAAATTCTAAACAAGCCTAAGTAGCAAAAGGCACTGTTAGTGCAAAGTGTCATGAAAGAATACCTATTAATTTTAGAGATATGGTCAGAACAAACCAACCAATATGAACAGCAGAAAGTCAAACAGGACAAATTTAAAAAATAATAATTTAAATTCATAAATAGCAAAAGGAACCACTTCCAACCCATGATTAATAGTTTGGATGAAAATTGTTGAATAGTTTTTTCAGTTCTGCTCCAGAAAGGACACCTATCTCCGTTTCAGTTAAGTCTAACTTGTTTCCATGGAAACAAGGAAAAATCAAATTTTGAAATTCCTAAATAGCAAAAGGCACCACTGCATGGTTAATACATGTACTAGCTTTGGATGAAAAAATCTTTCACGGTTTTCAAGATGCGCTCCTGAAAATAAATCTACCACACCTTTTGCGACTAAGTCCAAATTGTTTCCATGGAAATCGAGAAAAATAAAAATGCCAACAATCTATTAATCTATTTTAAAAGCCTTACCATCACAGAAAAATTAAACCTACTTCTTTTTCAAATAATAAACCAGGTAACATAGAAACAGATACCAGGTCACCAGGTCACCATTAGACTGATCTATATAAAAAAAAGTTTCAACAAGAAATATTTAACGGTTTTGGAGTTATTATAGATAATCCTAGGTCAAAACATAATATATTTTTTGTTGGCACATCATTATTGTTATCCTGAGTTATTATGTATCTGTTTATATAGTTTATATAATACTGTCACTGTTTCTACAAGGACCGTTTGTGCAATAAAATATCTTGTATCTTGTACTGACAAGGTTCAGAGACATTTCTTGTCAACAAAATACATTTGTACTCTGATCAGTGTGTTTTCTACCATCACTGATCGCAGATTACCGGAAACACCCCCTTATTACAATAGCCTTGAACAATTACAAGGTCAGAGGTCATAGGATATGTTGATTGATAAGAGATGGTATAACCTTGTCTCCTTTACATTGCTAGGGATGGTGTCAAAAATGTTCAGATGTTGCAATAGAACTATCTGTATTGAGATATATTGGGATATAAAGTGTTTTACCGTGGTTGATACTAATAGTACATGCAGATCCTATTTTCTACGTACAATTTTGTAGTGAGGTGAAGGTGAAGTGAAATGGGGTTTAACATCATGTCCAAGTTAATTACACTTACATAGCAAGGCGCATGCACATGTGTGTGTGTGTGGCTGCTTGTACTAGTCAGGACCGATGCCGATTTATAGTGCTAGCTCACTGAGATACCATGCCAGAATACATGAATACCCCACTCAGACACAGTATACTGACTCTGACCAGTCCTTGTTTTAGCCCCTTAATGCCAAGCGCCAGACAGCTTAAAAACATGTACAAGTCTCCGGGCGCATGCATTAGCATTAGATCACAGAGGTGGTCTACAATTTTAGATTTTGCAACATAAGTCACATTTTCATCCCCAAAGAAAAAGAGTTTTCTGATGGAAAAGGTAGGTAGAAGGGAAAGATGATACATCTGTTAAAAAAAACACCCCGGATGATTTCTTTCTACAAGTTCTAAGTCCACACATCAGACCTCAAGCATGTATACTGAGACCACAGGTCTGATGCGTCCCCATGGTGGGATTCAATCCCAGACTATCTGCTCTGCAATCTAACACAAGATCATCAGGGCTCCATCTATGATTTCACTGATCTACAGGTCTGATGCATCCCCATGGTGGGATTCAATCCCAGACTATCTGCTCTGCAATCTAACACAAGATCATCAGGGCTCCATCTATGATTTCACTGATCTACAGGTCTGATACGTCCCCATGGTGAGATTCAATCCCAGACTATCTGCTCTGCAAGCTAACACAAGATCATCAGGGCTCCATCTATGATTTCACTGATCTACAGGTCTGATACGTCCCCATGGTGGGATTCAATCCCAGACTATCTGCTCTGCAAGCTCACACAAGATCATCAGAGCTCCATCTATGATTTCACTGATCTACACTGATTTAATGAGAAGTGTTCTACAAAACTAACCATCTAATATCTCACAACAATAATGTGGACCCAACAACTATGTTATCTTGGAGATATATTGGGGAAAACAAATTATTTAGTTCAAAATTGGTGTTTTTAACAAAAGTTTTATTTTCTTAATTTGAGAGGTATTTTAACATGCAAACATAATGCGATAATGTACAATTAAGCATTGATGCCTCTTTATTGCTCTTGTTATCTGTGAAAGAATAGTAATTCTATAAAACATTGATTATAAGAATATTAACATGAATTGGAATTTTTTCAATTCTAGTGAGTGAATGAGTGAGTTGGGTTTAACGCTGCTTTTAACAGTATTCCAGTTATATCACTGCATGTCAGCTTAATGTGGAAGGAAAGCCCGAAGTGATGCAGGTCTCAGATGTTTACCACTTCGGTGAAACCTAAGAGCATGGGTATGATGCTGACAAACCTAGAAACATAATCGGGGCGAACCGGGATTTGAACCCACAATCACAGGTTTCTGGCGTGCCCAAGGGATGCAACAACGCACAGTGAATCGCTGCGCCTTAGATGACTGAGCCACCCGTGCCCCCCCCCTTTCAATTCTTATTTGGGAACTCTTATTGATATCTGTTGCAGACTCTGATCAGGGCCCTGTTCCATAAAGAGATCTTATCGCTACGACTATCATAAGCCTAATAGGAATAATGATGACCCTTAGAGTTACGATCACCTAAGACCGCTCTAAGGAACTGCCCGTCCGAATAAATCCCTGCACTACCATGACACATTGTACAACATTCAACCATTTAGAAACAAACCTGGGCCCCGTTCCACAAAGCGATCTTAGCGCTAGGTCGATCATAACTCCCATTCTTTGCCACTGACTTACGACAATCATAGCGCTAAGATCGCTTTGTGGAGCGGGGCCCAGGTCCTCCGACCAAGAGATCCCACTAACCATTCCATCACACCTTCCTCAACAGAGTAAATCTGCAGAACATACCAAAAATAACATGACAAGACTTGCCTCAAACTTCGCCATGCATCAATACAAATTATTTTTTGTCACATATAGACAGTGTGGAATGCAATTGTGGCTTGTAAATGCACATTATAGGACTTTACAGTGGAATGTGGGCCATGGGCTGTGACCAAAGCAATATTATCCCTGCGTTAGTGCGATCATTACGCATAATCCCCATGTCTGGTTGACCTTGATTGGAATTTGCAGAAACTGTTGAGAGATATTCTGGGTCATGCAAGTATTGTCTCCCACTGCTCTGTGGAAATGTGCTGTGAGGGAAGAAGAATGTCACATGGCCTGTCATCCATCTCATTGGGAGGGGCGTGTGGAACACAACATGGCCGCTTGTGTACAAGGGAGGGAGAAAAGTCCTTGAAATCTTTAATAATCAACATCATGATCTGTGATTAAACAACAAAATATCTGTATTTTTACATGAAAGATCTTCCCTTCTACCACAAGTGTATCACAGTGTTTGGTTCAAACGTTTTAAATTCACAAACAGTGAATGGGAATGGGTACAAGTTCTCCGACGTACGACACCTTCTCCCACTGCAGTGTAACCAACACATTTTAACAGTGGCGTCAATCAGTCAAATATAAGGCAACTACCATACAGACTTTTGCCCTGCTTGGAAGCAGAAGTTTTTCTACTTGATACTGTGGCATCAAAATAGAACGTGTTTAAAGTATTTTGTTTTTGTTGCATGTTCTAATTTAATTCATTCAAGAATAAATCCTGACAATTCAAATATTATATACTAATACCAGTAAAAATCTTAACGCCGTCATATATCTGGAACATTGCTGAGTGTGGCATTAAACAACAAACAAACAAAAAAGATCTTAACAAAAAAAGACTGGCTATCCATGAAAGCACTAACATTGGAAACTTGGTTACTTGTCAATCGTCATAATAGTTGGCAATAAATGCAATTCTGTGGGAGTTTGGTCTAATGCTGCGGAGTATTTCAGCATCCGGATGTGATGCAGTTGTGGTGGTGTCAAACCAAGAACCAAAATCAAGGTGTATCAGTCAGTCTCCGCCAAAAAACTTTGGAGACTTGTTACCCAAACATGGTTTGGTTTGGTTTTGGTTTATGTCCTTGCTGGTGGAACAATCTGTGTCCACCATAGTAGACTGCATTGTGAATGTAGACTGCATCGCGAATGTAGACTGCATTGTGAATGTAGACTGCATCGCGAATGTAGACTGCATTGTGAATGTAGACTGCATTGTGAATGAAGAAAGTGTCGTGAATGTAGACTGCGTCACGAATGTAGACTGCATTGTGAATGTAGACTGCGTCACGAATGATGACTGCATTGTTAATGTAGACTGGGTTGCGAATGTAGACTACGTAATGAATTTAGACTGCATTGTAAATGTAGACTGCATTGTGAATGTAGACTGCATCCCGAATGTAGACTGCATTGTGAATGTAGACTATGTTGCGAATGTAGACTGCATTGTGAATGTAGACTGCCTTGCGAATGTAGACTGCGTCACAAATGTAGACCGAGTCCGAATGTAGATTGCATCGCGACCCAATGTAGACTGCATCGCGAAGCAAATGTAGACTGCAACGCGAATGTAGACTGCGTCGTGAATGTAGACTGCGTCTTGAATGTAGACTGCGTCATGAATGTAAAATGCATTGTGATTGTAGACTGCGTCACGAATGTAGACTGCGTCACGAATGTAGACTGAGTTGCGAATGTTGACTGCATCGCGTCGTGAATGTAGACTGCATCGCGACCCGAATGTAGACTGCGTCACGAATGGGGACTGCATTGCGAATGTGGACTGCATTGCGAATGTAGACTGTGTCACAAATGTAGACTGTCTTGCGAATGTAGACTGTCTTGCGAATGTAGACTGCGTCACGAATGTAGACTGCGTCACGAATGTAGACTGCGATGCGAATTTAGACTGCGTCGTGAATGTAGACTGCGTCGTGAATGTAGCCTGCAACGCGAATGTAGACTGCATTGTGAATGTAGACTGCGTCGCGAATGTAGAATGCATTGTGATTGTAGACTGCGTCGCAAATGTAGACTGCATCGTGAATGCAGACTGCATCGCGAATGTAGACTGCGTCACGTGTAGACTGAGTCGTGAATGTTGACTGCATCGCTTCGCAAATGTAGACTGCATCGCGTAGCAAATGTAGACTGCATCACGACGCAAATGTAGACTGCGTCGCGAATGTAGACTGCTTCGCGAATGTAGACTGCTTCGCGAATGTGGACTGCATCGCAAATGTGGACTGCATCATGTATGTAGATTTTGTCACAAATGTAGACTGCGTCGCGAATGTAGATGATGCATCTTAAGTTTTCATGCCATGATATGATAGGTTCGTTTCTGTATCGATACAAGCTGAATCATTTGCTAAAATAAATTACTGATTACTTGTTTAATGACCCTACCCAAGCAGTTTTGTCAATCAAATATTGCAAAATGTGTTGTAATTAGCTTTTAAAGTTTACTACTGGGAAAAGCCGCTACAAACCACAAGCTAGTTTTTCCACATGATTTGACATAAATATGCGTGATGCGAAACGTATTGTATCGTGACCTTGCTATATCGCTTTACCCGTAATGTAGACAGCGTCGTGAATGTATACCATAGATTGTATCATGAATGTGGACTGCATTGTGAATGTGGCTTGGACAAGCACCTAGCCAGGAGTACCATCCAAACAGTGTTTCATCCACTCATCATCTATCAGAGCGAAATGCTGCAGCATCGACAAGAACCGCAAGTCTGAATGAGCTAGTTAGTTGGGTTTAACACTGTTTTGAACGGCATTTCTGCTATATCACTGCATGTCAGCTTTATAAGGGAGGAAAGCCTGTAGTTTTGCAGGTTTTATACATTTTCAACTTTTGTGAAATCCATGAGCAGATACGTGGTGCTGACCAACCGAGAAACCTAATCTGGGATTCGCCTCAAGGAAGCAACTACACACAGTGAATTGAGGCAACGAACACAACTGGGACCCTCTGGGACCACGTCACTTGTCCGAAGCCTGTGCCAAGTAACATTACGTTTTGACATGTAAGGTCAGATTGTAATTGTCCTTAGAATAACAGAGAAATGGTGAGGTGAAATCGGGTTTAATGTCGCGTCCAAGATTATTGCACTTATATAGCGATGTGCATGTACGTGTGGCTGCTTGTACTAGTCCAGACTGATGCCGATTTATAGTGCTAGCTCACTGAGATACCATGCCACAGTTTAACATGAATACCCCACTCAGACACAGTATAGTGACTCCGAGCCAACCAGTCCTTGTTTTAGCCCCTTAATGCCGAGCGCCAGACAGGGTAACAACAAGTACCATCTTTTAACGTCTTTTGGTATGACGCGGTCGGGGATCGAACCCCGGACCTTCCGCTCTCGGGGCGGTCGCTCTACCACTAGACCACGGGGACGTCGAATAACACAGAAAGCTACTGTCAGTGATGCAAAGAGCCAAGTTCAAGGAAGTAGGCTAAAAAAGGTTTTGCACGAATTTTACAGCATCCAAATTAGACCCTTATCACAATCTTCATCCACACAGAACATACACAAACATATAAATATATACACAGAAATCCTATATATATAAATTCTTATCAGACTTAAATCCACACAAAAATTCAAATCATTTCTCAAATTCAAACTTAAATGTAAATGAATCATATATATGTTTTGTGTCTAATGCAAAGAAAATGTGGCCTTATTTACCTGAACAACATAGCAGTGAGACTCATTATCCACTACAAACAGCCAATCAATACATGGTGACAATGAGTTGTGCATGAGCCATGCTATATTAAAGTTATACACAGGTGTATGTATAGGGCTATATCACCTCTCTCTATCACCCAAATGTCAAACAACTGTTTACACAGCCTTGAAGACAGGAGGTGCTAGACGTTACTGCCTAACACTGACCATACATATAAAAATCAATTTACATTGCTTCACTGTCTAAATTGTGTGCAAAAAAATTGACAACAACTATTTTTTGCAAATGTTACTTGTTGAAACCACAGCAATTTTTTTCCGTGTATTGTATAAGTGGGTGGAGACATTGCAATATTCTTATGCAAATAAGCTATTTGTTAAATTTATTTAACCAAGGGCTTAAAATAGACGACTTGCAAATTACATCTGAGTGGGATTTTAAAATTGAATTTCAATCTACTGTAGAGGCAAAATGGATACTAAACCTCCATAATCATAAAAGCACAATGCATTGTCGAAAATATGCTTCCAATGCATTACTCCATCATTACAATATTGCAAATTATCCACTGACAAGTATCGTTTAATAATTAACATCACTGCCATATTTACACTTCATAAATATGCAAACATCTACCAAACGCAAAACAAAAAATTACTTTCAAACAGAAAATGCAATAACAAACAAAACTTACAAGGAACCAGCAGGAGACTAGATTTACAATGTCCACAATGTGAGGTCCAAGCAATGAGGCGTGACGTCTCTATCCCATGCAAGATGTCCCCTAAACCAGATGCTTGAACTACCTGTGCAGGTATGCAGTTAACGAGCTTCACACTGGTTTCACCTGCTATGACTCTCCGGTATGGAGGGCACTGGTCAATGGTCAATCACTGTGCTGGGCAACTTCCCCAAACTGTCTTGTCCCCCGATTGGCGATTCAAGACGGGGAGATTTGCGCAGGTTAAGCTCTAGCTAAGCCTCACATCAGCTTTGTCGGACAACAGCACAAGCGTGTGAACCATATTTAGGTTTGTTGTAACCGTCCATTTATAGACTTTGTCGATGTGGAGCGTGCAGATGTAAACATTCCTTATAAGGAAATACCAACATAGGCTTTGGGATGCTGGGTGTGGAGTCACTTTGAGTAAACGACTGAAAGTCGTGAAAGCTTGACTTATGACTGTTGGAAGTTATAGCTGATGTATTGTGCTAGGTTCAGCAAGTACTTTTACAAAGATGTATTGCTTTGGAAGGACTAACTCTGCCCATTCTTGGAATCACCATATAAGGGCATCTACTAGAGACATACATAGCTATGTGTGAGCAATGAATACCTGGTACCATGGCCATGACAAGCTAACTGGTACTAGGCAAGGATGTAAGTTGAACATAATTAAAATAGCCTTGAATCCAAATCAATAAGTGGAGCAGAAATTGAATATTTAATTATATTAATGGCCGTCATAAAAGAAGAGTTATTATCTGCAACATTGCAATAATGAATCAATCATTTGAAGATAATGGTGAATTAATGACTGTGGGTGTGTATTTACACCTATTTATTAATTAAAATGTTTCCTAGGTTACAATGCATTATTATAGGATTATTGGCTTGAAGTAGGCCAGGTTCAGCACATACAAAATAGTGCTGACAGTTAATGTTGTTAGGAAGTCAAACTTACTCAAGACATTAAGAGAAATTTTAAAAGAATAAAAGAATTAGAGAAAGTTATAATGTAGCACACTGGTCGGAAATCTCTGAAAACCCAAAAGATAATAAAACCATAACAACTGCACCTGAATGTACAGGGAAAATAGCTTTCCGTGTCCAAAGATATAGAAATTTGCAAAATTAACAGCACACAGTGAGTGAGTGAGTGAGTGAGTGAGTGAGTGAGTGAGTGAGTGAGTGAGGGAGGGAGTGAGTGAGTGAGGGAGCGATGTGCCAGCTACTTCGCTGCAGGTTCTAAAACTCAGGGCCAGGCAAGGTAGTGGTTAATACCATGAATCACAATCAACACCATCAATACCCTATAATTAACCATACTGCACACTGTCACCACCTGCTCTTCATTTTAGTCTCTTACACGCATGTGGTACAGGACACCATTTCTGCTCTGAAATCAACATGGGATTTGCAGATGTATATTCTGCTTAAGGGAGCGGCCATTTCATGCCTTTATCATATATATCATTACACAGCTACATATACTCATTATCTGCAGGGGTTTGTCTAGAGCTGCTCAGAGGCTATTATCCTCGAACTGCAGCTAATGTCAGACAGAAATTCCCAATTCATGTGATAGTAATAACAAATGTTAGGCTATATGTAGAGGTCACTTGTATTCACTGATCAATAAGAGGAATATGGTTTAATGCTTTGTTTTAATTGTCATGTTGAATGTAATAATAAAATACCCCTGAACTTAACAAAATAGAATTTCCAAACATTATTTTGAACAAAGTAATTTTCCCCCCAAAACGTGCACTGAGGGCACTTAGTTTGGAATCCTCGATGCTTGTATCCTTGATCTGTATTCACAGCTGTACTGGTAGACTAACTCGTCTCTGAAATATACATATCGTACAGAAAAAAAATAGTTGTTAAATTATCTTAATAGAAATATAATAAAAAGGAGCCCAGAGGCTCTCTTCATACTGCAGTAATCTAGACTTGCCAAACATTATAGACTTGCATGGGCTGTATTTGCTATATTTGACTACTGTACTGGTGGTGCTGCTGGTGCAGTGAACTGTATTTCCCACGTGAGGCGACGCTTGACAGTGTTTATGGGGTAGGCAGTAGGCAGAGCAGGGCAGGCAGTAGGCAGGGCACGACTTGCAGTATAAGCTGATTCACACACATGCAACAGCTTTTGTGGAACAGTGCACACTCGGGTGCACTATCTGTGTAATATATCTGCCCTGTTAAACACAGAGACAGGTGGTATATGTGTTTTATCACAGGGGTCTCACTGCATTTCCACCAGGAAGCTGGATGGGATCCAATTCTATGAGGAAACAACATAATCTTTATTTAAGATTTTGATACAAACATCTATTTACATGAAACATCCTTGAAGTAAGATACCATACTCAATGTAAGAGGTGGTACATGAAGAGAAAGCGTTTCCACTACAAGGCATTTTTTGGTTTTATTAACTGGTTTATGGATGGATCTGAGTGTAAAAAAATCAGGAATGTAGAAAAAAAATAATCTCAATTTAGTGGGTGTTGTTTATTATCAAAAGTCTGAAGACCCAATATAGCAATAAAATATATCACACAAGATATGAAAATCAGCATATTTAAATCATCGTTCAGGACCTTGGACATCATGAAACTGAATAAGAATTTTTCTTTTTTAATACTTACCGACATATGTTTACACAGAAGTAAAAAAAAATATTTAAGGGTTTTTTTCTTTCTTTTTTTCAACCACTGAGAGATAACAAAGGCCTAATAAAGATTTTAACACATTAGAAAGCAAGCAGAGGCATCAGCTGTTTTACAATTGTTAAGGGACAAAATATCAAAATGTGCTACTAAAATTGAAATTTACCGGGGTAGGTGAGAAAAAGGAGCAGATAGACATCAATCATTGTGTAAAATCTGATAAACAAGAGGAACAATTATACAGTGTACCGTTTACACTAAGTTAAAAGTAACGTTTCTTTGGAAATTACAGGAACAAAATGAAAGAATATAAATTGAACAGGATGAAAAAATTGATACTTTGTTTTAGATGGACATTGATTATTTTGTAAATAAAACTAGACAAATCATAGCAAAATTTGATCATGTGAATTTTTATACCATGCGTTATGTAGTGTTATCTGCGTTAGGGCAAGCTGACTTCATTTCTAACACTGCCTCTGGGTAACATAAACTTTGTGCATCGTGTAAATGGTTCTGGGGCTATTATCTGTTACAAATGAGAGGTCAAGTAGAGCTCTTTATTCTTGTGCATCTGGATTATTGCATGTCCTTATGAAGACAGGTCTTTCGTTTTTTCAATGTTTATTCTGTATGAACTTTGTCATAAACAGATAAGCCAATGGGCTCCAAGTTATTAAACATGTCCCCAAGACTCGTTGCTTGGGTGATGTGTTTGTTTGTAGTTGACAGCAGTCTGTAAATAATCAAATCTGGACCAGACAATCCAGTGAATGACATCATGAGCATCGATCTACACAATTGGGGTATACATCAACCAAGTCACTGAGCCTGACCACC
Source organism: Haliotis rufescens (assembly GCF_023055435.1). Lineage (NCBI taxonomy): Eukaryota > Metazoa > Mollusca > Gastropoda > Lepetellida > Haliotidae > Haliotis > Haliotis rufescens. The sequence goes on along the minus strand of NW_025964361.1, from coordinate 31,970,527 downwards.
CAATATTGTTAGTTGCCTTTTAGGTAAAGGATTGGTTGCTGAAGACCGAATTAACCCAGATCTTCACAGGGGGATTCTAAGCAGTAACCAACTTGAATCAGGTGAACACACTTGGGTGACTGTGCAACATTGTAGCCGGACATTGCCTATAATAGTTCTGACTTGTTTGTCTGGCCAAGACTCCCTTATTTACAAGCCCCCAAAACATAACTGTAATTAACTGACTGTGACATAAAACAAACAAACTTATTCCGTACTGTCCATGTACTCCTAGTACAAAGAAGACAAATGTTCAGGCACTTCAACGAGTGAGTGAGTGAGTATGGTTTTACGCCGCTTTCCAGCAATATCACGGGGGGGGGGGGGGGGGGGGGACACCAGAAACTGGCTTCACACATTGTACCCATGTCGGGAATCGAACCCGGGTCTTTGGCGTGACAAGCGAAGGCTTTAACCACTTGGCTACCTGACCGCCCCTCACTTCAACGAACTTTTCCTGATCACAGGGGTGAAGTCCAAGGTCATCATCCATGAGGACTCCTGTTGTTGTGGTCATCAGATATGGTAAACGACTCCTTTGATTGTAGCCCAAAGCATGGGGCAGCTCGGACACAGGATGACAGCTACATGGACATTATCCTTGATGTCCAGCGATACATAAAGATGGCCGGTAGCTGTTCTTGCCCTCCTGTGAGGATATGTCAAACCTAACAGAGCTACTTAAAGGGCTTTGTGGCGGCCATTTTGAGTGTCAGTCTAAACGTTGCAATTTGTGCCTGTGTCAATCTGCTGCCCATAGTATTGGATTGACTGAGATAAAAAAAAATGAGTTAAAGACATGTAAAGCGTTGTTGAATGAAGAAATACAATCTTTCAAATGGACCTCAGCCTTGCCCTATTTAAAGGAGGATTAGGCTCAGGAAAATGGGCAATCCTAGAAACTTTAATTCAAGACGTTGAAACATTTTGTCTGCTAAAATCAATTTTATAACCTATAGCAATGAAACGTTATTGTTACCTAACTGCACAGTGACAAAACCTCATTTCATATGTGGGAGTTAAAATGGGCACCAGTATGTAGAGCAGAGAGTCCCTTTAATCCAGACAATGACCGGGTTGAGGCATTGCACAGTTGCGACCTCCGCACCACTATAATTTGACAATGTTGAAGCAGGGTGACAAATAGCACAGTGCTAACATCCTGTCATGCATGTGGGTCTGGGTAGGTTGTCAAACAAAGGCACAGAAGAGCCTGCTCGTAGCAAATCCGGTTTTGGGGGTGTGTTTCTGCTTTTCCATGTTTAAATAGACTTTCCAGCAATGCAGTACATTGTCAGGAGCAAAGCCTGTACACCTGCATGAGCATGAGAAGTGTAAACTCTCAACATGTTTTGTCTAGAATAGGAGATATTTCGGGCTTATCAAAAGTCAGTGAGCATGGTTTGACACCAGCCGCTTTTAGCAATACTCAAGGAAAATTACTCAAGTAGGGAATCAAACTCTGGCTTTCAGTATGGCAAGCCAAAGCTGTAGCCACTCTGCTACCCCACCACCCCTTATCAACATGTACACCAGTTACTGTGAATAAGATTTTCAAACAGTCCGATTATAGTTTGTCTATGCATGCAGTATTAATGAGCAAGGATAATTCCAACAATTCCAGCAAGGATAATTCCAACAATTCCAGCAAATATTCCAACAATATAACAACAGAAATGGACAGACACAAGAAACATGTGGGAAGCGAACCCAGGCCTGACGAGCATACAACCACAAGGCTACTCCACCGACCCACATCAACAACCACACAAACTATTGTGACAAAGATTTTCAAATAATCCCATTATACACCACCAAGCAGTGTTTCAGATCGGTACATTTTCTAGGACATTACTCATCCAAAATCTTTAGGTCATCCAAAATATTTTTTCAGTTTTGGTAATGACATAGAAGAATGTCCTATCAAAATTCACTTAACCATGAAAATGTCCTTTTGATATTTTGTTCCAGTGTACCGGTAGTAATGACTGTATTTGTGGTTTGTTGATGGAACTAACTCTCTTGTATGTTTCCTTGTGCTTAATCACTGTTTAATCAAGGTCTGCCTGTTAAGAAAGCCTTTATATGGTGCTGTTATACTTGCATACATTTGCACAAGGACGTAAAAACTTTAAATGGAATACTTCCCAAATACTTATGAAACCATTTTTTCACATTTGATCAATTAGTTGGATGTTCAACCGTTCTGACTAATAGGTGTCTATTTAATCAATCATTGTGCAATCGCACCCATAGCATTTACCGTGAACGATTTAATTAGATTAACATTCAAATTTTCAGGAATTTAATTTGAAACCAGTTAAATTCCGAGGCAACTTTTCCAGCCAACATAACACACAAAGTTTTTCACTTGTAAAACACAATAATCAGTAGTTCTTTCCTTCAGTGCGTAGGCAAACAGCTTTGAAAACCCAATGACGCCAGTTTGAAATAGAGACATGTCATTTAACATCAGACCACGTCATGAACTGCTCAACAGCCAAACTGCCTGACTGAGAGAACATCAACAAAAATCGAAAACTGCATGCAGTCAACTTTTGTTTGTTTGTTTGTTTGTTGTTTAGCACCGCACTCAGCAATATTCCAGCTCTATGACGGCGGACTGTAAATAATTGAGTCTGGACCAGACAATCCAGTCATTGACATCATGAGCATCGATCCACGCAAAAAAGTGTCTCATCTATGTTTTCAATGTCAGAAAGTGCTTAGTTAATGGTCGGGCAGCTTTGAGGTGATCCGAGTCTTTGTCAAAGTGTGAGATTTCTCCTTGAATCATGAAAACACCTTGAACGTCGAAGATAGATCGAACTCCCGACTTCTTGGACTTGTAGATGGTCAGTGCCAAATGTGGAATCATATTTCTGGTAACTATGTATCCACACTGACGTTGCTCTGTAATCCAGTCAGACAGGATGTCTTCAGGTTAAACGTATGGAGATATGGTAAACCCTCTTGCTTTCTAGGTTTTCAGCATTTCCATGAGTGACGTCTTCTCTTTTCTCCAGACTCTCTTGTTTTTCATTGATGTCAATCTCTCATGCAGCTGCACTATTGTTTGTTGTCTCGGCTAGAGTGAAGACTCGCAGTTTGAAGGCGGCATCGTAAGCGTGGCCTTTTCTTTTTGAACTCATGATGTTGTTGTTGCTTTAAGTGTTTAAGAGGTTGCCTTCTGCCTTAGCAATTTTGGCTGACCTGTCCCTCTTTGGGACTCATGTGTGTGAGTTGGGTACACATATCTATTGCAAGTTTCAGTATTCATAGAATTTCTGTTTTTGTATTGATTTGATTTCTATTTTCGTATATTGTTATAATTTCATTTTAATCTTTGGCTGCTCTGTTTATATCTGTTCACTGTCCATCTCTCAGAAAGAGAGTTAATTTGGGCTTTGCTATTGCATCTCTTGGCTTTGGGAGACCTACGACAGATAGCGAATCTAAATGCAATTCTTGTTTTAACCAAGCCGTGCTGGGGCATGGTCTTGATATTCCAGTAAAAAGTGAGAAATTGATTCAGGTTGATTGCAAGATGGACATACCTTGTCATAGTGCTTTTGTGACCGAGTCTGAGGTCACAAAGATGGCTTTTCAACTTTCATCTTTCCTCCTAATGATGAGACTGTCAGTCCATAAATGTATACTATATATTTTATACTCCTATGCAGTAACTCACCAATTTTCTTCAAAACAACGTCAAACATTGCCGCCACAAATGTATGTTAATCCATTTGGATTATATAAACTATAAACAGAGGGAATGACCATGATTTACTCACTGGCTTCTCAAGTTTATTAAGTTAATTTCTCAACAGTTAATTACTCCCATCACATCCGCTAAGCACCCACACCTTGAGTGTTTGTGTAAACAACATAACAGTACCAATCGGCCCCGTTATTATCAGTGCTCATTTCCTTGTGTACTGCTTGTGTTGCTTTCTACACAACAGGAATCAATCACAGTCTCCATCGTTTGTGACATCACAGGAAACGGCTGCTCACAAGAACACGTCTTTTGGCAAATGGCGAACGGAATACCCAGCCTTTTCAGTTGTTAATTTGCCACGTTAATAAGGTAGATACTTGTTCACTTTCAATATATTAAATTTTCAAAACTATGTAATAGCTATTGACAATTTCATCTGTCGATAATGTTGTTACATGTAAAGATCATGGCGTTTAAGAAGAATAATAAACCTTGAACGTTCGAATCGTTAAATACATGACAATATCTAATATGCATTTTATTGATCATTTATAACAATTATGGCTGTAGTCGTAGCAAACTTCAAACTTTCAAGCAGTTGTAATCTACCAGTATCGGACCCTTTGTTGATGTTTGACAGATCCCGATCTGATAAAACTTTCAGGAAAGTGTATCCCTTACATAAGCCACACCCTTTGTAAAGAATCGTTTTTCTGGTCCTAAAATATGCGGCTTATCTACAGTAATATACGGTATATCATGAATATAACAATCAAGTGGTTTGTCACATACCATCAGCATCTTAAATGACTCATTCGGCAATTTAGAAATGATAAATAACAACTATTTATCAAGAAAATTATTAATATGCATAAAAAGTCCAACATATCAGACTTCAAACCCATTAACAACACTTTTACTACTATGGAGTCCTAAGACTATTCTACCCTAAATTTATCCATAGTTATTTTTAGCAATAAAGGCTTAGTGTGTATAAATTCTCAAAAGGATAAGACGATTATTTCCCTAAAATATTGCTAGTATTGCCAAGTATCAATACTTGTCAAAAACTATTGTGAGTGAGTGAGTGAGTATGGTTTTACGCCGCTTTTAGCAATATTCCAGCAATATCACGGCGGGGGACACCAGAAATGGGCTTCACACATTGTACCCATGTTGGGAATCGAACCCGGGTCTTCGGCGAGCGAAGGCTTTAACCACTAGGCTACCCGACCGCCCCAAAAACTATTGTGATACACATTGAGATGTATTGATACACTCCACCGTCGACCCCCATGGCTTAAAAACATTATTTTAGGAACATAACCTTTTAATTTGATAAATCACTGGGTCATTAACCCTACAACATGTCTGCTAAACTTGGTCACCTGACTGGATATATCAAACCAAGCTATCCACAATGAATGAAACTATTAGGCTGGAGTTACCCAACCACTGTTCAAATGTCAAGGTCACTTGATTGATGGCTTCAAAATGTCAACATGCTCTTGTCCGACAAGTAATAATGTCCCATTACATGACCCCTTGGTCTTAACACTGTCTGGCCACACAGAAGTTTCACAAATCGAAATACTTAGGATATTATGTAATTTCCTAGAACATTGTTATTACTGAGCGGAAAAAATAAATGTCAATGCTTCACTATGTGAAACATTTTACGAATGATATTTACATGGCTCATTAGCATGGCCGACTGTCCTTTCATCAACATCGAAATGTGTGCCAAGGTCTTTGGCATAGATCAATTATGGCAGAAAAACAAACATCCACTTTTGCTGCTGTTGTTCAATTACTTTAGACGAAAACAGTATAGGAATAGATACTATGTCATCCAGTCTTATTCCTTGACTAACTTATAACTATGGTTTTGAAATAACATTGAGGTCAGGTGAAATGGGTTTTAACGTCGCGTTCAAGTTTATTGCACTTACAAAAAGACATACATGCAGTGCAAGTGTATGTGTGGCTGCTTCTACTAGTTCAGACTTATCCTGGTTTTATACTGCTACTCCACTGAGATACCATGTCGCAGATTTACATGGATACTCCACTCACACACAGTATACTGACTCCGAGCCGACCAAGTCCTTGTTTTAGCCCCTTCATCCCGAGCACCAGTTAGGGTAACAACAAGTACCATCTCTTAATGTCTTTTGGTAGGACACGGCCAGGGATCGAACCCGGGACTTTCTGCTCTCTGGGCAGATGCATTACCAGTAGATCACAGAGGCGATCTACATTTTCATCACCAAAGAAAAAGAGTTTTCCGATGGAAAAGGTAGGTAGAAGGGAAAGCTAACACAAGATCATCAGGGCTCCATCTATGATTTCACTGATCCACAGGTCTGATACGTCCCCATGGTGAGATTCAATCCCAGGTACCATCTTTTAACGTCTTTAGGTGTGATGTGGTCGGGAATCAAACCACTGATGCTCTTCTCTGCAGGCAAACTATCTATCCACTATCCATGGAGGTGGTCATTTGGAAAAAATGAAACAATTGGCTTAAACGCAAAGCAAAATGACACTCAGTCGCCAGTCGTGTCATAGTACAAAATACATGATGCTGATGGAATGTGCAAGGATAAGTGATGTACTCTTGCATTTGGGATACAATTGTGTGTTGTATCCTCATATGCATGTCCTGACTTTTCTTTAATGAGGATGAGAAATAGCTTGATTGTAGTTGACCCTCATGGATCCGGTTTAGACAGATGTTTATAGGACACAACAACTACGTTCAGGAAACTGTTTACAGTAGCATGCCAATGGATCATGGGTAGAAGGTCAGGAATTGTTTCTTAATTTTCTTGCACTTTGTTTTATACGCAACTAACATTCCTGGCTGATTGTTTGAGACGTGAGTGAGTGAGTGAGTGAGTGAGTGAGTGAGTAGTGAGTGAGTGAGTGAGTGAGTGAGTGAGTGGGTGGGTGGTTGGGAGGGATCGGTTCAACGCTGCTTTGACCAGTATTCCAGTCATATCACAGCGTGTCAGCTTGATGTGGGAGGAAAGTGATGCCAGTCTCAGATCTTTGGTGAAACCCACTCAGATGGGTATGGTGCTGACAGATATAGAAACATAATCGGGGCGAACCAGGATTCGTACCCATGATCAGTCCATATTGAGCAACTGTATCCAAGATCATCCAGCATTTAGCCACTTTAGCCACTAGTCCGACCTCCAAGTCAAGTAAAATTGTATGTATAGTAAGCTCAGCTAAGAATAATCCTCAAAACACTAAATTCTTCTTTGATTTTCCCTTAAAGCTGCACCAGGTAGGGTAGCAACAAGTACAATCGTTAGCCTGTTTGGGTATGAGGCGGACAGTGATTGAACCACACTGACCTTCCACTCTCCGAGTAGACGCCACAAACAGAGACCTATTGTGCCCTGCAATCTCAACTATATGATAAAGAAGAGTCATAATTCAACCAGTTGACAATCTGTCAGGAATTACACTAACTTTTTAATATCATGTTTCCTAAATTGTACGTTTTTTGCCAAACTATAACAGCAGCTAACTGAAGATGTAAAAAGTATTGCATGCTCACTACTTTGGCTTAATCTTTCATTTACACAATGGATAATTGCATAGCATTGGCTGTATCCGGTTTCCAGGTCACATGAATAAATCAGGTGTGTGGGAGTAGAGGAATTTAAGAGAGGGTGACAGAGAGGGTGACACGGAATTAAAGGTCTCCACAAGAGTGGGTGACAGGGAATTAAAGGAGGTCTCCACTATAGTTGGTGACAGGAAATTAAAGGGTCTCCACCTTAGTGGGTGACAGGGAATTAAAGGAGGTCTCCACCTTAGTGGGTGACAGGGAATTAAAGGAGGTCTCCACAATAGTTGGTGACAGGAAATTAAAGGGTCTCCACCTTAGTGGGTGACAGGGAATTAAAGGAGGTCTCCACCTTAGTGGGTGACGGGGAATTAAAGGAGGTCTCCACCTTAGTGGGTGACAGGGAATTAAAGGAGGTCTCCACAAGAGTTGGTGACAGGAAATTAAAGGGTCTCCACCTTAGTGGGTGACAGGGAATTAAAGGAGGTCTCCACCTTAGTGGGTGACAGGGAATTAAAGGAGGTCTCCACCTTAGTGGGTGACGGGGAATTAAAGGAGGTCTCCACCTTAGTGGGTGACAGGGAATTAAAGGAGGTCTCCACAAGAGTGAGTGACAGTGAATTAAAGGAGGTCTCCACCTCAGTGGATGAAAGGGAATTAAAGAGCATTTCCACAAGAGTGAGCGACAGAGAATTAAAGGAGGTCTCCACCTCAGTGGATGACAGGGAATTAAAGGAGGTCTCAACAAGAGTGAGCGACAGGGAAAAAAAAGAGGTGTTCAAGTGAAAGCAGGGGAATCAGGATTTAAGACAGTATTCTGTACGACTTCAAGCCCGGACAAATCAGTGGTCAAAAATAAAATAAAATAACAACACTGACCAATTTCAGGAACACCCACACAGCCAGGGTCACGGAAAAGAGTTAATATTTTGTGTCGTCCACTTTAAGACAAGGATATCCCTGGGCTTTAGGTAGAACACACAGATCCATTGAGAGACATTAGTGTGTTCCTTTAAGTAAACAGTTCAAGTGTAGAGGACCACTCGGCTCTTCAGCAAAGGGGCTCACCAGACAGTATCACCCCTTTACTAGCTCAGCCCGCTTGCTTTGTCCTACACCTTAGTGATGGCCACGTAACATGATCCCCTAAAGGGTTAAGGCCATAAACTGTGAAGAGTGGAATTCCACTTCCTTCTCCTTGTCTGGTGAGATCTCATCACCTGGAGACATCCACCCCTTACACAGTTGGAATGTACCTCAAGGTCAAGAGCTTACGAGACACAACAACAAAACCCAATCAATGGTCCACATAACCATGTAGTTTTACTCCGCTGTTAAATAACATGATTTGTTGAATTACCAGAAGCAGAGACCATATACCGAGGGATCAGCCTCGCGGCTAGTTTGAAACCCATCACTGCTGCACGAGACCAACCTGCACTTTCACGCGATTGGTGAGAAGGTTTTCGTGATTGACTTATCAGCTGTTCAGCTCTTTACGTATTTATAACATATAAGTAACTATCTCTATGCATTGGCATTCGTGCGATTTAACAAATGGTAACATCATAACACATCCCATTGTTCTATTGTACACAAAGAAAATGGCAGCATGCAAATAATTCACAATTTATTCATTTTCCAGTACGAATTCAATCTCATTAAAACTAGATCTTAGCTCGCTACTGCTAAACAAAGATCTGAGGACATCCCATTAGGGGTCATGCCAGAACGACCTTTCATCCGACCAATGAGAGCGTCTCTTACCAGTTCGAATGTGATTTCTCATCATGCAGCCTCGAAAACTTTAAAACGGGGTATTCCGAACGATAGTTACGGGCTTTACGACTGAATCTATACAATCTAGACCATATATTAGCCATTCGAGAATGTTCTTTTGTTCAGGTTTCAAATTTTTAAACGAGAATTTGTCAAAATATGTTTCGAAGCGTAGTCGCCAATTTGAAATAAGTGCTGTAAAGCACGAGAGAGCTGCCTTCTGATTGGCTAATGTCGACTTCTTGTCAGTCTTTCCTTTGGTCGGTCAGAGTTCGTGAAAGGTCAGTCTGACGTGACCCGTAATGGGATGTCCTCAGATCTTTGTTTAGCGGCAGCAAGTGGGCAGTAGTGGACAGAGACTGCCCAGAGAGTGGAAGACCGGTGGTTCAATATCCTGGCCATAGCATACGAAAAGACCTTAAAAGATGGTACTTATTATCCGGCCAGGCATTCAGCATTAGGGGGATAAAACAAAGAGTGGTCGGGTCGGAGTCAGTCACGCACATGCACATGCACATGCACATGCACATGCACATGCACATGCACATGCACACGCACACACACACTAACACACATGCTGACAAACCTAGAAACATAATCGGGGCGAACTGGGATTCGAACCCACAATCATAGGTTTCTGGCGTGCCCAGGGGACGCATCTCTGCACATCGAATCTCGGCGCCTTAGACGACTGGGCCTCCCGTGCCCCAACCATACTTATAGGAAACATATTGCAATATATTTCACAACTGGCCCCACCCAAAAGTTAAATACTTCTTCGTTTTTTCATTAATAGGTCTCAGCAGATGTGGGATGTAAACCCAACACTAGGAACGAACACGGTAAGTCAGAGGGCTCTTCACACCTCATTCTGGGTTACGTGACTGTCCCATAAAGACCCATCGTGTGGCAGGTGGTGGGTTGGGATAATGTAGTCTCTACTTCACGTTCTCTTGTTTGCCCAGTGTTGCTTGTTTGCTTTGTCGTCAGAGTAAATTGCCCATGTTTGACTATCACTCCAGCCCTCTCCAACTTCCACGGACATTCACAAGATTTTTTGAAAAGCGTCTAAATCTCTTCAGACAATCAGCGTAGTGTTTTGCTTTAAGCTGGAAATGTTCAACATCATGTAATCCGTGAATGAAATATTTCCTGGTTTGTTTTAAAAAAAATAAGCTCCTTCCTTGACCTCATCCCAGTTCAACCCTGCTGAAGTTTCTGTAACTAACTCCTACACAAATTCATCATCAAATATGCTAAAATTATTTTTTATGAAAGCAACCCAATTTTACCCTACCCAACAGTTGAAGCACATTTTTACAAATTAAATTAGTTCAATCCCCCATCACGATAAACTAACACACATTATTCATAAACAATTAAAACTTCATCTACCCAACCATTTTGATAACTCGAGCTAAAAGAACAATGATTAGTGAAAAATATGTAAATATATATTTCAAAGGTTAACTTAAATTATCTAAATAGAAAGTAATTTGTTATAAACACATTGCTTGCTTACTATAATAATGCAAACAGATCATATCTTCATGAAAATGACGGACAGTTCTGCTAGTGGTCCTTGCAAATCTCATCCGGTTATCACCAACATGATCAATAAAACACAAACCTAATCTGTCCCTTGCTAAGTCTCCTCAATCATAGTTATCCTAAAACCGTCAGGTCATAAACACTTCTGACCTTGCGCCCACGCCTTGGACACACCGATAAAACCTCAATTTAATCCTGTCCTCTTGAATGAGAGAGAGGAAATAGTTTAACACAAAGTCTGAATATCATACCAACAGTTGTGTTCAGGCAATGGATCAATGGTCCAGTTAAATGACACACTACAGTTGCCGTCCAAGTGCTTACCACCTCTTAGTACCCTTCTAAGCATTAAACTTTCATTTGCTTCCCTGAAAATACTTATGTTTGTTCCCATCCAAGTACAAATTAACCCATCTTTGTTATCCACTGTATAAATAATATGCCTCTTCCGTTAACCACTCATCTATTACCCTTTTAACAGTAACTTCTCATCTGTAACTCTTCAAAGAACTAGAGCCTACCATATATTACTCTTCACAGAACTAGCCTACGTCCGTAACTCTTCAAAAAACTAGAGCCTAGCATCCATTTCTCTTCACAGAAGCAGCCTACCATCCGTACTCTTCAAAGAACTAGAGCCTACCATCCGTTACCCTTCACAGATCGAGCCTACATCCATAACTCGTCAAAGAACTAGAGCCTACCATCCCTTACCTTTCACAGAACTAGCCTACCATCCGTTACCCTTCACAGAATTAGCCTGCCATCCGTTACCCTTCTAAGAACTAGACCACATCCGTTACCCTTTACAGAACTAGCCTACCATCCGTTTTCTTTCACAGAACTAGCCTACATCCGTTACCCTTCACAGAACGAGCCTACCATCTGTTACCCTTCTAAGAACTAGACCAAATCCGTTACCCTTTACAGAACTAGCCTACCATCCGTTACCCTTTACAGAACTAGCCTCCCATCCATTACCCTTCACAGAACGAGCCTACCATCTGTTACCCTTCACAGAACTAGCCTACCATCCGTTACCCTTCTAAGAACTAGACCACATCCGTTACCCTTTACAGAACTAGCCTACCATCTGTTTTCTTTCACAGAATTAGCCTACATCCGTTACCCTTCTAAAAACTAGTCTACCATCCGTTACCCTTCACAGAATGAGCCTACCATCTGTTACCCTTCACAGAACTAGCCTACCATCTGTTACCCTTCACAGAACTAGCCTACCATCTGTTACCCTTCACAGAACGAGCCTACCATCTGTTACCCTTCAGAGAACTAGCCTACCATCTGTTACCCTTCACAGAACTAGCCTACCATCTGTTACCCTTCACAGAACGAGCCTACCATCTGTTACCCTTCACAGAACTAGCCTACCGTCTGTTATCCTTTTAAGGACTAACCTGTCTCCACTACTCACCTTAACAATATCCTTCTCAGAAACTCTTAACACGTTGATGAAGTAGAAAGATTAATCATGAACAAAAATTTGAAACAAAACAAATATCGCATGTATAGCGTTAGAGATTCAAGGTCTGACTTTCCGACTGTACATCACAAAGCCATGTACTACTACTCAGCTGTTAAATAATTTGTTCTGTTGAATTATCAAAAGACAGTCGATGGATCATTGATGTTTACTGCCATAAATGCCACTGCTATTTGAAGTTTTATCTAAACATTAGCATGATTAAGGTACCAAGGACACCTTGAATTCAACTCTTAATTTTAAACATTGCTTAAATACTTTTTCATGAGAGTAATCTTCTGTCTATTTTGAAAACAGGACTGCAGTTGCCATGGTGAGCAGCCATAGTGACCCCTCATCTGTGACCAAGATGTTACTTCCTGTTACCCATTTTTATCCTCATGAAGGATTATAAAAAAGTCTCATTAACCTCCTTAAAGTCTAGAAGGAAAGTGACACGGGACAGACTTGCCATGATCTTCACACAAGGAAAACTATTGTAACCTAATTTGCATTTAACCTTCTTGAGTCATATATTAGCACTTTTACAATCCTGCTGATGAAAGTGTCTATCAACGCTTGAACTTTCACCCAAGGATTAAGGATGTAATTATACACTTTGCTCCTATACATCATGTATGACAATAGTAAGATGTGTAAGTTTGTAAGATGATACATTATACATGAAAACCAGACACCTGTTCTGATACACTAGATGGCAATAGCGACGTACTGATACGATACAATGTACAATATGTGAAAAACAGACACCTGTTCTGGTACACTAGATGGCAATAGTGAGGTACTGATACAATACAAGATACAATATACAACGCACAATATGTGAGTGAGTGAGTTGGGTTTAACGCCGCATCTAACAGTATTCCAGTTATATCGCGGCGTGTCAGCTTAAAGGGGCACTGATCTAACGGACTGGTTGTTGCCTTTGTTATTGTTTTTTCCCCGTGAGTACCCGGATGATACGCAACGCAACTGAGCGTGACCAGAGACTGGGGTACCGTCTGCAAGGACAGCTAAATAAACTTGGAGGCTGGAGGCAATATTTGTTTTACGTATTTTTGAACACTGATTGGTTAACTGTGATCTATAAAGATTTCGACAAAGGGCGCATGTTAATTAATTTCTTCAGCCTAAACAAACAGACAAAAACAACAAGGGAGCTTATCGGATGTCGTCATTTGGAAATACCCCAGATGGTTATAGTTTAATACCAAAAAAGTATCCATGCTGTAACAGCATTTTCGTATTTCGGCTTGCTACTCCCTTGTTGTCATCCACGTTTTCTCGTATAAACCTACACTTGTGTATTTGTCATCATTCACTTGATGCTCAGTTAATGAATTTATTACAGGTACAATTAGTGGTAGCACCACTTAGATTACCTGACAAAGGGTCCCATTTGGCATTTATTGTGTCTGGGGTAATTATTCAATCTAAATCATGGTTTGAAGTGAGGTGAAATGTGTGTTATGTAATGTGCACGTGTCAGCCCAGCAAGAGATGAATGATCAGTTGATATACTTTTTTTTGTAAATCAACGGATCGTTCCTAGTCATCAAAGGATTAACAGAAAATACGTTGATTGATTAATCACTGTTATCTTGCACAGTGGATATGTCAAGAGTGAGTGTTTACATGTCTAGGTTTACTAAAACAAAGGGAATACACTCATATCATGGCGCGAAGTGCCGATGTAAAAACAACATACTTTGTTCAAAGGGTTAACTGATAATACGTTGATTGATTGATCATCTTTATCTATCACTCAATGGAATTTTTAGGAACCGTGGACGTTATGAAAATAGTTGTCACGTGGGCTTTCTCAGCCGACCTTTGAGACGTGACAACTATGTGAAACACCTGAAACAATCCAAGCGACCAGTTGAGAAACGAACACGGGTTATAATATCCCGAAACGATATACATCTTTTAAAATATTTGATTGTTACTGAGACACGTGACATCGAATACGTTTCTTTGTACAGATGCAGACGAGTGGAATATTGTTCCTTTGTGTGGATATTTACGGATACATTCCTCGAACAAGGAAGCTGCCTAAAACTTATACACATAAATTTGGTAGGTTGTAATTATGATATTTGCATTTTGTTTTCCTTCATTTGAACCGATTCGTTCTTGTTTCTCTACGTCTTGGTTGGGAAATTCTTCAATGCGCGATAGACGTTGTTGTCACAGGTCTTTTCCTTTGTAAGCGTGTATATATTACCGTCAATTCGTAAAATGTGATTCTCTCAGGCAATTTATAAAATGTGTAAATATTTCAGTCATTTTGACTAAAAAATCTGTCCAGATTGATCAAGACGATCAAAAGGGCCTACAAACATCACAACAGATTATTATGTAGGGTTAAAAGCCAAACAACTTAGAAATGTACTTTTCAACGTAACATTTTCAGTCTCTTGGTGATGACATTAAACATCAAAATGTTTGGAATTCGTTGTCATAATAATACAGATGGAAATGTTTTTCAGTCACTTTGTAAAATAACTGAATATTTAGACGTTTAATAAATTTGTTACACATTTGACAGTAAAAAAATATACACACTATAACAAAGCATATGCTCAGGTGAAATATTTACTTTGTGTTGCAAGTCAAAATAGTGTAAACGATAATCGCAAAATTACCAAGCAAGTCAAAACTTCGTCACCATTACCGATGCTACTCACAAAGATACCTACATTTCCTTATTATCTCGAAAACTGTGTTTCATTTTGTTGATCAATGTGACCATACGCCATTACTACCCATAAAAGTGACTAATGCGCATACGAATGGCGTAGCAGAGGTCGCGAACTAGTCTAGATTTCTGCTATACATCCGGGTACTCGCTGGGAAAAAACAATAACAAAGGCAACAACCAGTCCCGGGGAATTGCGTTAGATCAGTGCCCCTTTAATGTGGGAGGAAAGCCCCAAGTGATGCAGGTCTCAGAAGTTTACCACTTCGGTGAAACCCACGAGCACGGGTATGGTGCTGACAAACCTAGAAACATAATTGGGGCGAACCGGGATTCGAACCCACAATCATATATTTCTGGCGTGCCCAAGGGACGCAACTCTGCACAGCGAATCGCGGCACCTTAGACGACTGGGCCACCCGTGCCCCCGTACAATATGTGAGAACCAGACACCTGTTCTGATACACTAGATGGCAATAGTGAGGTACTGATACAATATACAATACAAGATACAATATACAATACATGAAAAACAGTAACCTCTCACATAAAGGCTGTTTTTCATGAACCAGGGATAAAAATGCATTTTCATTCAAGTGTGACACAGGTCACTCTTAAATTTTTTTAGGTCAGACCTTTGGAATGAAAGCGTACTGTAAACTACGGTTATGACGAACTCAAAGGGACCACTAATTTTAGTTTGTTATAACCGTAGTTCGTTATAAACATAGCATATATACAACAAAAGGCCAGGACTAAAAAATAAGTTTTTTACTGTAGTTTACTGTAGTTGAATAATTTTTATTCACCATCATCTCGGTGAATGTCATACACCAAGGCGAGATACAAACAGTCGCAACTCTAAAGATTTCTTTCGATCGTGATTTATAATAGCATGTTTCATTTATGAATACCAAAATGTGCTTTGCGTATCATACTGTCTTGGTATTTGTTTATTTGTAGGTTCATAAAACAATTTGTCAAAAGGTATTTATAAACAGTGTTTCGTATCGATAAATAATCTCAAGACATACCTGTCAACTCTCACGCATCTCGCGTGAGTCTCACGCATTTATCACCTATGTCACGCTCACACGCAAGGTTGAGAGTTTCTCACGCATTCATATAAAATGTAGATAAAAATATAATTTTTCAGAATACATGCTCTCTAAGGCCATTGAAAATGAATGGTCTTAAAATCATTCAAAACCAGTTAGCCCTGGAGTCAGGATCCAGCAGGGCTTGAAGCCCCTGCACCCTGGTTTCCCACTCATTTAGACATCCAGGGGTTGACAGCTATGTCAAGATACAAAGAGTAGGTTGATTGTTAACGTCAAAGTCAGCAACATCTCAGCTATTTCACAGCAACCAATATATAATTTTTAAATTTTTGATTGTGAACAAAAAAATTGTTTAAGCCTATTAGCCTGCCAATGGCGTTTAATTCAGAATTCTTAATAAATCCCAGTATTATTTCCATAGTGAGAATACACATGCTTCTTTGACATACTTCTTTGATAGGCATTTAGAAGCTGGAGTACTAAGTAAGGATAAGAATTTATGGATGAACAACTTCTTTATTACAATTAAGAGCAACGTTTCGGTGTAGGTTCTAACACCATTATCAAGCAAGTTCTTTGACATAACTGGGTAACATGCCGGCTAGTCTCTCCTCTATACTGCCCTTCCATGAAAGACTCCATTCATCAGTGTAGACATGTATTGATCAAACGTAACAAACGGAACGAAAAAGATCCAACATTTTGAGCAGTACTTTTACTCACAACAAGTGTACATGCTGATGCTATATTACTGACCTAGATTTACCAATATTTGAAAGACACGTTCAAAGTACCTCAATGCAGGATTATGTCTCTCACAGATCCACTTCAAGCCTGAAGCAGAGTTACTGTAATTCCTTACAATACATAGCAGAAAGACTTTTAGAAATCTGAAACATTTAAATGAATTTGAAGACTTCAAATTATTCTGGAATATTTACTTTAAAAGGAAACATTCACAATAATAACTGAACAATCAACCTTCAAGTTATTATGAAACATTGATTAAGATAAGACAGATTCAGATCAACATGAAACATCCAGATTTTTATGAAACATTCATTTAGATTAGACACATTCAAATCCATGTGAAACATTCATATTACTCTGAAAAATGTAAATGAATCAAACACACATCTAAAATGTACTCCCCACACCCACCCAAAAAAAACAAAAACAAAACACACATACACAAAACAAAACGTTAACTTCAAACATTCAGATTATTCAAACACATTCAAATGAATACAAAATATTTCAAGATGATCTGAAACATTGAATTCAAATCAGACTGTTTCATCAGCAAATTTACTGTTCCCTAACAAATGTGTGGGGTTGGCTGTAGTTCTGAAACAAGTGATGACTTGACAAGATTAATCAGCTGATGTCCTGCTCACAGTTCCTGATCCTATCATCAAAGCAAGTAATCTAAGTGTTCTGCGTGAAGGAATTTTAATACTAAGTATGCAACCAACAGTAATTGTCAATCATGTAAATTCTTATTTAAAGGATAAGAAATATGAGTTTTAAAAATAATATTGTCAAAGGTAATGTCCTAATCTCTAGAGCCCTTACTCAAGAGCATTTATTTAATACTCATGCCCCTCTCCCTCTGCTCAAGAGCATATAGGCTCTGGGTCACTCTCTTAAGAGCATAAGCTATGGAGCATCCTCTCAAGAGCATACACTCTGGGTAACTCTCTCAAGAGCATAAGCTCCGGGTCATTCTCTCAAGAGCAGAAGCTATGGAGCACCCTCTCAAGAGCATACTAGCTCTGGGTCACTCTCTCAAGAACATATTAGCTCTGGGTCACTTTCTCCAGAGCATAAACACTTGGTCATTCTCTCAAGAGGATAAGCTCTGGGTCACTCTCTAAAGAGCATATACGCTCTGGGTCACTCTCAAGAGCCTAAACCCTAGGTCATTCTCTCAAGAGCACAAGCTCAGGTTCACTGTCTCTAAGAGCATGAAGCTATGGGGCGCTCTGAGCAGAGGTTTATGATTCCGCTTTCTGCATTATTTCAGCTACATAAGGCCATTTTATGGCTGGAATATTGCTGACTGCGGCATAAAACAACAAACAAGTATATATAATGACAGGAAAACCAGAATGGTCTCCACAGATTGTAGCCACATGGGGATTCTAACCCCTTCTTTGTCCTCACAAGCAAATCGTCTAACACGCAGACGGCTACCAAAGTTGGCCATGCAGTCATTCACTGCTTTATATGGTGCACATAATCACCAAGAAAGTGACAAATTAGGTCTTCCTCTTCAGAGTTGTCCCTCCGGGTAAACCGACACTCTACGTTATCAAACAGTTGCACACATCCGCCACGGTGAGCTGACTCATAAAATGTCTATGTGTTCATCTAGATGACCTTTAGGCTGCCATGTGAACTGAATGTGTTGTCTGTCACCATGTACAAGGGGAAAATGTGATGGGGTGAGAAAATTAAAAACATGAATTAACCTTTGATCGAGGAGCATGATTGCCTGTTCGAAGTAGAAGGTTAAATATACTTAACATAATGCAAAATCTGAGATCATTATTTCATCAAATCATTCTATATAATTAAAATGTTCAAATTGATGACTAAATTGAAATTCCCAAATTGAATTGTTAATTTGAAATGTATTTTAGTCAACCCTACATTCCTACACTGACAAGTTATGTAAACAATGAACTCAGGGCAAGCCTATGCAAAGTTAACTTTGGTTTTTTTTCACATTCCATCAGTGATAGGCATAGTCGAAGTGTTATGTGTTTTCACGCAACAGAGATATAATCGGGCAACATTTACCTAGAAAACCACAATTCTTCAGCTCATACTGGCTAAGGCCTTTAAATACCCCGAGCTTACAAAGAGCAAAGCGTCCACACACGTAGCCTTGAAGAGCATGCCAAGCAGAAACTGATAAACTTCAGTAAACAACAACGGATGATTTACACAGCTAAGCGAAAATGTCACCAAATGCCACAAGAAATTGTCATAAAAATGTATGAATTAACACATGCAGACCCGCTTCAAAAGTGTTTGTGATATCATATCATTCTTTATCGCTGCATGTGGGTTGAAAGGAATCCTTAACAAGATCTAACAAAGACGAAACTGAGATCACTCCATGCCAGATGCACTGCAACTTGTTGCTTGCACCTCGTCAACCCTGCAATACGCCACGAGCTACAAGATACAGACAATGCCCGTTTTAAACGATGTAACATTCTTATTGTGGTGCTAGTAGTGATAGTTTGTGGTTGTATTTGCAATAATCAAAACCTTACCTTTAGCTGAAGTTGTTAACTGACTGTCGCTGTACCGTCCCAGGCTGTAAGTCTCTAGTCCAATGAATCACTTTCGCGCGTGGGTGTGTCCTCGCCACACTATGGAAGCCTTGCGTGGACAAAATACCGCCTCTTATGACCAGCAGAGGTTGCTTTGGACCTTTCTAACCAGTAATCCTCGCGGGATTTCTCATATGGATAAAACTGAACAATTTGTTTAGTACTGATATAGGTTTATATATTTAATGATTTAAGAAATTGTATGCACGAAAGCCCATAAAACTCGCTAAGCAGATTTTGTCATCGTTTTTAGTTTCCCCATGGTTTCACTAAGTTATACCGACCTGTGCACGTCCGGGATAGAATAGGTCTTCAACAACCCATGCTTGCCGTAAAAGGCGACGATGCGTGTCGTATGATGCGACTAAAGGGATCGGGTGGTCAGGTTCGCTGACTTGGTTGATGCATGTCATCGATCCCAATTGCGCCGACCTGTGCACGTCCGGGATAGAATAGGTCTTCAACAACCCATGCTTGCCGTAAAAGGCGACGATGCGTGTCGTATGATGCGACTAAAGGGATCGGGTGGTCAGGTTCGCTGACTTGGTTGATGCATGTCATCGATCCCAATTGCGCCGACCTGTGCACGTCCGGGATAGAATAGGTCTTCAACAACCCATGCTTGCCGTAAAAGGCGACGATGCGTGTCGTATGATGCGACTAAAGGGATCGGGTGGTCAGGTTCGCTGACTTGGTTGATGCATGTCATCGATCCCAATTGCGTCGGTCGATGCTCATGATATCAATCACTGGATTGTCTGGTCCACGCTCGATTATTTACAGACCGCCGTGCGGAGTAAAACAAGCAAACAAACAAACCAAGTTACGAGGCTGCCAACCCCATTTTACTTCGCGCGATTCGGGTGTATAGTAAGAGGTTATTCGGGAGTTTTTACGCAGATTCCACTTTGGAATATATAGTAATGGTGTACGAAAAATATACATATTTTATTTGTTTCGATATTTTATTCAGTAATTTGACTTCAAATAGAACCTTACTCCCAATACTTTCGGGATTTGCTTTAAGTAGTACATGTATTCGGGATTCAGGGGTGAGCATTGAGACTTAGTGAAAAATTAGATAGTATTCAGGATTCAGGGAAGAGTGAGGTGGGGACACCCTCAGTTACTGTATAGACAACATGATCTCCAGGATGATATGCCATTGTGGCATAATCTTGAAGATCACGAACTCTCAGGATAATCTTAACATCGTTTATTGGGAAGATGTTTCAAACAGTCCCAGTCTCCCTACCAAAGGCACATTTCTCCCGGCATCTGCAGTTGGAAACAAAAAGTATTTAGGGAACGAAACATTGGTTCGACGTGGCATTCCACGCGTACTTCGACGTACAAAATTTCGTGAAATACCTTAATGGAAATATCTTGGCCAGTGTTAAAAGTGAGTGAGTGAGTGAGTGAGTGAGTTTGGTTTAACGCCACTTTTAACAGTATTCCAGGTATATCGCGGCGTGTCAGCTTAATGTGGGAGGAAAGCCCGAATTGATGCAGGTCTCAGACGTTTACCACCTCGGTGAAACCCACGAGCACGGGTATGGTGCTGACAAACCTAGAAACATAATCGGGGCGAACCGGGATTCGAACCCACAATCATAGGTTTCTGGCGTGCCCAAGGGACGCAACTCTGCACATCGAATCGCGGCGCCTTACACGACTGGGCCACCCGTGACCCCTGTAATAAAGTCATTTCACGGGTCAAAAGGTCAAATAGTTTAGTGTGCATAGTCCCATTCACTCACCACTCCAGATGTACTGGTTATGACTCGATCGATCACTTGTTTGTCTAGTCCAGGCTAGATTATTTACATACCACAGTCAAATACCGACTTTACTACTGATGACTACGGTGTAATGTAATGCTCTTTTTCAGAATACTCTTCGCAGATTACTACCAAAACGGGCTACCGTACATTGAAGACATTGTCATGCAAAAACATTTCCTGTTTTGTATTGTAGCCCACGTGTTGATTCAGACTGTCCTGACCTCACGCAGTGTCTGCAACTTCATTCTGTGCCACCATCGGCGCAACATCACCGACAACAGATAGCATTTACACATCATGACCCTGCTGCAACGCACAAAAACAGATGTTTTCCGGAGTGAAAAATGTCGCGTGACATCTGTCAACATCAGTGACCGCATGGAGTGGAGGGACGCTCATATAGTGCGACACAATTGTACGGCACGATATTCTGCCCAAGTCATGCCTCTCTCGGTGTACTTTACAACCTTAAACATGTCGAACATGGTACTGAAATCATAGATATAAATCACACTGTATGCAATGGGTAATAAACAAAACACTTCAATGAAATTACTTTGCATTTGTTTCAACTATACATTTGTGACTAACAGTTTTGCCTTCAAAGTTTTGTCTAAGACGCCTTAGATCTAAATAAGATTAATATAAACATGTTAATACAATGAGGATTTGTTCACATAATAGACATAAAACACACACACACACACACACACACACACACACACCGCATCTGGGTCAGACAAGGCATACATACAGGCCAGTGAGGTGTAAGCATTTCAAGGATGGGCGAAATGAAGATTGACACCATATACCGTGTTACCTCTAAGCAGGGTATGAAACTCCCAAAATTTTTAGCCAGACCACAGGACTGGCTAACTGAAATACTTGCCAGCCCTGACCAAAACCTGCCTGCCCACTTTAATCATATGTTTCACAGGATAATTTAATTAAAACTTTAAATCGAATTAATTGAACATGAAGTAATGCAAGAAAAGAAATAGCAAACACTTTTTAGATTAGATTTGTATTTAATATCCCAGAATACATCATGTAAATAATGCTTATCATCGGGAAATATTTAGAATATTTTTACATATGAAATATAACCCGACTGTCGGGCAGGGGGATTCGAAAATCTGGCAGCCCAAGTTGAAATCAACCCGTCTCGGACGGTCGGGCAGGCAGGTATTTCGAACACTGCTCTAAGGCACCGAGTATTTGTTGCTAAGTGTCACTCTCAAGTAAATATTCAGACTAATAGTTTTATCTAAAAAAATCTAAATCTTAATCTAAAAAATATTTTGTTTTGCAGCTGCGGCTGTAAAAATTATCTAGTCTCCATACACAATCCCAGCCCCACAAGCCTCCAACCCAGAAAATCAAAGCTTACCGTATTTCCTCTAATAAGCGTCCGATTCTAATAAGCAGCGTCCAACACAATAAACACCGGGTGTGTAAGAGTTGATAACTGTTCTGTATCAAGAACATATAGATCTAATGCTATTGTATTTCAATTTATCAATGGCTGTATAGCTTATGTCGACTGACAGTGTGAAATACCGTAAAGTCTTCGGTCTATTTGTTATAGCTGGAACAGTCTAGCTATATATGACCTGCAAATAATCGAATCTGAACCAGACAATATAGTGATTGATGCTGTGAACAACACCCCCTTCTTAGTTGGAAACATACTGACTGGCATTCGTCGAAACGAGAACCGAATGACTCAAGCCCAGATGTTTGTTTTAGTTTCTTACATTGTCTTTGTAAACGTCACTGATCATCGATAAGTCGGACTGAGAAAACAACAGGAGGAAACATTGCAATGATATGAAACAAATGGGAGTTGAAATGGGTTTAATTTAATGTCGCGTTTAAGATTATTTCATTGGCCTCCACAAACGTAAATACTACTTGAAACAGGTGCGGGAACATACTGGTTACTATATAATTGTGTAGCCTTATCTGTAGCGTTATTATTAACGACTGTTTCTTGTGCAAAACCCTTGTTGAAATATTGTGTGCGTGCGTGTGCGTGTGCGTGTGCGTGTACGTGTGTGTGTGCTTTTCCTGTTCCTAGTCACACTTTCGCCATCTTTGATCGAAAACAGGCTTGGAGTGTATAGCACCATGCAGAGTGAGTCGCATCAGCTGAATAGTAACGGAGGTGGTGACGTGTGAAAAAAGGTCAATACTTTATCTTCTGTCAACTGGACATCAAACTACTTTCTTAAAAGAGTATGTCCTATTGGCGTCCCAACCAGACTTTTCTATATGTTCGATATCATCGTGTCCAAGAGACGTCATGGCTGCATATTAAGAAGTTAAGCTAACCGGAGCTTGGGTTATAGAGTTGGTAAATGACGTCATCGCACGTGCCCCACGACGTCACCGGTGCGTGTGTACGAAAGCCCAAGTACCGATAGTTCCCGCCAATTCCAACGGCATTTTTCAGGGCCACCTCAAACGTCCAAAAAGAATATTTGAAACAGGTGGGAGAACAACATACTGGTTGCTATGTAATTGCGTTTCCTTATCTATAGCGTTATCATTAACGACTGTTGCTTATGCAACACCCAAGTTGAAATATTAAGCGTCGAGTCTCCAATTACGCCGGGCTTGGAAGCTTCTTCGAAGAATAGAGGAAATACTACATTCTACCTACATGTACCGCACATTTAATACAAGATGAGGAATGACAGTGTGAAATACCGTAAAGTCTTTGTTCTATTTATTTGTTTGTTGTTTAACGACGCATTATATGCAACAGTCGGAGGTGAGTTGAAATGGGCTTTAATGTCGCGTTTGAGATTAGTTCATGCGCGCGCGTGTGTGTGCTTGTGCATGTCCTTGTCCTTGTCCTTGTCTGTGTAGTTGCACTTAGAAAGTTTGAGAACCAATCCTACAATTGTTCTCATGGCCGCCTCCTGAACTGTTTCAAACTTTCGCCATCTTGGATCGAAAACAGGCCTGGAGTGTATAGCACCATGCAGAGTGAGTTGCGTCAGCTGAATAGTAACAGAAGTGGCGAAGAGTGGAAAAGGTCAATACTTTATCTTCAGTCAACTGGGCATGAAACTACTTTCTCAAAAGAGTATCATCATTGGCGTCCCAACCAGACTCTACGAGTTCGAAGAGTGCTGTCACGGAATGTCTTCAACTGGAAGATTTTTGGTCATCTTCTATATTATGTTCGATGTCATATCGTGTCCTAGAGACGTTATAAGAAGTTATGAAGCTAACCGGAAGTTGGGTTTAAGAGTTGGTAGATGACGTCATCGCACGTGACCAACGTCATCATCGGAGCGTGCCACAGAAGCCTTATGACGTCATCGAGGCACGCGCAGTATCATCTCATTAAACCATTACAATCTTGCTCTGTTCATCAGTCTGATACAGAAGTTCGAAGCATGCAGACCCCACCAAACTCGTCCTTATTCGTCCAGTGCCGACCTTGCAACACAGATGACCAAAGTTGTTTGTGTTGCCATACAGTGTTCTGTGAAGTATGTGATGAGAAGAGACATCGTTATTGCAGATGCACACAGAAGCATGTGTTTGTCAGCAATTGTGACAAGCATTATAACAGCACCTGCTGTCGCAGGGAAAGCAGCAGTTACCTGCCCCATCCCTGGTGTTACTGTGACAAAGATGATCATCTCAGTCATGGCCGTCGTACCGAGACCCAGAGCCACCTGGCAACTGGTACCGCTACAGCCACTGACCGACCTCCACGGAACATACATCAGGGTGCAGAGCATGTTGTACTCACTCTATTGAAGGACAAGATGACCACCGTCCTGCAATGTTTACAGGATATGCAAGTTCAACTCAGACGTTTCTTGCAGGTGCGAGAACTCCTGGAAGAACCCATGGAGATTTCACACTGACCCGTTTATGGGTCCACTGATCTGGTATGCCCTCAACCCAAGTCTCCCCTGTTGACGGTTCCCGCCAATTCCAACGGCCCTTATCAGGGCCATCCCAAATGCCAAAATGAATACTTGAAACAGGTGCGAGAACATACTGGTCTGTAGAAAACTGTATAAATTTGAATTGTTTGATAGGCATTTCTTAGAAGTTGACAGATGACAAAATGGACACAATTAATGGATAACAACTTCTTTATTTTACCGTGATGGCGATGGTATAGATCCTTTTACCGTTATTTAACCTACCCATGTTAATCTCTCTCATGTATGCAATTGTAGTTACTGCTAACCGGAAGTTGGGTTATAGAGTTGGTAAATGACGTCATCGCACGTGACCAACGTCGTCATCGGAGCGTGCCACAGAAGCCTTATGACGTCATCGAGGCACGCGCTGTATCATCTCATTAAACCATTACAATCTTGCTCTGTGCATCAGTCTGATACAGAAGTTCGAAGCATGCAGACCCCACCAAACTCGTCCTTCTTCGTTCAGTGCCGACCTTGCAACACAGATGACCAAAGTTGTATGTTTTGCCATACAGCGTTTTGTGAAGTATGTGATGAGAAGAGACATCGTTATTGCAGATGCACACAGAAGCATGTGTTTGTCAGCAATTGTGACAAGCATTATAACAGCATCTGCTACCACAGGAAAAGCAGCAGTTATTGGCCCCATCCCTGGTGTTACTGTGACAAAGATGATCATCTCAGTCATGGCCGTCGTACCGAGACCCAGAGCCACCTGGCAACTGGTACCGCTACAGCCACTGACCGACCTCCACGGAACATACATCAG
Organism: Haliotis rufescens; assembly: GCF_023055435.1. Classification (NCBI taxonomy): domain Eukaryota; kingdom Metazoa; phylum Mollusca; class Gastropoda; order Lepetellida; family Haliotidae; genus Haliotis; species Haliotis rufescens. Next base: position 31,944,729 of record NW_025964361.1, on the reverse strand, counting down.
GGTGCAGAGCATGTTGTACTCACTCTATTGAAGGACAAGATGACCACCGTCCTGCAATGTTTACAGGATATGCAAGTTCAACTCAGACGTTTCTTGCAGGTGCGAGAACTCCTGGAAGAACCCATGGAGATTTCACACTGACCCGTTTATGGGTCCACTGATCTGGTATGCCCTCAACCCAAGTCTCCCCTGTTGACGGTTCCCGCCAATTCCAACGGCCCTTATCAGGGCCATCCCAAATGCCAAAATGAATACTTGAAACAGGTGCGAGAACATACTGGTCTGTAGAAAACTGTATAAATTTGAATTGTTTGATAGGCATTTCTTAGAAGTTGACAGATGACAAAATGGACACAATTAATGGATAACAACTTCTTTATTTTACCGTGATGGCGATGGTATAGATCCTTTTACCGTTATTTAACCTACTCATGTTAATCTCTCTCATGTATGCAATTGTAGTTACTGCTAACCGGAAGTTGGGTTATAGAGTTGGTAAATGACGTCATCGCACGTGACCAACGTCGTCATCGGAGCGTGCCACAGAAACCAAATGACGTCATCGAGGCACGCGCAGTATCATCTCATTAAACCATTACAATCTTGCTCTGTTCATCAGTCTGATACAGATGTTCGAAGCATGCAGACCCCACCAAACTCGTCCTTCTTCGTTCAGTGCCGACCTTGCAACACAGATGACCAAAGTTGTATGTGTTGCCATACAGCGTTCTGTGAAGTATGTGATGAGAAGATACATCGTTATTGCAGATGCACACAGAAGCATGTGTTTGTCAGCAATTATGACAAGCATTATAACAGCACCTGCTGTCGCAGGAAAAGCAGTAGTTACCTGCCCCATCCCTGGTGTTACTGTGACAAAGATGATCATCTCAGCCATGGCCGTCGTACCGAGACCCAGAGCCACCTGGCAACTGGTACCGCTACAGCCACTGACCGACCTCCAAGGAACATACATCAGGGTGCAGAGCATGTTGTACTAACTCTTTTGAAGGACAAGATGACCACCGTCCTGCAAAGTTTACAGGATATGCAAGGTCAACTCAGACGTGTCTTGCAGGTGCGAGAACTCCTGGAAGAACCCATGGAGATTTCACACTGACCCGTTTATGGGTCCACTGATCTGGTATGCCCTCAACCCAAGTAGACGGTTCCCGCCAATTCCAACGGCCCTTGTCAGGGTCACCCCAAACGCCAAAATGAATACTTGAAACAGGTGCGCGAACTCACTGGTCTGTAGAAAACTGTATAAATTTGAATTGTTTGATAGGCATTTCTTAGAAGTTGACAGATGACAAAATGGACACAATTTATGGATAACAACTTCTCTATTTTACTGTGATGGCGATGGTATAGATCCTTTTACCGTTATTTAACCTACTCATGTTAATCTCTCTCATGTATGCAATTGTTGTTACTGTTCACCCCCCATCTACCATATATATTCTGTACCATGTCCATTTTTCAGCCTTGCTTGTCAACGGTATACATCTTCCCGAGATAAGGGAGTTGACTGACAGTAAAAGTCCAGTTTCAACCCTTGCCGAACAAGGTTAAAATGTCTGGGCTCGATCGTAGCTATTACGAGTTATGTCCCTTCTATGTCCCTCCTATTGACCAATCAGATTCCACCTCTCATATCACTTCAAACGAAATGGCAGCGCCCAGAGAAGACGATCTCTTCGACAATCAAGATAATTGTTGTAATGGGTCTTACTTCGAGAAGTGGATCAAATCAAAGGAGCACCTTCATTATAAACACGAAAAGATGTGGAAAATATCTGTTTATACTAAGTTAACGGTACACATGCCTTGCAAACCCTGCAATAAAAACTGCCCGGCAGTTTACGAACCGAAAGTAGATTTCGTTGCGCGATTTTAATTGGACTATGCATGGACTTGTTTGTCCAGCCAAAATATAACTAATATTTCAGGCCTAGTTCGGCAAGGTGGAAACTGGACTTTTATAGTCAGTTACCTCCCTTGGTTCGGGAAGATGACGGTATTTGGATCTATACCGAAACGTCGACATTGCAGTAAAATAAATAGGCTGTTATCCCTTAATCGTGTCTACTTTATATAATTGTGTTGCCTTATCTATGGTGTCTATAGGCGTGGATATCTTATATAGAGAAAAATATCGGACGTCCGAAAACAGGTTTCCCAAAAAGTACTGTTCGAATGTTCAAAACGTAGAAAGTTCGCCAGAACGGTTGAGAAAGTCTGCAACAAAATGGTCACCTGGGTCAGACCTATATCTCAAATGCGAAAAGAACTTCGACGAAAAGAAGAAACTTGGTTCACAGCATTATGGAATGATAAAAACAAAGAAAATGGAAAAAATAAATTGAGGACATGCAGACTTTAAAAAAAACAAAAACAACAACATGCAGGTAGAAACTTATTTAAGGACTATTATATCTCGACAAAAGAGGAAAACTTTAACGCGATTTCGTTGCGGGTGCCTCCACTGCAGACAGAAATTGGCCCGCGCTGCAAACACACCACACCTATCCATTCAGGAATTTGCACATTCTGTGATAATGGTTAAAGTGAGCTACATTTTCAAACTGAGTGTGATTTTTATGAAGGTCTGAAATTTTGTTTACTCAACAAATTCTATTCTACAATGACAAAATATGTATAAATGACAGACACATATTATTCCTAAATTGCGCGAGTTTTAATAGTTCAGATTTTATTTCACTTTTAGCATGTGCTTTAACAAATATGTTAAATAGTCGTATGTTGTATATATGATATATGAATATTGAATATGATATATGAAAACATATAATTCCACTTACCTACTGTATACAGTATTGTAACTGACATGTTTCACTTAAATAAACTATTTCTGTCTGTCTGTATTTCCAGTTCTCCACGCCACCCCATGTTTTGCCATGTTTGAACATGTATGGAATTTAAACACGTTAAAATGTTTCGAATTAAAACATGTTTAGACAAGAATACACAATGCCATTAAAAAGTGGTCAAATGTTACAAATGTTATATTTGGGTTAACACTTTCTCAGTAAAGTACAGATTCTAGTACTTTATTGGGTTGGGTCCCATCCGGGATTCGAACCAACACTCCTAGAGTGAGGCACCTAATCGCCAGCGATCTAACCCACTCAGTCACCGAGGCTTCCACAAATGTTGGTAGTTAGATCGCTGACTTTGTGTGCTGGTGATTAGTGCCTCACCCTGGGAGGGTTGGTTCGAAGTACTAGAATCTGTACTTTACTAAGGAACTGTTATCCCAAATATAACGTTGGTTAATATTTAAACATTTTTAGAATTTAAACCTGTTTCAATAAAGTGCCAATCACAGGATTGTCTGGTCCATTCTCGATTATTTACAGACCCCCGTAATGTAGCTGGAATATAGCGGAGTGCGGCCTTAAACAACAAATAAACAAATCAAGAAAGGACATATCCGGACGCCATAAGTCACAATGGATAAGGTATAATATATTATAATATATTGAAATTAGAACTTAACCAAATCGGTTAATGGTGACTAGGAAGAATTAAACTTCTATAGCACAGGTATCGTGATGGACTGCAAATCAAGAAGTTGCAGGTTCGTATCCCTCAGACATAAAACGATCTGCGTGTTCATAAATGTGTTGTTGGTGTATGCCTAATAGCATCTCTCTCACACAAGAAGCCGACAGTGAAAGTGTGTCCGATTACTGTGATAGACCCTTAAGTTTTTTTCTGTTACCTGTTTTAAATTACCTTCAATGAATTTCAAGGGGGTTATACATATTAAGACCCTTAACACGTTTAGAAGTTAAATACTATCCAAAACATGTCAAAATTATGGGACAAGGAACGTGTTTAAGTTTGTGTTTAGGATCTAAACACATTTTTTACAGTGTACCAAACGATAACAAGCGTGCCCCGCCAACCGAAAGCATCCAAGCGTAGATCCACTTGAAATTTCTTGAGTGCGAAACTTATTATAATAAAGCTTGCCAAAATTAATTTAATGTATTCTACATTCGCTCAACATAGCGCCATCATCAGTAGTTCCCATGGCAACAACAGTCTTCAAACCATGCAAACGTTACTACTTTGTGTTTTCTTCTAATTCGAAGGGTGGTCGTGTAGCCTAGTGGTTAAAGCGTTCGCTTGTCACGCCGAAGACCCGGGTTCGATTCCCGACATGGGTACAATGTGCGAAGCCCATTTCTGGTGTCCCCCATAATATTGCTAAAAGCGTCATAAAATGAAACTCACTCACTAACACTTCTAGTTCGAAATGCCTAGTTATCACTGATAACTCTATATATATCCTTCATCGTGTTTATCGGAACATGAAATGAATGCTTATTTCGTGACATGGAGGGTTAACACGTGTCCAAGGTCTTTCTCTTTGTTGTCTAACGCCGCACTCAGCAATAATCCAGCTATGTGGCGGTGATCTGTACATAATCGAGTCTTGACCAGACAATCCAGTGATTGACATCATGAGCATCGATCCACGCAATTGGGATACGATGACATGCATCAACCAAGTCAGCGACTTACGACAAGCACAGCCATCTGTTACAACAAGCAAGGGTTGCTGAAGATCTATTCTAACCCGGATCTTCACGGGTCACATGTCCAAAGACACGCACGTTCTCGGTTGGTACCTAACGAAGACAAACCTCAGGAGTGATGTTTAAAACAACAGCAGCCAGATTTATTGTTGATGGATTATTAACAGACAGAAAGGTACATGATGATAAGCGCGTAACAGAAGGCACGCCGCGGGTGGCCAATGTGTTCCCGTTCTGTCACTTACACACATACAGGAAGTCGGACGGCGATTCTTCCTCGATGAATTTGTTGAAGATGCGGCGGTCGTAGCCGACGTCACGACTAACTGCGCAATCCGCCCGGGAATTACATAACGTGGGACAAGGTCAGTGGCCACGGACATATGTACATATTTACGCAAGATCCGGTGACGGAAGGAGGTGTTAATTGACATTTTAGATATGAGGGTTCATGGTCCTGCCCGGAAGTGGCTTAAGCTTAGAGGAGATACGCCGAATGTTTGCTGAATATATTAAACAGACAAAGGTGCACTTTAGAAACACCACGAAACAAAAACGATTTTAGATAATTGAGGTTTTTGAAGTGGTTTCCACTATGACACATGCTTATACATAACGACGATTATTCTGCAATAGTGATGATTAGATACTAGTGCATAGGCGAATCTAGAAGGGGGTGGGGGTGGGGGGTTCCAGGGAGTAGTATGTAGTAAGTGCAATAATCTTGAACGCGACGTTGAACCCCATTTCACCTCCCCTCCTTTATCTGGCAGTTTGTATAAGATTTGTGTATGATTTATACAACGCCATACATGTTGCAGGCGTACCAGTTCAATGATTTTACGGGTGCTTCCAGAGCACCTAATTTCGCACGTCAAATGGTGTACAGCACCTGATACATTAACCCTTGGGCAAGGACAGAATCACACAACAACCACATTGCATGAGCAGACACCATATTGGGACGTGTGTGGCACCCCCATTATTGGAATGCACAGGGTGGTCTAACGCGTTGATAATCACTGTTATAATTCCCCATATGATCCAGTCTCGGCCCACTGGTCACCCTTGTTCTGTCAGTAGCTTATACACGTGTTAGTGGTTTAAAAACTTGCCCTAACTTGTCCTTCTGCATCTTTTCCGGTTGACTTCACTCCATTCATATTGGCTGTAATAGTCTAAAGTGATGAATGAAGCATTAAGACAATCAGGCAAGTAGCTATGGTTGCGGGCTGTAGAAATTGTTAGACAGTTTGACCATGATGATGTTTCTTGGTGACATCCTCCGTTGTCTAAAGTTGATGGAGCGTCTGCCCGGAACAAGATGTACGTCGCTATATAAGTTCAAAAATCTTGAACGCGAAGTTAAACCCAATTTCATCTCATTCAGTTTCTCCCTGGTATTTATATGCAATATCTGTTACAGCCATCGTGTAAAATGTTAATTTGTAATTAAAAATGTATCTGGAAACGACTATACGATCACTGAGAACACTAGTTCTTGTTTGGACAGGAAATGATGGCGTGAAACCTGCTGTTGTATTTCAGTCCAGCTTTGAAGCATTTACACTTGTGTGTCCTGCACTGTTTACCGCTAAGTCTTTTGCCACAGTTACATTCGGCATTACCTTACCCACCCCACTTAGACTCTTCTTGAACAACGCGACTGAGTTCATGTACTGGAGCCTAAGTTCTGGAAAGCCAAATTGACGTGATCTTCAGCCCAAATTAAAACGTGCCTTCCTGTGAGTGAGTGAGTGAGTGAGTATGGTTTTAAGCCGCTTTTAACAATATTCCAGCAATATCACGGCGGGGGACACCAGAAATGGGCTTCACACATTGTACCCATGTCGGGAATCGAACCCGGGTCTTCGGCGTGGCGGGCGAAAGCTTTAACCTCTAGGCTACCCGACCGCCCGTGTCTGCCTGTGATATCGGATCAGTGGTATGCAAATTCATGCCCTCCTTGACCACAGACCAGCCTCATGGATACGTTGACGTACTGTCTGAGAAGAATCGTTGACGCCACGGGCGTTCCGCAGGTGATTTCTGAGTGTGGTGGCAATCACGAAGTGATGACGTCTTGCTGCCATCAGGAGAAAGCAGTCTTCCTGCTGTGTGGTGGAACGCAATCGAGCACCTGCATGTCGCTGAGTAACTGATCCAAACGTCTGGTATCAATTCCATGTCCTACTGATCACACATTATCTGACACAAAAGACGTTTTGAACGTGACGTTGTGATGACCCGGTTTCAAATATGCCTATGCATCTACCTAATTCTTCGGTCGTGAAACGATTGAACGACGTCTTTGACGCTGTGGGGGCATAAGTCCATTCAGTTGTTGCAATACTCCTGACAAATGTTGTGCTCTTTGATAATAATGTGTAACGATTCTGTCACGTTGCATCCAAACACAGGTTTTCATGTACCTCGTGCACATTGTGCCCATGACTGCATGCCCCTGTGCTCTGTGTATGTGTTATAACCAACATCGATCTTGAACGATAGGGGTAAAGATAAGAAATTTCAAAGTTGACCTTATTGGATCAGTATTGTGTAATACCGTCACGATTTGTCAATACAATGTACATCTGTCTGTCGGCCGAACAGCAGTTTAACTTTAAAGCCAATATTGAAACATTCCAAAATTACCAGGGGATAACTTGGCATATTGCATTGTGATTAAAACAATGGCGGCACTAAGCATCGAGACCCCCTCACACAGGGCTTTAGTCTACTGGATAAAGCGTTCGCTCGTCATGACGAAGACCCGGGTTCGATTCCCCTATGGGTACAATGAGTTAAAGAGACCGCCTCCTCCGTCTAATGGTAGAACGCCTGCCCGGTAGGCGGAAGGTCTAGGGTTCGATCCCCGGTCGCGTCATACCAAAAGAAGTGCAAGCACGTCGCTATATAAGGGCACTAATCTTGGGCGCGACGTTAAACCCCTTTTCACCTCACCTCGACTACAATGAGTGAGGCGCATCCCTAATTTCCTCTGGTGCGGTCGGGTAGCCTGGTGGTTAAAGCGTTCGCTCGTCACGCCGAAGATCCGGGTTCGATTCCCGACATGGGTACAATGTGTGAAGCCCATTTCTGGTGTCCCCCGTCGTGATATTGCTGGAATATAGCTAAAAGCGGCGTAAATCCATACTCACTCACTCATAGCCATCTCACAGCTATGAATGTAGTAATTCCACACTATAATAATTATAAACACACAATTATGGATTTTAGTTTAGTTTGTGGAAGGACGCCTTGTGTGAAATTAAGGCTAAAATGTTCCATTCCATTTCCACCACACTTACTTCTGTATAAGTTGGGGCATTGCATCAGCTGACAGAAAGATCCTCAACACATATGGCGTTTATTGTTTTATTATGTGTAATATAAAACAGTGCAATATCCTGTCTTCCGCGCGACATGACACCGAATACACAGGTGCTGAGGAGCGATGAACAAGCGATTATACGTACGCACTTTTAAATATATTTTTTTTGTGAATGACAAAGTATACCTAGTTTAGTTACTAACGTTTAGTAACAGTTACCTTTCAAATGATCGTAAGTAAGTTACTCGAAAGCTCATGTTTGGATTGGAAGCTCATGATAACTAAAATGTGTCCATGTTTGTGGGCACTTGTCATTCATTAGTACCATATGGATTATCTCCCCTTTCTATTTCTCGCTACTCGTTCATTGAGAATTTCCTGTAAGAAGTGTTTGTGCAGACTTCGGAGTCGGTTGTACTCTGTCGCATCTTCATTGCTTGTATCAGAATAAGGTTCTTGATAATTATAAAGAGATGGGGGCCAGCTGCAACATCAAAGATGGTTGCAATATGACCGGCCCTTTACCGTGCTGTAAGATCGATTAAATGCGTGTTATTGTTTAGTACTTAGTCATTGAACATGTGCAATTTTACTCAGTCAGGCAGGTTAACAACTAAGCATTTGGGAATTGTGTTATCCATAAGTTAAGGCATTCGTCACCACTCGCCCCTTTCCGTAACTGCTATTCGGCTTGTCCCGGAATAACACGAGTTGGTCACGAATGAAGTTCCGCCCAACCTAAAAATCAAGAATGTGGAAAAACGAAATTCCATTTAAAAACGTTTTATTTTATCAATGCCTAGCCCGATAACCACGCTTAAAAATCCCAAATGTTAATTGTTATCCTGCAAATTTTCAATGACCAGTATATGTTTTCTGAAACATTCCGCATAGCTTCACCAGTACTCCTAACAGTGCTACAATTGAATAACAAAATATAACATTTCTGAGAATTGAGTTGTTGTTTTTCGTCCTACCAAATCCCTTAGTTAATTAGCTGCAATCCCTTCAGAGTAAATTGATCTGCTATCCAATAAATGTCATTGCATTCATCGCCATACACTACCTGCATGCACTCTCAGTTTTGGTGTGATTACTGGAATGAAAGAACGACAAAATTATATTTTGTATCGAACAAGAAAACAACATAAACAATACAATTCATAAAGTGTTTTACAACAAATGTTTGCATGTACAGTAAACGCAGCTGTTGTTGGCATAATGATATTGATGTTTCGGATTGTCATACTTCGGGACGGCAGCTAGGTTACGCACAAATCGATCGAGGCGATAGCGTGACCACGCTTGCTAGACAATATGAATTATTTTGTTCTGCCAAATAATGTTTATCTAAGTACTTAACTGCATAAGCTGACAACAGTATATCTGGTTTATTTGTGCACAAAGCATATCGTATAAAAATAACCAAGCTTCCCTGTATGATGCTGAGCGACTTCCCAATTTGGCATGCAGGACAAACGTAACCTGCAACGTGACTGTGATCTCGACCTATCAAAATATCCACATATCGATTCGTTGAATATTCATATACCAAGTTAGAGGGGTCATCTCAAAACAGTAACGTATACATTATATGTGATAAAATCCCATTGTCAACATTAAATTAATGCAAATCTGACACGTAAAAGGGCAGTTTTAAATAAAATAAGTAATTCACATGTGCTATTTTTTTTTAATGTGCCTAATGGTACGAAAAATCCAGAAAAGAATTGTTGTAATTGTAGGGTGATTGTTCAGATACTTGTATAAATAATACTTCTGCCGTAAAATATAATAATTATAATGGATTACAAATCAGGATATTTACATTTAATTCTGAAGAATTATGTTATTACTTAGTTGTACTTGTGCAATCTACTCTAAACAAATGCTGTTTCGTACGAAAAAAATATCAGATACAATACAACTTATTGTTGTATTATAGATGCTAAACAACATTAATATTTTGACTGTCCTCTCTGACAGGTGTTTTTATTTTCCATAAAAAGACAATATATTTGTCATCTCTTTTTAAAATGATAAAACTTTCATTACATATCCAAATCATTTGGTTTTTTTTATCAAAACGATTTGTTCCATCAAAGACGTATTGTATGTACGTCCGTGGTTCCATGAAGATCGCAAATTTCAAGCTCGAAACAATCTCAATGATGACAATGAGTGTCTATACGCCCCCTACCATATACGAGTGGGCATGCGCAGTTAACTTTCCATGAAGTGGCAGCATGTTGATGACGTCAGGAATGTAAAACATTGCGACGAAGCCATGGACTCTGTATTTTCAATTTGAATAGTTAATAGATTCAATGCTATTAATTAGTCATATACCAAATTGATACAGAGGTTCTCGTTAATAGACATATGCAAACAGTATTGTCATATGTGGGGTAGCAAGACTTTGAAACCACCGCAAACACATCACCGCAGAGCATAATAGTGGCCTGATATTAACAATCCTAGATCAGGGCTCCCTTATAAGGCTGTAGAGGAAGCAGAAAGGGTGAACGATCGGACAACAGCGGTGCTTTTACTAGGAGGAAAGACATTATTTCTAGACACAAATTGGATCAACGAATAGTGCTTTGTTGGTGTCCACATATGAACGTACGGTTTCCAGATAGAAAGAGTTTCGACTCCAGAACGTAGTATTCGATACATTATTCTTCGCGTGTTGGGAATCACACTATACGTTGTAGATGAAGGAACCGCCATCTTGGAGTGTGAACCACAAAGAAATGGCTCACATTGCGGACTCTACAGGTAATTTATATGTCTGATTTATTGTGTAAGAGAAGTGTATTTGGAATGTCAACATTTATTATACCTTAAAGTCTATATATGTTCAAGCTAATCCATGAAGTATGTGAGGCTCTGGCAGAATATGAGGACACCTACACCCTGTGCATGAAATGCGTAATCGGTGAAGTTGGACATAGATCTTACTTAATATGCTTACAGAATATACCACTTAATTTAGCTTGCTAATAACACTATGTTTATTTATTCATAAACATGATAATCGTATGCTATTTGTCGTTATTTGTTGACATGTGTTGCACTGTCCCATTTAGCACACACAACCATTTCAAAACCAGAAAAATCTTGATCGTGTGGTATCGCGTTCGCCACACTTGAACAATTATTACTTCGTGACGTTCTTACGTTCCACCGAATATATATTGGAGTCGCGTTGCTGTGGGAATACGATGGGACCGCTGTTTAAGTTGAATCTTTTTAAAAATTAGATGAATAAAGCGATCATGAATAGAAGAATAATGCGATAATGATTGAAAATATAATGTCAGTGAGTAGACATATAGGCCTAGTCCATAATAAATTGACACCTTTTCAATACTTCTTCTAAAGGTGCTAGATATACCCACAGGTTTTTGTGTCGTCGCTTAAATATTTCTAGATCAATTAATATCACAATTGTCAGAAATAGACTATCCTATATCTCACATAGGATAGTGTATTTCTGACACATTGATATTAATTGATCTAGAAATCTAGAAATATTTATTTCAAGCAACGAAGCAAGGGCCTGTGGATCTACTGAGTGAATTTACCAATAGTGTTATTTTAAGGGTATTATCCACTAGGGCTAACAGCTTATTCACTCACGGTTTCGGTGAATCGAACCGTATCCATTCATGAATTGAATTTGTTATTTGTGGCCCCTAGAATCAAATATTTATGAATATGCAATCATGTGCATTTACCCTGTACCTAAAAATATCCATAAGAACATTATATGCATAGATGTCTTCAAAAGACAACACTTTCATAATATTAAATTTGACAGTATTGTGGTCACTGGTCATTGTCGCATTTGTGCAGGTACTAGTTCCTCGATAAGTGCAGTATATAAATGTATAATATATTAATAATTAACAAACCATGTCAAATAATTTATGTTGTTATTGTTTCACTGAATATAACAAATCATCAACTGCTGACTTGTTATTGTATTCGTGAATCGCTATTTGTTTTCGTTACCCTATATTCGTGATAAGAATCATATTCATCTCATAGTGTATTCGTGTAGCCCTATTATCCACATGAAGTACTATAATCTGACTCATATTATCGTGGTATTAGTAAATCTCATAATCCACACCCCTTGTCGACTGTTTTGAAATTTGATGTTTGTCCCACTGTTTAGTAGATACCTCTTATTTTAATTTAGAACCAAGCACTTAACTGCAAGGTTTCAAATGTATAAACAGCAGGACTACATCAAATTAGTAGGTTTATGGCCATTCTACCCTGGTGGTAAGGGCGCTTTGAAAGTGGCGCTCTCTTGCAATGCGTACCTAGACAGGGTACATGGTCCGCTGGACCGCTATCTTAAAACATTCCAGAAAGGGGCACAGGTAGTAATGTTTGTTTGTTGTTAACACCACACACAGCAATATTCCAGCTATATGACAGCGATCTGTAAATAATCAAGTCTGGACTAGACAGTCCAGTGATTGACATCATGAGCATCAATCCATACAATTGGGATACGATGACATGCATCAACAAAGTCACCGAGCCTGACCACCTGATCCCGTTAGTCGCCTCTTACAACAAGCATAATGGCTATTTACAGTATGGGTTGCTGAAGAACTATTCTATCCCGGATCTTCACAGGTCCTATTATTTTAGAATACTGGTGTGCAGTTGTGTGTGGAATAGAGCATATGTGAATAATTTAATATTAATAGTGTATTGATGTACAAATGGAGCTCCCACTACTTGTATTTGACATTTATTTAACCCATTTCTTTGAAAATCTTCTGGGTACAATATGTGAAGCCCATTTCTGGTGTCCCCCACCGTGATATTGCTTGAATATTGCTAAAACTAAAAGCGACATAAAACCATACTCACTCACTTTGAAAATTTTCAATATGTTCGTAGAAAGCTATGTCGTAATGGTTATTTCTATGACATTAGTAGCATGTTAATAGGATTGGATTGTTGATGATTGAATCATGAATGTGTTGAAGATGTGCAATGTACGTTACTCCAGTTGCCTAATATGCATCATGTAAGCTGTATCCAAGTACAGCAGAGCTGATGGATCTCTGTGAATGAATTCCTTGTATGTGTTGCTGTCTCTAGACTCAGTGTTCTTGTGTTGCAGGTCTAGCAGAGCTTGCTCACCGAGAGTACCAGGCAGCAGACTATGAGCATGCTGAACAGCACTGTATGCAGTTATGGCGGCAGGAACCCGACAACACAGGGGTTCTGCTGCTTCTCAGTTCTATCCACTTCCAGTGCAGGAGGCTTGATAGGTGAGTGCTTGCTCCTATGAAAGTCACAGCCTCAGCTCTTCCACTGTATGGCTCTGCCCTATTAGAACTCGTCTTGTCACATTTCTTTGCAGCAGGTTAATGTTGTCCAGATTGTAGATTTTTCAAATGAATACACTGCCTATGATACAGACATATTGTCTGTTAGGCACCTGATTTGTTTGTTTATAGTTATATGATAGTGGCTTGGGAATGTCTGCTGATCATGTCCACTTTCATGATAAGCAAGACACTCACTATCATGTATTGCAACTCAATAAATTTGAATATTTGATATATCTGTACGGTGTTGGAAATATAAAAATGACAGGCTGCCATCAGGACCCACAGACTTAAGAAACTGCAGGCCCTGACTAAACTCTTTCCGGTGCTCATTTTAAGAACTGTTGCTTGTTGTGACAAACAAATCAACAAGTAAATTTACCACAGGCCATAAGGACCCATTACATATTTGAAACTATGAGCCTTACTCGAGATCTACCTGCCGGCGCTTAGTTCGAACACTGTTTCTGTATGAATTTATCCATACATTTACCAGTTGTTTTTTTATGCCAAATATATTCCCTATAGAAAAGTATTGTTTCTTGTTTTATCAAGTAATTCTTTTACAGAAATATGATGTATGAGTATCTGAGAACGTGAGAAGTAATTCCATATGTGGTGTTTGAAATTAAGCATGAACATATTGGGGGTCTGTGTCATAACCCTTGTGTGAATAGTTAGCAGATTTGGGGAGTCTCTGGATAGGAAAAATAGGAACAAAGTCAAGACCCCCCTAATTTCAAACACTAGGCAGTGGTATTGACCCAATCATGTCAATAGAAGTGTTTCAAATAACATATAAAGACTCTGGGTGATTGTCTTTGCCTTTCCTTTTTTCAACACCTATAAGAAGAAAATTGTATTTTCTCATTGTGGTAACAGTCTGCGATTTTTGCCAGTCTTCTGGTCTCGTAAGGTCAGCTGTATACAAATCCATTTGGTAATAATTCCAGAACACAATTTCAAACAAGTAAGACTAAAATACGTTGGGCACAGGTGCCAATTAGGGCCTACTTTGGCCTTTTGACAGGAGGGAGGATATTTTTTAATTAAAGTTGTTATAGTTTGTATGTTTGCATTCATTGCTAATGAAGACATTATTTCTTCCAGGTCTGCATACTTCAGTCAACTTGCCATTAAACAGAATCCTATGCTAGCAGAAGCATACTCAAATCTAGGCAATGTATATAAGGAAAGGGGACAGTTGCAAGAAGCACTAGATAATTACAGACATGCTGTGAGGTTAAAACCCGACTTTATTGATGGATATATCAACTTAGCAGCAGCCTTGGTGGCAGCAGGGGACATGGAACAGGCAGTGCAAGCTTACGTGACTGCATTACAGTATAACCCAGTAAGTACCATCACACCACCCTTGGATTACAAGGCATCACCCATCCCACGAAGGGCTGGCTTTACTGCTTTTCTGATTTATTGGTCCTGCTATCATTTAGGGGAAAACAGCATTTCATGATGATTTTGTTTTGTTCTTCAAATGTTTTTTCTCAAAACGTTATCATGTGTGCAGTGTCAGTCAAACATTTCTTGTTGGTCTTACTGTTTGAAATCAATAATATGTGATCTGTTTTGTGGTGAACACATAAGTTTGTTTTCAGTGTTACTGTACTCCCTTACTTTTACACAGATTTGCAAGTCATAGGTATGTCAGCCATCATGTAGCTTGAATATTACTGAGTGCAGTGTTAAACAACAAACAAAACAAACCTAGGTATGGCAAATACAGAGATAAGACCTTACTGGTAAACACTGAAAATATGGTGAGATTCTTTTTTTTTATCCCAATGAATATGAATGAGTACCATGGTTAAAAATGTTTAAGGGGTTGTGACAGGGTATATACACATTCATACCCGTGTCCATATCTTTAAAGCTAATTGACTGATTCAATTACACATATTCTTAGTATACAGACAGTAACAGTACCTTGTCCACTTTCTTCACTGAAAGTGGTGCTGTCGTCTGTAACAGTACCATACCCATGGTTGCTAGCAGTGTAACAGTGAATGTTTTGCTTGAGCCCAATGCAAAGGGAAACGGCCAGTCAAAATATTGGCATTATTCTTAACATTGAGTCCACTTCTCACAGATGTGTCTTGGCATATCCACATCTGTCTGCCAGTAAGAGTCCCTACCATACATTTCATATGACTTGCTTCACACTAGTTATATTCTTGTCCTTTGGTTGGACATGTTGAAGACTGAATTAATGCTGATCTTTCCTTGATTTTCTAGGACTTGTATTGTGTGAGAAGCGACCTTGGTAACCTGTTAAAAGCTCTAGGAAGGCTAGATGAGGCCAAGGTATGTCCACCCAGCTTGTGTGCCAGCTCCTTGTGCACCATAGCTAGGTCTTAAACCTACTTCAACCCACACTATTCTATACATATGACATATCCATGTTAGAATATTATGTTGCAACCAAAGCATTCCCATAAGATTTTGCTAATAGCTATTGTGCAGTTGTTCACAGGACTGGAGAGACAGCTGTTTCTGTCCGACAAACACGACCATGTTTGGGATATATAAATGTTTATACAGCTGCTTATGTATTTCAGTTGCCCAGGGTTGTTTCCTAACCCATAGATTGAATTTGAATGTTCTAAACATCAGTGCAGAATTCATTTTTGGTTAAAGTAAATTTATCATGGCTTGTGCAAATATTCAAATCTACTCTATGGAGGAATAGCAGATTTTGAAAAAGGGAGATATTATTATTTTTCTTTCAACAACAAAACAAACATTTAATTTTGATATTTGAAATTTAAATCATTCAGTGGCCAAATGTATTGGGTTTGGTGTGTTCGAAAAGTGGCGTCCAGGTCCAGGGTTACATAGAAATCTGCTATGTAGAGGTTTTGCGCTGAGGATGACATGGCTGGAATGTGTAGTCTCTCAATGAGAAGAGATGGAGGCCCTGTCACTCTAAGCTCAATCAAGGAGCAACACTGTGGTCAACCGAAGTTGGTGTAGAAATTAAGTCTTTGCAACCAAAATATTTGGTCCATTTTTGTCATGAAGCGGACTGTCTCTCCAAAAGCTTTGTTTATTCGTCTGAACCCAAGACGCTGGCAGCGCATGAAGAAATATCAATCATAGTGAATAACATCATTGGTGATATTTCTCGATTTTCTTAACAATAACACCTGGGGGAAGTGATGTGATGAGGTTGACATGATGAGATTGATTGTTGGGGCAAGGCCCACACCAGAATCTTATTGATTTTGACACGAACAGAAATCCAGAATCCTCAACACTCTTTTATCGTTTTTCTGTGTTTTTTCTTGAATCATGTAACTGTGGGATACATACAAAAGCAATGCAGTAACTGCAAATCAAATCTCTTTTCACGACGTCGCCGTTTGAGATGCTACATCAGACCTGTGCTCTTCCGAATGAACACTGCAGTTCATTTTGGTCAAAATAAATTGATCTGGTGTCACAACAGATTTAAAAATGTTGACCGATATTATCGCATTGTACTGTGACATGAGATCTCACATTGTTGACTTGTATTTTGTACACCAATGATGAGATTTGCTATGATTGGGTATTCTGTTTATCTTCTCCATTTTTCGATTCATACTGGTCATTTGCAGATTTTTTTCAACTATGCCTCCGCATGGGACAGAAGGTATCATAATATCACAAATGATCTAACATTTATCTGGAGTAATTTTAACACAAATTTAAATGCTTTTAGCATGTGAAATCAATTGTCTGTGTGAAGGAGTAAACAGAAATATTGAGGTATTTATGTCAGTGATTTGTTAGATCATTCTTAGTAAACTGCTTGAAGAAAAATTAAATATAAGTGATAATTTGAATCTCTATGTTGTGCTTTTTCTGGGGTTATTGTTAGATGTATACTGAAAAGAACTCTTGATGCCTTCTATCTTGGAGAGAATAATTTGTATAAAGATGATGCTGGGAAAGCTTTGGTTCCCAGGAACTTGTATCTGTAACCATGGTAACTGTATATGATGTCCAGTAGTTCTGGTGTCAGTAATGAGATGCTTGAACAAGATTGTGCCATTATTGATTTTGATGTTTGTTCTGCAATTTGAATTTCAATATTAATCTCCAATCTTTTACTATTTCTGCACTAGCATTTAGGCAAGAGAGGGTGTGCTTTGATTATGGGGTGAGGTAAATGAGCATCGAATCAACGGAGCCCAATCCCACCCACTCATCGAGGCGGAAGTGTTAACCAAACCGGTATGAATACTTGTACTGTTGCCGCCATAGTTTGGCAGGTATTGTATCAACAACAATGGATGTAGTCTGTTATCTTCAAACAAAAAACTGCCAAAATTGACTTTTCTTTTCTTTACCACTTGGCTGTCTGTGCCAAATAAATCGTCCACATTAAAAGCTATAGTTTTCCCAGTTCTGACTGTCTTTGGATTTCTTTTTTTTTTTGCTCTTATCCCAACAATTTGAGAAAAGATCTTTTTGTAGGAACAACTCCAATTGTTCTGCGTTTGCGATTGAAGGGCGCGCGTTTTATTTTGCGCAGGCGGTCGCGCGATTGCTTCATTTTCTTTAATCCATTAGGCAATGGTGTTTTGAAAAACTTACTGCGTGCTTTCCAAACATTGTTCAGAGTCTTCATCCCAATATCCTTAATTGCTTCATTTCAGCTTTGAAACAATTCAACTTTAGCAACCATGATTTTTATGTGGTTTCCAGAAGGATTTCAGAAGATGAAGTTTGGACCAGGCGGGTTGAAGGTTGCCGTGCCATTGATACATGTTCTAGCCAAGCCTTCAGCCCGCTTTGTGTCATGCGCTTGCGGTTCGCACTAGGGCAGTCGCATTCAGCGAGAGAGGCAGAGCTTGCGTACACTTCATTTTTTGCCCATTACTAAAAGCCTTCTTCCTTTTGTCCCTCCCTCTTTGTTCACGCCCCCTACAGGCCTGCTACTTGAAAGCTATAGAGACATGTCCAAACTTTGCTGTGGCTTGGAGCAATCTGGGATGTGTGTTCAACGCTCAGGGCGAAATCTGGCTTGCCATTCATCATTTTGAGAAGGTAATTATTAAAATGTATTTTTGTCAAATGTTATTATTGCAGTTATCAATGGTTAGGGTAATGATGTATTGTTTCTAGCATATAAGAATCTCATGACTCCTGTATGTTGCTATGTCATTTGGACATTCAGACCCACATTACTAGAGATAAATGTCTGGTCATATTAGACAAACAGGTTGGTACGTTTATTCATTGTTCATGCCTGAGGGGCGGTCAGGTAGCCTAGTGGTTAAAGCGTTCGCTCGTCACGCCGAAGACCTGGTTTCGATTCTCGACATGGGTACAGGGTGTGAAGACCATTTCTGGTGTCCCTGCCGTGATATTGCTGGAATATTGCTAAAAGCGGCGTAAAACCATACACACTCACTCACTGTTCATGCCTGAAGTCCCATACAACAAATATAATTACAAATGTATTCTTGTGAGAGTTACAAAGAGTTTACAATTCTTCACACATTTTAATAAACATGAGATATTTGGTAGGTTTAATAAGAGGAACTGAATCAGAGATTGAACACATTGATCTAATGCTGTGGTACATGCTGTCCTTTCTTTTTGGCCTTGTAATTAGACAAATTGAGCCCACACTCTCATCACACTCTATCACTTTCAGGCTGTTGCATTGGACCCTAATTTCCTAGACGCTTATATTAATTTGGGAAATGTATTGAAAGAAGCAAGAATATTTGACAGGTAATTACAGACTTATTTCCTGGAATAACCTTATTTTTTAAATGTGTTCTTGAATGGAAAGAATTTGGTGTCTTTGTAAATCTGTTTTGTGCTTGCAGCTGAGTAAAATCACCCAATGTATTACCTTGTAAGTAAGTCATTGGCCATAGTTTCGCAACTTTTAATAGGTTTGTGGACACCATTTGTATATATGCTTGACTTGTCCAATAACCTTGCATTGTGAAAAGAAAAGTTTGCATTATGAAGAAGATTCTTTGAAGTTAGGAGTAAGAATGGTGTATTGTTTTGATTTCAGAGCTGTTGCTGCTTATCTCAGAGCTTTGAATCTCAGTCCGAACCATGCAGTTGTACATGGCAACCTGGCTTGCGTTTACTATGAACAAGGGTATGTACAATTATATATATTGATACAGCCAGTAACAGACTGAACAGAAACATAACAGCTCAAAACTGGTTTCAGCCCAGATTATATTGCTCATACAGCAAGTAGTTGATAGAGAAGTACCAAATGAGAGCTATAAATTGTGGATAATGAACATGTTCCTGATATGCAGTACCAGTTGACCGGCTTAGCCTATGTTGATGTTATTCACTGTGTTTCAGACTCATTGATCTGGCGATTGACACTTACAAGAGGGCAATAGAGCTGCAGCCCAACTTTCCTGATGCTTACTGTAATCTTGCGAATGCTCTCAAGGAAAAGGGGCAGGTAAGCATTGTGTAATAGGTGGAGCTTTCCCTGATCTCTATTTGCACAGTTCGGAATTAGGCATGAATTTCGGGGGGTCCTTGTCTTGACTTAAATGTGACCAAAAAGTTTTGGGGAGCCCTGAGATTTAAATACTGTAAAACTTGAGTGCTTGATTTGAATGTCAGTATTTATGTTAGATTTGGGGTGCTTTGCAAACACCGAACGCTTGCAAGCGATGTACAGCGAAACGCCTTACAGCTAGGTGCTAACTTTCAGTCGCTTGCAATCGCACCAATAACTGGCTAAGATCGCTTCGTGCTCAAACCAAAATGGCGGCTAAGTTCGACATCGGAACAAGAAATTCTTGACTGGATCAACTGGGAAATGGGCAGAGGAAGCTAACATCCCAGCATCCTCAGTCTGCTCTACATCTTCAAAGTTGTCATTAATTCATCAGTGCCACTTTGGAAGAGTGTGCAAGCAATTTAAGCTGTTTCAGACTCTGGCATGAGCGGTTAATTTGTTAATTGTAAGCATTTCGTGGCTTGCAATGCGACCCTTATCTAACTTAATGCATTTATTAGGAGTTGTTTTGTTACAGAGGGACATACAAACAACTCAGTCTCATGTGGCATAAAACACAAAGCCAAAATGTATACTGGAAAAGTTAAAAAATGAAGAGCTGAGACTTTCTTTAAGTGTCATTGCTCCTTGTATCAGTTGCGTGCAGTAATGAACTACTTCACTATTGCTGCAGGTGAAGGAAGCTGAGGAATGCTATAACACGGCACTGCAACTATGCCCCACACATGCAGACTCCCTCAACAACCTCGCCAACATCAAGAGGGAGCAGGGCAACACAGAAGAGGCTGTCAAGCTCTACCTGAAGGCATTGGAGGTAACTTCTTCATCACAGTTCAAAAATATATGGTATTAACAGGAACTGAAATTATGAAAATAATGTATAAGAAGATATGATCATGCTCAGGTTCACATGCTTGTAGAACCAGTGTGTGCTGAACATATTTATAGACTATGGTTGCCCAAACTTGTCCTGTTGCATCTTGTTCAGTAGAATTTACTCCTTTACTTTGCTGTCATAATCGAAGCTTATTATGCCGTACGAAGCATTCCAAGACTTTGGCAAGTGGCTAGAGTTGCAGGCTATGGATATTGTCAGACAGTTTGACCATGTGTCCATGGTCTAGATGGTAGTGTGCCTGGCCGGAGAGTTGAAGGTCTGTGGTTTGATTCCCAATCGCTTCATACCGAAAGACGTTAAAAGATGGTACTTGCTGTTATTCTGCTGATGCTCTGCATTAAGGGAGTCTGTATGGCAGTGTCTGAGTGATGCAAATCTGCAGCGTTGTATCTCAGCTGCCTAGCACTATAAAACTGGCTTTAGTTCGTACAAGCACACAGCCATGCACAGGCACACGTACCCATATTGCTATAGAAGTGGTATTCAATTTCAAAGTGTTCTGTTTGGTTACAGGTGTATCCAGAATTTGCAGTAGCCCATTCAAATCTGGCCAGTGTTCTACAGCAACAAGGAAAACTCCATGAAGCACTCATGCATTATAAAGAAGCAATTAGGTAAGGAAACCTGACAATGTTCATGGTGTCTGGTAACATACAGTAGACTGTATGGCCCTTATTAACTGCCATTCAATTGAAATTAAAGTGTTTATGAAACTACTCCATAAGATCATTCTCTCTACCCAACAGTTTTTATGTGGATATTCTGAAAGTCCAGATGGGATTTGGATGAACTTCATTGTTTGTCACGTGTATACTATTCAGTGTTGCCAGTTACTGCTCAATAAGACGAACACAATAATTACAATTATGTACGCCTTCTGAGTATATGAAATGTCAACTATCCAAATATCTTTTTTTTAAAAAGAGATAGTTATGTTAAGGCCCTTTGATATATACTGGGGAAAAAAACAGTTAGGGATCATGGATATTTGGGGGAAGATTGCACATGAAATTGTGTCCTCAGTCGTCACGACAAAAAATGTACCCTCCAAAGATGTATCATTTTTTCTTGAGTATAATTATGAGACATGTACAATGTTTGAATCAATCTGTGACAGTGTCTGTATGAAGCATGACCCCTCTGTGCAGGATATCTCCAACATTTGCGGATGCATACTCCAACATGGGCAACACGTTGAAGGAGATGCAGGACATTCAGGGTGCACTGCAGTGCTACACACGGGCCATACAAATCAACCCTGCCTTCGCTGACGCTCACAGCAACCTGGCCTCCATCCATAAAGACTCGGGGAACATCCCTGAAGCCATAGCGTCCTACAGAACAGCCCTTAAGCTGAAACCTGACTTCCCTGATGCCTATTGTAATCTTGCTCATTGTCTGCAGGTATGGTGGAGCTTATTTTGTATTTTAGAAAATTGATCTGTGTGGGTTCTCAGGAAGACTTAACCCAGGCTAGCAAAAGACTTCTTTTAGCTGGCTCATGTGTTGAAGCATGGCAGTGTTTGAAATTATGAGGATCCTGGGGCCCTCCTTGAGGCCTTTTTCTATGGTAATTGTATTTAGGTACCCTAAAAAATGTAAGAAAAGAATCTGTTGACTTTAGCTTAATTTCAAACCCTGCTTGGGGTGTGGATTCTTTGTCAGAAATGTACATTTGCCCATACCCTGTTCAAGTGATTGATAGCTCCCCTTTCAAGCCACTGGTGTGACTTGGATGCTTTTGTCATTGTTCAACAACTTGCCAATGATAGTTGTTAAGCAGATTACCACGAATGATGTGCACTAAGACCTCATATGTCTGCACACTGTATATGGACACCATACTTTTGAAAATTTTCCTTGAACATTGAGAAATGGGACAATTCTATGAAGCTATGATTCGTTAATCGGGTAAAGGATTTATTACTCTTTAGACAGTAGTGTCTAGATTTACAGGTGTCTTTGTAGAATGTTTCACCAGATTCTGCTTTGAAATAAATTATGTTTACAGTTGAAAAAAAGTAGGAAACGTCAGACCATTTGTGCTTGTGAGATGCTTACAGCATTATGCCTGTTCCAGATTGTATGTGACTGGACAGACTACAACAGTCGAATGAAGCGTCTAGTTCAGATAGTACAAGATCAGCTTGAGAAGAACCGTCTTCCATCAGTCCATCCACATCACAGTATGCTCTACCCCCTCTCTCACTCCATGAGGAAGGCCATCGCAGCCAGACATGCCAGTCTCTGCCTGGAGAAGGTAACTAGCCATTGCAAAACATCAGTCTTGCTGATGCACTATTTCCAACCGGTTCCATATTTGATATCAACTACCATAGAGCAAACAGCTTTTTTTATTCTGTCTTAAAATTTGTCTTAATGTCAGTTGGGTTTTTAGAGATAGCTTGATGTATAGTATGACGCTATAATATCGGTGTATTGGTAAATCTTGTAATCCACACCCTCCATCAACTGTTTACTTATGCAAATCTAAGTTTCTGGATTATTTTTGAAGTGGAATTTTCCCAACCGCCATTTGAAAATTGATTAGAAAAAAACCCATTTGTTTGGACGAAGTCCCTTGACCCAACATTGGTCGTAAGCATACTGATTATTGATAATCCAAAACAGATGTGATGTGGAGCACATATTCCACACGTATCATGCCACAAAATAGACATACTGTGATAATACAGAGTTGCCTGCCCTTGAGTCGCTAAGGACGGGTACTTTGGTTACCGAACTCAGTAAAGAAAATCACCATAGATCAATCCTAATTGGTGCCATAAAAACCTCCGAGAGATTCTCAATGAACCTATTTGACCAAGAATGAAGGCAGGGTATCGGTTAGAAACTAACAGTTTTCGTCCACAAGTCCTTATAATGATAACATATAGCAAAACCTTTAAAAAGGAATAATTTCTACTAGTCCTTATGATACCTTTACCATTGGGCACTTTGGCAAGGACTATAGGACTAGTGCCAATTTCTAACGCTGGGGTATTATATATGTTGTCTTTTTGTTAATGGCTTTCATGCATGGAGAAAGTATTCTTGCATTCATAAACATACTGGCCAGGCTTTTTTTAGCATTCTGATATGAGGACCTCTTAAATTGATTCTGATGTTTGACTTGGTATTTTTTTGTCTGCACAGATTAACGTGTTACACAAACCACCATATCAACATCCCAAGGACAAACTGTCCAGTGGTGGTCGGCTGAAGATAGGTTACATTAGCTCAGACTTCGGCAACCATCCAACATCTCATCTGATGCAAAGTATTCCCGGTATGCATGATCTACAGAATGTCGAGGTGAGTCTATGGATAATTTGGGAGATGTGTGTGTAGATGATGTGGCAGATGGGTGTGGGTGTTTCTAGGCTTTTGTATCGTGTAAACTCATGTCTGTTTACAAACATTGATTTTGTTCTACCATGAACAGGTGGAATTAATCAATAGTGCTATTCTCTATCAACAGTAACCTGATAGTGTTCAAATTATCGTGTGTACCCATGTTTATCTGATGTAGAAAAGGTCTTCAGCAATCTGCTGACTTGGTTGATGCATGTCATCGTAACCCAATTGCATGGATCGATGCTCATGATGTCAATCACTGGATTGTCTGTTTCAAACTTTATGGGCTTGACAACAAAATGTGATTTTTATGGAGGCGATTAGCTGTCAGGATTGAGGTGATATATTTGCAGTAGGCTGATTTAAGAGGTGATTAAAGCGCCTTGAGGATCCTGGATTAGGTCCTAACTAATGTCTGTCATATGATGCGAGTAATTGGATAGGGTGATTGGGCTCAGTGACTTGGTTGTGCATCTGTATATCCTGACCAGACCTTGCTCATAATATCAACCTCTGGTTTGTTTGGTACAGGCTTGATTATTAACAGGCTGACATGTAGCTGGAATATTGCTGTGTGGTATTAAACAAATAAAGTTTGCCTGATGAAGAGGCAAGATGTAGCTCTGAAATGTCTTTCAAACAATGATGTTATTCATAAAAGTTTCATGTCTTCAAATAACAAAGTGATCAACTGGGATGAATTGTATTTCAGGTTTTCTGTTACTCACTAAGTCCTGACGATGGAACCACATTTAGATCGAAGATAGAGAGAGAAGCAGAACACTTCATAGATCTGTCTCAGGTACGACTAGTTGCCACCTCCAAAACATTGAATTGAAGCGTACAAAACTAATCCTGAAATATGTCAAGCAATTTTTACTTCCAAGAAGAGGTGTTATAAGACTATGGTTGTGGATTTGATTTGACTGAATAGCTAAGTATTCTTGTGTTCAGATTCCCTGCAATGGCAAGGCAGCTGATCGAATCCATGCAGATGGAATACACGTACTCATCAACATGAACGGCTACACAAAAGGTGCTCGCAATGAACTCTTTGCCCTCAGACCAGCACCTGTTCAGGTATGTGGATTGAAAACATACAGGAAATGTATATGACCTTATGCTTTGGTCTGTTTACTGATGGTGACTCCTTCTAGGCTCAATGTCTCATAGGCATTTAGTATATATTTTTTAACTGAAGAAAAATAGAATATATTTTTAAACTTATCATATCTCACATTATGCTATTCTTCTTTCGTCCTTTATGGAAATGTGCTTGTACAAAGTTTCCAACTTCTAAAAGACAGTGCATGACCCATTTGCATGTGCATGACCCATTTGTTTTGGATGGTGATGCTGGCATGTGTTCAAGTGATTTGTTTTTTAGAAACTGGAAACTTCGTTTCCATATAGGACTCAATAAAGAAATGCATAGTGTGAGATAGGATAAGTATATCAATATAATATTATTGTAAAATTTCAAATTTTAATGTGGATCAACCTATTTTAAGATGCTTAGTTATGTAGCATTTTTGTTGTTTCCAAAACTTAACCTAACATTTTCGCTTACCAGGTGATGTGGCTCGGTTACCCTGGGACAAGTGGTGCTTCATTTATGGACTATGTAATTACTGATAGGCTCACCTCCCCAGTCACTGTTAGCAAACAGTACTCTGAGAAACTGGCGTACACGAGAGACACATTCTTCATCGGTGACCACATGAATATGTTCCCACATATGCTGGAGAAGTATGTCATCAAATATACAGACGAGAATGGCAAGAAGTTTGAGTACATCTTAAACAGCACCGACCTCAGTGAGGCCAAGGAAATTGCCACAAGTTTTAAGGTAAGAGACTTACTAGTAGCCTCGAGATTGGGTGATTGTTATGGTGCTTGAAGTGGATAGGACCTGATCAGGCACCTTTGATAATTTCTGTTGTGATATTCTGTCATTAAAGCTTGGTGGCTTTGTGGATATTTCTACTGAGAAATTCTTGAGTAGACATTAAACAAAGCTCTCACTGTATTGGTAAGCACAAGTTGGAGCAAGTACGTCCTATTAGTCACACATCTGGTTTGAGTCCTGAGAGACTTACTCCGTGTCTTAGTGAACAGAGTGTGTGTCTGGAAGATTGTCCACAGCTGTGTTATACAAAAAGACATTAAAAGATGTTATCCTGTCTGGCACTTGGCACAAAGGGGATGTAACTGGCCGGCTCGGATTGGTATCCATGTATACCTGCAGCATAGTACCTCAGTGGGCAAATACTATAAAGCCAGCATTTAGTCAAGACTAGTACAAGTTGCCACACACAACTATATAAGTGCAATAAAGTTTGAACACAACATTCTTTCACAACACCTCAACTCCAGTCCTGAACCTACTTGCACCAAGTGATGTTAGTGGTAAACTATGTTTCAACATGTTGAATGTTCAGCTCAATAGTCTTAGCACTAAGGTTGTTCTGTGCAATTTGGTCCTGAATGGACCACAAGAAAGAATGGTTGTTGTTACCGATTCCTGGGTGTGTTTTCAGAAGGTAGTGCAGCAGGTGTTGCCAGGAGCGACAGTGACAGCCCCTGATGGAAGCCTGATGTCGATGACAACCACGATTCTGGAAGTACCCAAGACCGTGGTGACGGCCCTCAACACCATGATGCAGTCAAGTCAACCTCAGACAGCAGTGAAAGGGGATGTTGTCGTCATGAATGGACTCACAACAAGTCAGGTAATTAGAGAGGACAATATAAAAGGAAATATATCCTTGGTAATTAGCAGGGTTGTAGCAATTGTCTGCACTGACATGTGTACTTGTTTGGATGCTCCTATCAGATATCAGTCAATTTTGAGGCTCAAGACCTGTTTTGTTAAATATCATTTTGAAGGGAGGATAGTTAATCAGTGTATCTTGTTTATAAGGTTATTGCAGGTCTGCAGACTATGGGTTTCACATTCACACTATGAAATATGAACCAAGGTCTGTCAGCATAAAGGTGTTAATAACTTTCCCTCAACCTATCATTGACCTCTGTGCTAGAACTGGAATTCTTAAATATCAGTGAACCTCAAGTTATGCTTCCTGCACAGGTCATGCTTGTCACAGTTTGTAGGCAGTTATCTCTGCAATAATATGTCAGCAAGTTTGCTCACAAATATGGGTCAGTATAGGAAAGACACAGCGCAATGTACCAGTGGCATTCAGCCACGTGTAGGATATAAAGTGGGAAGGCTACATGGATTAAAATGTGATTTTTACAGACAAGCAACAAGGCTGCCACAGGGGAAGAGGTGCCGAGTGGCATCATACTGACAACACGACAGCAGTATGGCCTGCCTGAAGAGGCCATTGTGTATTGTAATTTCAACCAGCTGTACAAGATCGACCCTTCTACACTGGAGATGTGGGTTGACATCCTCAAGAATGTTCCCAACAGTGTGTTGTGGCTTTTGAGATTCCCTGCTGTGGGAGAGGCCAACATCATTCTCTCAGCCACCAACATGGGACTACCGTCCGGGCGCATCATCTTTTCCAATGTTGCACCTAAGGTAAGTTTCTGACCTGGCAGATAGACATGAAGCTAGCAAATACCAGAATTCCTATTTATTGGTAGGAAATATTCAACCATTCCAGTCCATACCAATATGATTATCATATTTCTTCAAAATACCTTTGTGAAAATTACTGTAAGCATGTTAAAGCCAGACTTTTTTTAGCAGACTCTCCAAAATTGAAATGTGAAAATTGAGAATGAGAACTGAAAATCAGTGTAACACACCACCCCCACCCCCGAAAACAAGTGGCCTACAGTTGAGCTTGTTGGTGTTATGACGGTATGGAGCTGGATACATTTATTGTTGGATATATGATATAGCATTGATATTATTCTCCATATGTGTGGTCCAGACTCAATGTACAGGCAACAGTCATGTGTTTGATCAGTGTGACTTTAAACATTAAACAAACTTGTTCCAGGAGGAGCATGTGCGTCGTGGCCAGCTCGCCGATGTTTGCGTGGACACACCGCTGTGTAATGGCCACACGACAGGAATGGATGTTCTTTGGGCAGGCACACCCATGGTGACCTTCCCAGGTATGACAGGTGATAACTTCAAAAACAATTATTCTCTCTCCACTAACTGAAGGGATTTAAGGGGAATAATGAGAGGTCCAGGAAACACTCCTTATGGAGATTCCAAGGCCGAAGACATGCTACCATGCTTTTATCACAAAGTGCTATGTGGATTGACCTTCGAGAAGACAATGTTTTCCTTTGTGATCTGAAGTCTTGTCAATGGTGGCTTTTGATTTTTGGGCTTCAATTATGGTTATTATGCATCTGTGATAATTGAACTCATCACTCATACAGAATGCAAAATCGTGTGCCCTATACTCATGAAACTTGAAAACCATGGCATGCAATACAGATGGACGTTTCAATTTTTGTACACTTTCAGTTGTAGCATGCATATGATTGGGGATAGAGTTCATATGTTATTCTTGACTCGATCACAAGGTTTTGAAGTCTCCATAGATAATTAATATAGGACAAATGCAATATTTATAACTTGGACCTTATGAACAATATTACTGAGAGCTGAGAGGAATACACTGACCCAGGTAAATACCTACCATAAGAATTCCTGAAGAGGACAGCTCCCTAGTATCTCATTCATATACAAGTGGTTGTGATTAGCCAGCCTCCATTAGAGTAATAGAACCGTGGCCATCACCACCACATATTCTATTTGGTTATTTATAATGTGATCATCTGGTGATGTCATTCAGCTAACATGGTTTTTGTGTGTTCAGGTGAAACGCTGGCTTCTCGTGTTGCCTCCTCTCAACTCCACACTCTTGGATGTCCTGAACTTGTGGCCAAGACGAGGGATGATTACATCCAAATTGCCACTCGACTCGGTACAGATGCAGAATAGTAAGTATTCAAGATTGATCACCAGTCATTCTGTGGAATTGTAATATCTCAGTTTCTAGAATTTGGAGCCAAAAGTAAATGTACTTATTGATTGTTGACATCATGTTGTAAGTATTGCATGTCTTTACATATTCATCAGTCACCTTACTGTCTACACAGATATGTCGCTTATCAGTACAGATCAGAATAGGTTTATGCTGTTTTGGTGTCCAAAACAGAAAGTAAGAGCACTTGTCACGTTCAAGGTCTGGGTTCAATTCCCCACATGGGTACAATGTGTGAATCCCATTCTGGTGATAGCTAAAAGCTGTGGTAAAACAGAACTTGCGTTAAGGGATGATTATCAACATATGCACCATAATGTTAGCAAAGAATCAAGATAAGAAATCTTTGTGAAGACCATCTTTAGTCAAATTTTTAGACATTTGAAGTTTTCTTTTGTTTGTTTACAGTTTAAATGCAATGAAAGCCAAGGTATGGACAGCTCGGCAGTCCAGTCCCCTGTTTAATGCAAAGACCTACTCTAGAAACTTGGAGAAACTGTACGAACGAATGTGGACCCGATACGAGAACAACCTACCCCCAGACCACATTGTGTCCCCCTGGAATTGAGGGATTATACCACACAGGAACATTGTAGAGACTGATGAACAATACAGCAGTTTCATCCTGCTAAATAGCTTGAGGTCAGAAAAGATTTGAAGACCTGTATATCATTTACTGGAAGAAGTGTAGCTGTTGTGCAGGCTTGTGTCTGATTGAAGATCCCAAGGACTGTTCACTCGAGTGTATGTAACTCAAGAACACTTATATAAGTGGAAGTGTAAACTTTGTCTATATGATTGTATATACTGGTAATTTTTTTCCTGATTGAAATGTATTTTCATACTGGGTAATAATCCTTGGAACATTTTTGTCTTGAGGGAAAAGATTTTCTTTCTTAAATAATTATTGGTGTTTTGTTCTGATATAAATGAAGGAATGATGAATATGGAAATCACTATATTATAGCTCTGCACCTTCGCAAGTTTATCCTGACATGATATCACCATTCTGCTTTTCTCATCGTCCATCATATTGTTATCACCCCATTTATATTTTCTCATTTTATCTTTGCACAGATTATTGTTATCACCGTACTGTAAAAGACCCCCTCCCCACCTGATGTACATAGTGCACTCCTGCTTGTAGGGTTTGTAAATGAGATGGAGCTTAGGTTATAGTATTTATTTTTACTACTGTTGAGTTAAAGCAGCTCTGTAATTTTATCTCTTCTCCTCCCCCACAACCTGTGCTGTACAGGCGGTATTATTCATCACTTCAGTTTTTGCTTTGCGGTGAATTAAAAATTTGAAAATATGTCTTGTGTTTGTTGTCGGAAAGTGGTGAATGTTTTCCGTAAGTGATATTGCAGATTTGATACTGCAAGATGTAAACAATCTACCCTGAACCAGACAGTACGGTTGGCTGCATAGACCTGCGAAGATCCGGGGTAGAATAGATCTTCAGCAACCCATACTTGTCTTGTAAGGCGACTATACTTGTTGTAAGAGGCTACTAACGTGATTGGGTGGCCAGGCTCGCTGACTTGGTTGATGCATGTCATTGATCCCAATTGTTTGGATCGATGCTCATGAAATCAATCACTGGATTGTCTGGTCCAGACTCGATTATTACAGACCGCCGTCATATAGCTGGAATATTGCTGAGTGTGGCGTTAAAAAACAAACCAACAAGCATAGATATTGATCACATCGAGTAGTATTGATAATGGGGTACAACGGCACTATGCAGAAAATTTTATCTTCATCATTAATGCTTGCCACATTGTTAAGCATTCATGATGAAGATGTAATGTTTTAAACCCCCAGGGCCACGTGGTATAAGTCTATTGTAGGATATCTTCTAATGTTGATCATTGTGCTATATTCAAGTAAAAGTATGATGTTTCTTTATTTGTGTAATGCCACACACGGCTATATGACAGCGGGATGTATATAATCAAGTCTGGACCCGACAATCCAGTGATTGATATCATGAGCATTAATCAATGCAAGTCGGATCAATGACATGCATCAACCAAGTCAGCAACCTGACCACCTGATCCTGTTAGTTGCTTCTTACGACAGGCATGGCCACCTGTTACGACAAGCATGGATTGCTGAAGACCTATTCTAACCCAAATTTTCATGGCTGGAGATAGTATACCTTCAGAGCTGATGTAGGACTTGTTGACTTATCTTGAAAACCTTTTCAAAGCCCTATCCTAAAGAAGGTATATACCAAGTTTGATAATAAATGCAAAAATAGATTTTAAGAAAATGGGACAAACTTTTTTGTGATTTGTTTTTTTTGTCGTCACCTTCACCTTTGAGCTTTTCAAAATATGTGCCAAAAGAAATCCCAGGGCCATTTGGAAGAATTATCACTGATGTCAATGAAATTTGTGTAGTTGGAAACAGGAAACTTCACCAGCAGTGGTATCAACATCTTAGTCCCATTGCACAGTGCTGCTAAATGTGCGACATCCACAAACCTAATTATTAATGAAGTTATTTTTTGTGTAAATATTGTTTCTCAAACCAAATGGATAATAAGGGACATATGACAAACAAATACATGTGTACAATGTGTCTCAGATCGGAGTCCTATAAACATTTATGCAAGGCATCTAAATCTAGGTCAACAATACCAAACATTCATATGATGGATCTAAATCTGTATGTCATCCCGTCTAAATGCTGTACTAAACGTTCAAATGATGGATCTAAATCTGAAGGTCATCAGTCTAAATCTGTAGGTTGGCTGTACCAAACGTTCAAATGATGGATCTAACTAAATCTGTAGGTCAGCTATACCAAACGCTCAAATGATGGATCTAAATCTGAAGGTCATCAGTTTAAATCTGTAGGTCGGCTGTACAAAACGTTCAAATGATGGATCTAAATCTGTATGTCAGCTATACCAAATGTTTGCATCATCAGTCTGAATCTGTAGGTCAGCTATACCAAACACGTGAAAGATCTCAATTTATAGGTAAGCAAACGCATGAAGGATCCCAGTCTGTAGGTCCACTATACAAAATACTTGTGAAGGATCTAAATTTGTTTGAAACATGTTCGTTTGATGGCATGTAGTGAATAACATACCCATGATATTCGACAATGAAATAAATGTACATACCACTGTGCATACCCTGTACACCTTCATAGCATATTTACGCAAAGTGTGCACATTGTCTTTTAGATTTATTACTCCATAAAACATATTGAAGAAAATTCTTATAATTACTTCATCATCAATAACTTCACAGACAGCATTAACATTAAACAAACCTGTAGACAATACGAATTAGCAACATTGTTCAGTGCAATAATGCTACACAAGCACAACCCTCCCCCCTTCCAATAACAGCCAATCTAGTCTGAGAGTGGGTTTTTGGCTTAATTTTGTTTGATTCATGGAGACGAACTAGGTTTGGTTAGCTAATCCAATGCCACAGAATCATTTGCATTTATATTAGTTGGTTGTTAAACGCCACACTCAGCAATATTCCAGCCGTATAATGGCGGTCTGTAAATAATCATGTCTGGGCCAGACAATCCAGTGCGTGACATGATCATCGATCCATATGATTGGGATACGAGGATGTGCATCAACCAAGTCAGCAGGTTGCTGAAGACCTATTCTACACCAGATATTCATGGGTACACACGATAATTTGAACACTATCAGGTTGCTGTTGATAGAGAATAGAGCCTGATCACTCTATCCCGTTAGTCGCCCTTTACGGCAAGCATGGGTTGCTGAAGACCTATTCTAACCCGGATCTTCACAGGTTTTACATTAGTTTGAACCAGGCATGTCAAATGCCGGTATGTGATATGCCCAATATGATTGATGTCTTTTGGGAGTTTGTCTTGTGAATCTGATCACAGCAATGACATCTCAATGACATATTCCTATTGTGTGGGAGCTTCCCAACTGAAAAGCACTTCAGTACATTCGTCAAGTTATAAGCTGATATGTTATATCATGTTGCAGTGGTTTGATCTTTCTGTATGTGGTTACTGTGCACTCTTTTCCCCTTGAACCAAGTGACAACACATAGACAAATATGCTGCAGTTTAACAGATACCCAACCAAGACACTGTATGTACGGAGTCAACTAGTCCTTGAATTATACGCCTTGTTGCCCTGAGCCAGGAAGGGTACAAGTACCATGTTGTCTTTTGTTATGACACGGCCGGGGATCGAACCACCAACTTTCCCCTCTCCAAGCAAATGGTCTACCCGCTAGACCAGGGAAGCAGCCTTCAAAACCTAGGTCTTTAACTAAGAACTAATATTCTGACAACCTGTGTCAAGGATAAATGTCTGCCCGAGATGTAATGCCTCAGATATAATAAACATCTCCCCGTCTGCCTAAGATGAAATGTATGTCTCCCTGTCTGCCCAAGATGAAATAACATCTCCCTGTCTGCCCAAGATGAAATGTATGTCTCCCTGTCTGCCCAAGATGAAATAATGTCTCCCCGTGTGCCTCAGATATAATAAACATCTCCCTGTCTGCCTCAGATGAAATGTATGTCTCCCCGTGTGCCCAAGATGAAATAATGTCTCCCCGTGTGCCTCAGATATAATAACATCTCCCTG
The DNA here is from genome assembly GCF_023055435.1 of Haliotis rufescens. Classification (NCBI taxonomy): domain Eukaryota; kingdom Metazoa; phylum Mollusca; class Gastropoda; order Lepetellida; family Haliotidae; genus Haliotis; species Haliotis rufescens. Next base: position 31,911,089 of record NW_025964361.1, on the reverse strand, counting down.
TCTGCCTCAGATGAAATGTATGTCTCCCTGTCTGCCCAAGATGAAATGTATGTCTCCCTGTCTGCCCAAGATGAAAAAATGTCTCCCCGTCTTCCTCAGATATAATATCTCCCTGTCTGCCTCAGATGAAATGTATGTCCCCCTGTCTGCCCAAGATGAAATAATATCTCCCTGTCTGCCCAAGATGAAATAATGTCTCCCTGTCTGCCTCAGATATAATAAACATCTCCCCGTGTGCCTCAGATATATTAAACATCTCCCTGTCTGCCTCAGATGAAATGTATGTCTCCCTGTCTGCCCAAGATGAAATAATGTCTCCCCGTGTGCCTCAGATGAAATGTATGTCTCCCTGTCTGCCCAAGATGAAATAATATCTCCCTGTCTGCCCAAGATGAAATGTATGTCTCCCTGTCTGCCTCAGATGAAATAATATCTCCCTGTCTGCCCAAGATGAAATGTATGTCTCCCTGTCTGCCTCAGATGAAATAATATCTCCCTGTCTGCCCAAGATGAAATAATATCTCCCTGTCTGCCCAAGATGAAATGTATGTCTCCCTGTCTGCCCAAGATGAAATAATGTCTCCCCGTGTGCCTCAGATATAATAACATCTCCCTGTCTGCCTCAGATGAAATGTATGTCTCCCTGTCTGCCCAAGATGAAATAATATCTCCCTGTCTGCCCAAGATGAAATGTATGTCTCCCTGTCTGCCCAAGATGAAATAACATCTCCCTGTCTGCCCAAGATGAAATGTATGTCTCCCTGTCTGCCTCAGATGAAATAATATCTCCCTGTCTGCCCAAGATGAAATGTATGTCTCCCTGTCTGCCCAAGATGAAATGTATGTCTCCCTGTCTGCCTCAGAGATAATAATATCTCCCTGTCTGCCCAAGATGAAATAATATCTCCCTGTCTGCCCAAGATGAAATGTATGTCTCCCTGTCTGCCTCAGATGAAATAACATCTCCCTGTCTGCCCAAGATGAAATGTATGTCTCCCTGTCTGCCCAAGATGAAATGTATGTCTCCCTGTCTGCCTCAGAGATAATAATATCTCCCTGTCTGCCCAAGATGAAATAATATCTCCCTGTCAGCCCAAGATGAAATGTATGTCTCCCTGTCTGCCTCAGATGAAATAATATCTCCCTGTCTGCCCAAGATGAAATAATATCTCCCTGTCTGCCCAAGATGAAATAATATCTCCCTGTCTGCCCAAGATGAAATGTATGTCTCCCTGTCTGCCTCAGATGAAATAATATCTCCCTGTCTGCCCAAGATGAAATAATATCTCCCTGTCTGCCCAAGATGAAATGTATGTCTCCCTGTCTGCCTCAGATGAAATAATATCTCCCTGTCTGCCCAAGATGAAATGTATGTCTCCCTGTCTGCCTCAGATGAAATAATATCTCCCTGTCTGCCCAAGATGAAATAATATCTCCCTGTCTGCCCAAGATGAAATGTATGTCTCCCTGTCTGCCCAAGATGAAATGTATGTCTCCCCGTCTTCCTCAGATATAATAATATCTCCCTGTCTGCCTCAGATGAAATGTATGTCCCCCTGTCTGCCCAAGATGAAATAATATCTCCCTGTCTGCCCAAGATGAAATAATATCTCCCTGTCTGCCTCAGATATAATAAACATCTCCCCGTGTGCCTCAGATATAATAAACATCTCCCTGTCTGCCTCAGATGAAATGTATGTCTCCCTGTCTGCCCAAGATGAAATAATGTCTCCCCGTGTGCCTCAGATATAATAACATCTCCCTGTCTGCCTCAGATGAAATGTATGTCTCCCTGTCTGCCCAAGATGAAATAATGTCTCCCCGTGTGCCTCAGAGATAATAACATCTCCCTGTCTGCCTCAGATGAAATGTATGTCTCCCTGTCTGCCCAAGATGAAATAATATCTCCCTGTCTGCCCAAGATGAAATGTATGTCTCCCTGTCTGCCTCAGATGAAATAATATCTCCCTGTCTGCCCAAGATGAAATAATATCTCCCTGTCTGCCTCAGATGAAATGTATGTCTCCCTGTCCGCCCAAGATGAAATAACATCTCCCTGTCTGCCTCAGATGAAATGTATGTCTCCCTGTCTGCCCAAGATGAAATAATATCTCCCTGTCTGCCCAAGATGAAATAATATCTCCCTGTCTGCCCAAGATGAAATAATGTCTCCCTGTCTGCCCAAGATGAAATAATATCTCCCTGTCTGCCCAAGATGAAATAATATCTCCCTGTCTGCCCAAGATGAAATGTATGTCTCCCTGTCTGCCCAAGATGAAATAATATCTCCCTGTCTGCCTCAGATGAAATGTATGTCTCCCTGTCTGCCCAAGATGAAATAATGTCTCCCCGTGTGCCTCAGAGATAATAACATCTCCCTGTCTGCCTAAGATGAAATGTATGTCTCCCTGTCTGCCCAAGATGAAATAACATCTCCCTGTCTGCCCAAGATGAAATAATGTCTCCCTGTCTGCCCAAGATGAAATGTATGTCTCCCTGTCTGCCCAAGATGAAATAATATCTCCCTGTCTGCCTCAGATGAAATGTATGTCTCCCTGTCTGCCCAAGATGAAATAATATCTCCCTGTCTGCCCAAGATGAAATAATATCTCCCTGTCTGCCCAATATGAAATAATGTCTCCCTGTCTGCCCAAGATGAAATAATATCTCCCTGTCTGCCCAAGATGAAATAATATCTCCCTGTCTGCCTCAGATGAAATGTATGTCTCCCTGTCTGCCTAAGATGAAATAATATCTCCCTGTCTGCCTCAGATGAAATGTATGTCTCCCTGTCTGCCCAAGATGAAATAATGTCTCCCCATGTGCCTCAGAGATAATAACATCTCCCTGTCTGCCTCAGATTAAATGTATGTCTCCCTGTCTGCCCAAGATGAAATAACATCTCCCTGTCTGCCCAAGATGAAATAATATCTCCCTGTCTGCCCAAGATGAAATGTATGTCTCCCTGTCTGCCCAAGATGAAATAATATCTCCCTGTCTGCCTCAGATGAAATGTATGTCTCCCTGTCTGCCCAAGATGAAATAACATCTCCCTGACTGCCTCAGATGAAATGTATGTCTCCCTGTCTGCCCAAGATGAAATAATATCTCCCTGTCTGCCCAAGATGAAATAATATCTCCCTGTCTGCCCAAGATGAAATAATGTCTCCCTGTCTGCCCAAGATGAAATAATGTCTCCCCGTGTGCCTCAGATATAATAACATCTCCCTGTCTGCCTCAGATGAAATGTATGTCTCCCCGTGTGCCCAAGATGAAATAATGTCTCCCTGTGTGCCTCAGATATAATAAACATCTCCCTGTCTGCCTCAGATATAATAAACATCTCCCTGTCTGCCTCAGATGAAATGTATGTCTCCCTGTCTGCCCAAGATGAAATAATGTCTCCCTGTCTGCCCAAGATGAAATAATGTCTCCCCGTGTGCCTCAGATATAATAAACATCTCCCTGTCTGCCTCAGATGAAATGTATGTCTCCCTGTCTGCCCAAGATGAAATAACATCTCCCTGTCTGCCCAAGATGAAATAATGTCTCCCTGTCTGCCCAAGATGAAATAATGTCTCCCTGTCTGCCCAAGATGAAATAATATCTCCCTGTCTCCCTCAGATGAAATGTATGTCTCCCTGTCTGCCCAAGATGAAATGTATGTCTCCCTGTCTGCCCGAGATGAAATAATGTCTCCCCGTCTTCCTCAGATATAATAAACATCTCCCTGTCTGCCTCAGATGAAATGTACGTCTCCCTGTCTGCCCAAGATGAAATAATGTCTCCCCGTCTTCCTCAGATATAATAACCTCTCCCTGTCTGCCTCAGATGAAATGTATGTCTCCCTGTCTGCCCAAGATGAAATAATATCTCCCTGTCTGCCCAAGATGAAATAATGTCTCCCCGTCTGCCTCAGATATAATAACATCTCCCTGTCTGCCTCAGATATGATTAACATCTCCCTGTCTGCCCTGCTTGAAGATGTAATAAATGAGAAATCAAGTCCTTAATTATGGCAATTATTTATTTACTGCAGTGTCATAAACTTTTGGACATAAAATATGACAAAATGTATACCAACTCGTAGCGACACTTATGACACTTATGACGCCGAATAAATAACTCCATCCGTTGCCATGGCTACAGCAGCTATTTTCCAGGTCCAGTTGGACTACAAAAGCTATCAAGTGAGTATCACAGACACACAAATATATGGATGACATGTGGCACAGATGTCAAATGATGTGCTATCAATCAACACTAAAATGGTGATCTTACGGGGGATTTCTCCAGACAACTTGAACAATTTGTTTCCAGTTTAAAGCAGGTTTTGAGTAAAATCCAATAGGAACATAGAACAAAACAAAGATGTGTTCATTGTAGCTGTACGAAACCTATGTCCAAGTTTACACACTTATGTATACCACTAAACACATTGGGTAGCCCCTTAGATAGATGAGAAGCAACTAGTGGTCCAGGTTTCATATCATGTGCGTCTGAAAAAATTATGAGAAATGATTTCGTATCAGCAGTGGATGATCTGGCAAGTTCCACATTACTGCAAATCTTGTAACTTTTAAACCAACCAATGATCTGCAACAGAGTTGCCATCTACCTAATGATAAAAGTGGCAGTTCGGAACAGATGTCCTTCCTGAATATGACTAGTCTTGGACAAGCAGATTAATGTGAATTTTGAACCGATTACATATTAACCGTAAGATTTGAGCCTATTCTGAAAAGACAAATACTGTGGCACGTAGTCGCTCACAAAATGTCCATAAGTAATGTACTAGTTCAGTTCACATGCAAACATTTACACATCATTCTACTGACTTTCCGACAATTCTGTGTCATTTATCGGAGTTCATAAGAATGGAAGCAAATAATATCCACTTTGAGTCCCATTGGACCTAAAAGAGTATGAATATTGCAATAATGGAAGCTAACATGAAGGATGCATGTACTTAACTTGTTATTGGTAGTGGTCACTTAATGACTGGACGACAGAAAAGTACTGTTGAGTCCCCAGGCAAATAAACAGACCAAAGTGAATCCTGATAAATGAAGAGTAAGTGAGTGGGTATGGTTTTATGCCGCTTTTAGCAATATTCCAGCAATATCACGGTGGGGGGACACCAGAAATGGGCTTCACACATTTTACCCATGTCGGGAATTGATAAATGAAGAGCTATAAGTTCTTTCACTAATGAATAAAAACGGAAATGACTGATCAACCCTTATAAACAACCCTATCATCAGAAGAAACCTCCAATTACAAATTGACAGGCTACTCCCACTAGTCCTTGTCAAGCTGCCACTCAAAATGGCATGTGCCCGACACCAAAGTGCCATGATGCCTTTTGACAGAACACCTGAATCATCTAGCTGTCATTTCCTCATATACCCCGAAGAGGCATGGAGTGAAGAATATTTCGGCTATATCACGGAATGTCAGTTTGACATGAAAGGCCAGAAGCGATGCAGGTCTAAAGTATTTCCCACCTTGTGGAAACCCACGAGCATGGGCATGGTGCTGACAAACCTAGAAACATAAGGGTGAATCTGGGATTTAAACCCATGATCATAGGTATCGCGTATGCCTAAGGGACATAACTCTGCACAGCGATAGTTGTAAACATGGCCCCAGGGGCACGCATTTAGGTGAAATCATTCAGTTATTCCCGTTGAGCAATGATACCATGGATTTGTTCATGACAATCTTCTCCACTGTTTTCATTGTTTGCACTGTGTCTAATAGCTATGTGACATCGCATCAACACTGCGTGGAAAATAATTAAAGATGCCATAATTACGTGCATGTCACAGATGGTATTATTAGTTGTCTCCTCTGCTGACTGGGAAACCCACACTATCTACTTTCTCAGAAAAAGACTAATACATAGCTTGACCTATTATTCAGTATTCACTACCTGAAATTACGCATTACCTGTCACTTATGAAATAACGTGGAAAGTCCTTCTACAAGGCTCACAACTGACAAAATTCATTCACTCATGACAGATAATCCACAATTCCTCATAGCACATCTCTTACATAACTGTGACATGACACAAACCTGGGTCCCATTCCACGAAGCGTTCTTAGCGCTAAGATGATTGTAACTCCCATACTTAAACATAGACTTACGACTGTCATAGTGCAACGATCGTTTTGTGGAACGTGGCCCTGGGTCTCATTCCACAAAGCGATCTTGGTGCTAAGATGATTGTAACTCCATACATAAACATAGGCTTACAACTGTCATAGTGCTAAGGTCACTTGGTGGAACAGGGCTAGGGTGACGTTCAAAACAACCTTTGAGCTACGATAGTCGTATGTCTATGTTAAGGTATCGGAGTTACGATCACCTTAGCCCTAAGATCGCAGCGTACAACGGCACCCTGGTTTGCAGTTAATTTGCATTACAGACATCTGAATGTATCCAAGGTTAAGGATAACGTATCCTAGGTTAAGGATAACGTATCCAAGGTTAAGGATAACGTATCCAAGGTTAAGGATAACGAATCCTAGGTTAAGGATAACGTATCCAAGGTTAAGGATAACGTATCCAAGGTGAAGGATAACGTATCCTAGGTTAAGGATAACGTATCCAAGGTGAAGGATAACGTATCCTAGGTTAAGGATAACGAATCCAAGGTTAAGGATAACGTATCCTAGGTTAAGGATAACGTTTCCAAGGTTAAGGATAACGTATCCTAGGTTAAGGATAACGTATCCAAGGTGAAGGATAACGTATCCTAGGTTAAGGATAACGAATCCAAGGTTAAGGATAACGTATCCTAGGTTAAGGATAACGTTTCCAAGGTTAAGGATAACGTATCCTAGGTTAAGGATAACGTATCCAAGGTGAAGGATAACGTATCCTAGGTTAAGGATAACGTATCCAAGGTGAAGGATAACGTATCCTAGGTTAAGGATAACGAATCCAAGGTTAAGGATAACGTATCCTAGGTTAAGGATAACGTTTCCAAGGTTAAGGATAACGTATCCTAGGTTAAGGATAACGTATCCAAGGTGAAGGATAACGTATCCTAGGTTAAGGATAACGAATCCAAGGTTAAGGATAACGTATCCTAGGTTAAGGATAACGTTTCCAAGGTTAAGGATAACGTATCCTAGGTTAAGGATAACGTATCCAAGGTGAAGGATAACGTATCCTAGGTTAAGGATAACGAATCCAAGGTTAAGGATAACGTATCCTAGGTTAAGGATAACGTTTCCAAGGTTAAGGATAACGTATCCTAGGTTAAGGATAACGTATCCAAGGTTAAGGATAACGTATCCAAGGTGAAGGATAACGTATCCTAGGTTAAGGATAACGAATCCAAGGTTAAGGATAACGAATCCAAGGTTAAGGATAACGTATCCAAGGTTAAGGATAACGTATCCAAGGTTAAGGATAACGAATCCTAGGTTAAGGATAACGTATCCTAGGTTAAGGATAACGTATCCAAGGTGAAGGATAACGTATCCTAGGTTAAGGATAACGAATCCAAGGTTAAGGATAACGTATCCAAGGTTAAGGATAACGTATCCAAGGTTAAGGATAACGTATCCAAGGTTAAGGATAACGAATCCTAGGTTAAGGATAACGTATCCAAGGTTAAGGATAACGTATCCAAGGTTAAGGATAACGTATCCTAGGTTAAGGATAACGTATCCAAGGTGAAGGATAACGTATCCTAGGTTAAGGATAACGAATCCAAGGTTAAGGATAACGTATCCTAGGTTAAGGATAACGTTTCCAAGGTTAAGGATAACGTATCCTAGGTTAAGGATAAAGTATCCAAGGTGAAGGATGACGTATCCTAGGTTGGGGATGACGTATCCAAGGTTGAGGATAACGTATCCTAGGTTGAGGATAACGTATCCAAGGTTAAGGATAACGTATCCAAGGTTAAGGATAATGTACTCAAGGTTAAGGATAAGAGTCTACAGACAACACAAGGCATATCAATACAGCAACTGTCTTAACAGAGATGACAAAGCAAATACAATAGTTACAATTTTATTACAATTTTTAAAATGTACATCGATGGTTGGACAGAAATGTAGTGACTCAAAACATAGAACGCCTTCCTTTGATCCATGCTGCTCAAAGATGGATTAATTGGTGAGTTGTGAACCAATTTGCCATTAAATATTGCAATTCAAGTAACCTTGCAACAACAAAAAGCTTTATCAACCAAACTACATCAGATGTAGAGGAGGCTGTTTTTTCAGAAAACATACGACCAACAGATGTTTCAATGACTGCATGATGATCTATAAATAAGAATGTGAATAATTCGTATGCACGGTGTGATAAAAGTGTTGACTGACAAGCCCAGACTCTTCTCATCTTAACGCCACACCCTCCATTTACAACCACACTCTAAATGTTTCCATGGAAATATGAAATTGATATATATATATCAATAAACCCTACCTCCACTATCAACACATCTATGTCTTCTTTAGGAATATTTCCATGGTTGTGTTACGACTAACCCCAATCTAGGAAGAAATGGGCTGGTAGAGCCTTCGCACCTTGATCGTTCTAAAACGACTGTTGGCCTCCATTCATTTCTTGCTTGAAATCAACTATGAGTATCATATTTGTAAAAATATTGTACACTCATAACATAATGTGTCAACTTTTAACAAGGGCCTACACACGATTAATGTGACTGCATGTGGTATGATGCTTATTTTGACGACCACCCAAAGCTCACCACAAACAGTACAACAGTGAGTTGGTGTAAGTAACACTGTAGCTCAGGGATATCCAGCATGTCAGCTCTTGGAGAGGAATCCCTGAACTGACACAGGTCGTCAATGCTTACAACTTCAGTGAAACCACAAGCATGATAGAGCTGATAGACTCAGAACATTATCGGGGGCAACCTTGGATTGGAATTCTCCTCCACTGTCCTGTGCATGTCTCTAATGATTAACACCAAGTCCATTGCAACATTAGCTTAGGAAGTGACATCACTATTTTGGTCTCTTATCAGGAACTTCTGTCTGAAGTTCCCATCCCTCATTATTGATTAACAGCTATTTAGATGTTTCATTAAAAAATCATTCTCAATGCTTGCTAATGGGTTCATGGTACTATCATAAATGAAAGGATATACAATACCAAGCTCCTCACAGCGATCGCCCATTCGTGGAGTACTCTATACTATCACTACCACCAGACACAGCTCCCCACTGTGCTAGGCAGCCACAGCCATGCATGGAGTTGAACTCGCAACTGAATGACTTGTTGACAGATGAGTGACATGATGCTGAATACTTTCCCCCCAGCTAAATTGCATTGTTTGATTAACAAGTTGAATTTCTATTTCATTTCAACTATCATAAAGTAGTATAGTGAGAAGGTACAGGGGAAGATTGGGGCTTTTCAGTTTGTTTAATCAGATTGGCACGAGATTGCAAACTAACTTAAATTTATCTTGGAAATATTAAGTTATTTGGTAAACATTTCCCAATTCACTAGAATGGCATTCTCACTGGCCGAGACAAAAATATAAGTATCACCTCATTTGGGGTTGGAGGAAAAATTTGGCCATATGCACACTGGTGGCAGCGATGATACCGCAAGGTAACGAAGGTGTCGTGTTCGGAAGAAGCTTGATATAATACACTTGGTCTAAGATGCTAAGGGACAACTCTGCACAGCAAGTTGTGTAAGACCACTGGTCCCCGATGCCCCTTGTACATGGAGCAACATTAGGCCGGAGTACCTCAGCAAAACACAAACAATATTTTCAGAGGATAACAGTAACATGAGAATGATAAATCATAATCAACTTTTCACATGAATAAATCAGTAACATTTTGATTCCTGCCTAAACATCACAAACGTTACACATATAACACTAAGTACAGTAGCATCTGAGGCAAAGATAACAACGATCTCTAATCATCCCTAATGATCTCACTTCTAACTGCCATTATGAATAGAATACATCATAGAGGGAATTTCAGGGTCATAAATTTGACTTTTATTTTCTCTTGTCCGTAAATTCTGCTACAGACATACCATCAACTTAATGGTAAAGGACACAAGGAAATGTCACTAGTCCTTCCCGACTTACTTGTCTTGGACTAGCGGACATGTTAATTTTGAACCCTGTATTTACTTATCCGACTTACATCACCTTCAACTCAGCATGTCAACAAAAGACAGTTCATTTGATGCTGTACAGGTGATTTATGACGTTTGTACCCGTCCTCAATGCAAGTGAGCCCTGTTTAAGATTTAACTCCGAGACGTGAAGGTTGCACTATGATGCAGTGACATCCCAAATGTATATCCATCGAAATGCAGAACAAAGATCATCTAACATTTCAGGATTTGGATGTCCTCAAGTCCTGAATTACCATAAACTAAATGAGTGAGACGAGAGACGTGGGGAACTTTCTTCATTGGCGTAACAACTTGTGTGTGACAATTGAGAACATTGTGAAACACAATTAAACAAATCAGATTTGAAATAAGTTAGAGAACAGCACTTTCATTCAACTTCAAGAACGTTCTTCTGATGCCTGACTGCAGTACAACTTGCCGCCAGTTTCACTCAAACAAAACCCTAGGGTTGGCAAATTATTAATCCACATCCATCTCCGGCTTAACCTCCGGTTCTTGTTTCGCTGACTTAGGCTCCTCAGGGGTGGCTTCTTCTTTCTTCTCTCCTTCTGCTTTGGTCTCCTTCTTTTCTTCTTTCGGAGGTTCTACTTTAGGTTTGGGTTTTGACATGATCGGTGCCACAGTAGACTCTAGGGACTGAAAGCAACAGACTGACAACATGAGTACAGAGCTACAGATAAGCTGCGTATATGCGTAAATTACCGCCCCCAAAATATTCAAAACCCATTTTTTTTTCATTAACTTGCGTACAGAAACACATGCATTAAATGAAAAACTCAAATGGGTAAAAACAGAACGCATAAATACACAATGAAGCTTTTTCAGCATGCGTAACCAATAGAGTGATGAATAGACAAGTGAAAATAAATATTGGTTACCCAATGAAAAATGTAATAACCAATTAAAAAAGAAACCTTCCAGTAAAATCTCAATTGCTCAAAATGTTATCTGGAGCTCTGTGAGTACAAGGAGGTATTCAAAGGATTCCAAACAAGATTGCCTGGCCAGGTAATCAGTGAAAAATCATCGTCTTGAGACGAATTTGTGCCTATAAACAGGTCTAGATAAATCACAGACAACACTAAGACAACAGTGAGATGTTTGTTAATGTCAGTCATCAATATTTCAGATACATGACAATGATGTGTGATTCTTTTGTTTGTTTGTTGTTTAACGCAAAATAATCGAGTCTGGACCAGACAATCCAGTGATTGACATTATAAGCATCGATCCACACAATTGGGATCGATGACATGTATCAACCAAGTCATTGAGCCTGACCACCCGATCCCGTTAGTCGCCTTTTACGACAAGCATAGTTGCCTTTTACGGCAAGTACGGGTTGCTGAAGACCTATATACCCCGGAATCTTCACGGGTCAATGATGTGTGAAGAAGTCTGGGCCAGGCAAGTAAGTGACAGAAATCATGAGCAACGATCTACAACGTCGGGTTCATGTGATGCAACTTAACTGTGAACACACAAAAAGCCAACTGCAGTGTCACCTTTCAGTCAGGTCAACAAATAATCCAATCTGAACTCTCAAAAAGCAACAAGCCATCAGATAATCATTTGGTAAAAAATGAGTAGAAAAATATTTATTTTTTTCTTTTCTTGTTGTGTAACGCTGCACTAAACAGTATTCTAGCTATAAGATGGTGGCCTCTACGTAACATGGTCTGAACCACACTCCAGTAATTGATATTTGAACAATCCATGCCAGCAAAATAAAGAAGACTCACCTGCTTCTGTTGTAAAATCTGTGAAACCAGCACAACAGGACTCTCATATTTCTTAGCATTGTTTGAAACGTTCATGTTTGTCTCGTACCACTTTAACTTTTCATCGTAACATTTCTGCACTTTGTCCACATCAGACTTGTCTATATGGTCGTACTTCTCATCCTTTTGACTCCACATATCCAAGAATTTCCTCACATGCTGTAGTGAGCTGCCTATCTCATTGAAAGCCTGTGGCCGGTCCTGGGCCTCTCTCTGGCGGTCCACAATTGGCTGGCCAAGTTTCTAAAATGAATAAATGAGTTGGGTTTAACATGTTTAATGCCGTTTGAACAGTGTGCTAGTCAAGTCACAGCGAGTCAGCTTGTTTTGGGAGGGAAGCAAAATTAACGCAGGTCACAAACAATTCCCCGTTCAGTGAAAACCACAAGCACAGATACGGTGCTAACACAAGGATCTGATTCAGGGGGAATCTTGTATTTCAAGCCAGTGACCATCCATGCCTTGTACAGTCAAGGGATGCCATTCTGCATAATAAGGGACTTATTTGTAACCAATAAAAATTGTTCCTATCAGATAGATTAGCCCATGTTTGGAAGGAAGGATTAAGGCTTCTGTGCCATGGCAAAATTTCAGAAGGCCGATGATCAGGCAAAGCATTGATCCATCCATCCAGAAGGGACCAAATCATCCAGTTGAACCTGGCCATACAGATATTATCCACATCATGGAACAACCATGGTCACCCTACCCCAACCTTAGTTCCTCCCATGACAAGCATAGCACTGGTCTTGGAGTTACATTTTCTGATCCGGTACGAACCTTTAAACTTGCCAGTTTGTCAACATAGACTTGCTTATTCTGATCGTCTCCCTCGTCATAGAGCCAATCTTCCGTCTGCTCCAACAACTTGCTTAGGTGAGCCCGATCCTGTAACACACCCACGGAACTATAGTCTCTGTCAGGTTTTTGTTCACACAATCATTTTCTAAAATCAACCCTATTTCAATAAAAAACAAAAACAGATTTGAAAAACAGACTTCACATGAAAAGAAATATATCAACTGCAAAAAGCATCCACTAAAAGCCTTAAACTCGTTCATAAGCAGTGATCAGAGCCTTCTTAACATCTTGAGGGACACGAGCATCCCACCATGACGTCACCACGGACAGGTCACACGAGGTCACCCCGACACACAGGAGAACCCTGTGGGCCAGAGATTACCCATGATCCCTCACCTTGCGGTGTTTCCATGGCAACAGTCACGTGATCTCAGAGAATGGATTAAGCGTTTCATCATGTCACTGTTAACAGCATGCCTAAAGTGATGCAGGTCTTGATATAGATTACTTTGATGAAGGTAAGGCGCTGACAGATCAGGGATCAAATCAGAACGAATATGGGATATGAACCCACAGCTGATACAAATAAGGCTAAAACTGTGGCCAAATTCATCAATAAAGAAACCAATGTGAACATGTGATGGACTGTGGGTGTATTTCCAGTGCCTGTAACACATGGTCTGTCCTCACCTCCTCCTTGGCGTACTCCTCCAGCGTCGTGCTAAGTTTCTCCCTCATCTCATACACATACTCCTCCACCGCATTCTTAGAGTCCGCCCGCTCCTTCTCCAGCTTGTCCTGCATGATCATCTGGTTCTGGGGAACACAATCATAACACAACTTTATTTGCTTGCTTGTTTTGTTGTTGTTTAACACACCCTGTGAAGCCTGCTGAGAAATCAATCAGAACACATTCTAGGTATCTTACTTATCTCGCAAAAGTATCATTGACTTTCTGAAATGAACCGATGTTTATCCGAATGTATTTGGCAAAGGGAAGTAACTTGGTTTGTTTAGCCCTTTGTATTGTATTTTTACTCAAGACAGTCTTGCTAACACCTGTATGAATGAATGTCAACCAATCCCTCTAGGCATATTGTGTGGTGTACCCTGTGTGCCTGATGTTTCTGAGAACATAGACTCACACTGGGCGTAGGATCCAGGTAGACCCAGGTGGACCCAGACCCCTTCCCATCTAGAGTATTTTGATATTTTGGATCCCATCTTTTTAAAAATGCTGGATCCGCCCATGCTTGGTACATAACACAATATACCCCTCCAGAGAGGTTGAGTGAGTGAGTGAGTGAGTGAGTGAGTGAGTGAGTATGGTTTTACGCCGCTTATAGCTATATTCCAGCAATATCACGGCGGGGGACACAAGAAATGGGCTTCACACATTGTACCCATGTTGGGATTCGAACCCGGGTCTTCGGCGTGACGGGCGAACCCTTTAACCACTAGGCTACCCGATCGCCCCCAGAGAGGTTGAGAACACATAAAGAAGCCGGAGGGGGATGATAACATACCTCTTTCTCTATGTACAAATTAATCTGATCTTTAGGGATTGCTGGGGTGGTTGACTGGACCGGGAGTTCGACTGTCCGTGTCGTTTTCTTGGGTTTCTTGTTTCCCTTCTTCTTGTCCTCCTCCCCTTCCTGGCAGAGCACAAACAGAACACATCAATATTATTCATATCAATTAAGTAAGAAATCAGATTTTCCTATTCTAGTTGCAAATTTTGTAGAATTTTCCTATTCGGAATATTCTATAAGTAATACGTTACCACTGTTATACCGAAGCTGTTGTCTCCCACAACTGCTGCTATAGCGAAATCTACCACAGAGATGTCAATTACCTCATGCAGCACGTGCGTAGCCACCTAGCTGCCATGTGACACCCTTCACTCTTGTCTCTTGCGAGAGCAAGTGCTCGGGGGACGGACGGGCGGGCAGCAGCCCAGTGGTAACGTATTACTTATAGAATATTCCGAATAGGAAAATTCTACAAATTACATTAAGTAATACGTTACCACTGTTATACCAAGGCTGACTACCACAGTAGGCGGTGGGGAGCACCTACAACCCGAATCCTGACTGCTAGCGTTCCTTCCGACCAGCGGAAGTAAACACCAAGGCGGAAGCACTCGATGCGCATGCACCTAGCTAGACGTTACCCTATAGGAATACCAAAGCACTGTCAAGCGTATACCATAAGGCTCAATCGTCATTGCCAAAACGATTGGTGACTCCAAACGGCCCCACTGGATAGGTATTTCATCGCCGCAGCGGATGAGAACACTGTATCCGCGTGAGCTAAATCTTAGATCAGGTTAAACAGTCGAAAGAGGGAAATTGATTTCATTCAGACCGTATATCCCCGAGCAAGCCTACTTAAAGTATGTAATATGCGCGTGACCTAATTCCAGTATTCGTAAGCATGTATCACAAGGTTGGAATACACGACAGACAATTAAATGCATAATTGTCAAAATACAAATAAGGACAAAACACACAAAAAGCCGCCTCACCTGTGGTGTGAGTGCGCTGGTTTGCAGGACCCCCACTCCTATACCCACGGCGTGGGAACATTGGAGACGACCCAGATTGACCACCGTGCAAGGACTGACGACTGCGGAGTGTGGAATTGCACTGGACACCCCCCCTAGATGACCACTTGTGCCGCGATCAGCGGCCCAAGACGGTGCACCCCCTCCACGTTTTTATCAGAAACCTTTCTGAGGTAATGATTGGCAAAAACCGAGTCAGAACGCCAGTAACAACCTCGTAATATTCTGTGAACAGAGATATTCGAGTGTAGGGCAAATGTTGCCGCTAGTGCCCTGATCTCGTGCGGGTTTGACCCCGCTACTGGTAACCCCCGAGACCGGTACGCCAGATTGATGACAGAACGAAGCCACAACGCAATCGAGTTGCAAGTTATGTCAACCGTGCGATTAGGGTTACACGATATGAACAGACGGTCACGCCCTTGTCTACGTTCATTCGAAGCCTTAAGATAATACTTAAGGGCCCTAACCGGACACAGCACTCTGTCCTCAGTATCAGATTTCTTTGAGTGATCTTACAGTGAATTCTCTCTCCGTTTGCCCGATTCTCTGATTCTTGGCGACGAAGCCCATGAGCAGGCCCAGGCGGACCGCTCCTTCGTCACCCCTATCGAATCGTACCTTGGCAACATCGAGTGCATGAAATTTGGATACACGTGCCGCCGTGGCAAAGGAGAGGAGAAATGCTGTTGTTTTCAAGTCACATGCCGGAACGAAGCACTATGCAAGGGTTCATACGGAGCTTCCGTAAGTGATTGCAACACTAGGGAAAGATCCCAGGCCGGTGCCCGAAGGCGGCCCTTCTTAAGATCGTGCTGTTTGAAACCCTTGATAATACCCCGTATCACCGGCTCTTTGGAGAGACTGGTACCCATAGCAACGTCCCGTACCGTAGCAACGGACGAGACATAGTTGGCAATGGAACCCCCTGGAGAGTTTCCGGGTCTCTCGCAAGTGAGACATGAAACGAGCAATATCCTGCACAGATACCTTATCTGGCGAATGAATGTGATGTTTACAACACCACTTCGTGAAAATAACCCAACGTGCATTATACACCTTCTGGGTAGAATCACGATGCATAATAACGTATGCCAGAGACGCCCGGCAAGAAAAATCTTTACTCCTCAGACGCTCGGTGACAACATCCACTCGTGCAGATTGAACTGCCCTGCGTTTGGATGAAGCTGACGGGTGTGAGGGTGGATCAAGAGATCCGGTCTCACAGGCAGTGGAAGTGGCAACTGCGTGACCTGGGTCAGCAAGTCGGGGTACCACGATCTGTTCGGCCACATGGACGCGATCAGTAACATTCGACAGCGCCGGCTTAGAATGTGTGGTATCAACGCTGTCGGCGGGTAAGCATAAGCGTCCAAGCCCGTCCAGTCTAACGCGAGAGCATCGTGATCGATGGCCCTCGGGTCCGGGACTGGTGATACAAACAATGGGAGTTGATTGTTGAACCGCGTTGCGAACAGGTCGACCATCGGACGACCCAAACGTTCGCACAGCCGCTGAAACACTACTGGGTTCAGCATCCACTCTGTGGGGCTCGGATCCTGAGGCCTCGATACCTTGTGGTACCGTGGCAACCGGTGGGGCACGGACCCCCAAACGCTCCACATGGGCTTCCGCGGAAGGACCAGCCTCGGGAAAGGCAAGGTCATGTACCGGGAAAGACCCTTTTCTCCACGACGGTGGAGGTAACAGGAGACCCCGACCGGAAGCGGCCGCGAAGGCCTTCTCCAAAGAAGGCTTAATCCCGCGCAGCAAGGTTGATGCCGGGAAAGCCTTGTCGGACGGCTCGTCGTACACCTCGGAGGAACCCACGGAACCGTGGATTCCCCACGGTATCGGCAGGGGCTTGGGCATGTCCTCGAAGAGGTCATAAACCATGGCCATGCGGTCCTTAACCGATAGCGGAAGCAACGGTTCGGGGGAAGGACCGGTAACCACGGCAGCCGCCGTACCGGTGGACCCCGTGGCCACCAAAGAGGCCGGGGACGGAACAGCCAGCGGCCTATCTTGCGATAAGGCCGCCAGCTTGGAGTCCACAAGTTTAGACAACAATGCGGCGACGGAATCCCCAGACAGCCCGAGGGCCGCAAAGGGATCCGCCGCAGCCGAGGAGGTGGTACCCGCACAGGGGGCCCCGACCGGACGAACCGGCCACCACAGGGGTGGAGACGGACTGGACGTACAGTCGGTAACGCTCAAACTCCGCAGGCCCCAGACCTTCGCACAGGGTGTCCCCGCAAGGAACCCTGCACTGCGGGCAACGATCATGGGGATCCCGGGACAACAAGAATTTGCGGCACACTCCGCAACACCGAGGAGCAGGGGTAGAGGGGGTTGCAACCGGGGACATTTCCATGTCAGACATGTTTGTTTAATTCTATGAACAAGGAGCAAAACATGGTTACAATGCACGCACCACAATGATTCACAAACGAGCATTTTCACAAGAAAATAAACCAAAATGTGAACATATAACATACACATATAACATAAAGAGAAATAAGTGATGTTAACCCCCAAAACATACAAGAACCGGGGAAACAAAAAAACACAGTGCATACGCGAACCCCGCAAGTATAGAGAAAAAAGGGCGGGAAAAAATTCTCCGTTTGGCGGGAAAATTATAACCAAGCGTAGCTACCGCAACACCCCATAAAAGCATAAGAGAATAAACTATAATAAATATTACCGAATATTTGAGGAACGCTTCAGCAGAGGATTACACGTCTTGCTAAGCAAGCGAAGGAGACAAGAGTGAAGGGTGTCACATGGCAGCTAGGTGGCTACGCACGTGCTGCATGAGGTAATTGACATCTCTTTGGTAGATTTAGCTATAGCAGCAGTTGTGGGAGACAACAGCTTCGGCATAACAGTGGTAACGTATTACTTAATGTAATTATTACAAATACAAAAATTAAGGACAGTTAGCAGCTATGGTATCAGAAGCATTTATCGTATTTTACATGTTTTTTGCAATGAACTGTTTGACATGGTTAATCAACCCTGTTTCTACCACTCCTGTTAAAAGTCTACTAGCCTGACCACGCGTTTTGGCATCTTTTTCATGACCTGCGACGTACTCGTGTGTAAAGTGGCCATGACTAGTGCTACCCATCGCCCTGAATATTCACACTGATAATCAGAGCTTTTTTTCCTCACTGAGCACTAATTGTTTTACTGCTGGAACTGATGCTTGAAAGGCCGAATTGTCGTGACCCATTCTTACCATGGACCTATCTTGTTATTGTGAGTCAGGCTTTAAACTGAGAGACAGCATACATATTACTTACAGAATTGCCTTATCAATGTGTCAGTTTAGAAATCAATGAATGGCAAGTTTGATCGAGTATTTGATCACATTGCTCCACCACTACATGTGATTAATAGGTGAGGTGAAATGAGGTTTAACGTCGCGTCCAAGATTATTGCACTTATATAGCGACGTGCATGTACGTGTATGTGTTTGCGTGGCTGCTTGTACTAGTCCGGACTGATGCCAATTTATAGTGCTAGCTCACTGAGATACCATGCCGCAGTTTAGCATGAATACCCCACTCAGACACAGTATACTGACTCCGAGCCGACCAGTCCTTGTTTTAGCCCCTTAATGCCGAGCGCCAGACAGGGTAACAACAAGTACCATCTTTTGACGTCTTTTGGTATGACGCGGTCGGGGATCGAACCCCGGACCTTCCGCTCTCCCACTCTCTACCACTAGACCACGGAGGCGGTTCATATGTGATTAATAGACTGAGCCTTGTGTAACATGGCAGGTACTACATTACCTACCGCTGGTTTCTCATCAGAGTTGGACATAGGCTGGGATTCATCCCCAGCTTGTTCTGTGCTGTTTTCCCCCGTGGGGGCTTCGTCAGTCTGCATGGGCGTCTCCTCGCTGCCAGCCTCCTTGGTCTCCTCCTCCATGCTGGCATTAGCTTCTCCATTCTTCTTCTCCTCATTTTTCTTCTCATCGTCCACATCCATCTGCTCATTCTGGCCGCTCTCCTCCTCTCCAAGCTTCTCCACCATGCTGGCCTGTGCTATTTTGAATATACCATTGCTGTCTATCCTTACTTTCACCTTCACCTTGGAGCTGTCCCCACTGCTCTGGGGTACGACCTTTTCTATTAAGAAAGTTCCTAGAAATAGAGAAATAACATCATTAACAAGTGTCAAATTGTTAAATACCAAAATTATTTAGAATCTTTGTAAACAAACTGTCTCATAATTTTTAAAGATATATGATCACACATGGTGGTCAGCATTTTGAATTATTTCAAGCAACCTTATCTCTGGAATAATATAGACAATACGTAACAAGGTGATGTCCATGATAATTCTTAATAACACACCCTAGCTGGTCAGTGCTACTCACTGATGACCAGAAGCCTACTCTATGCAGCACAAATTGCTGAAACACATATTGCATTCATTACGCTTTTTGTTTGTTGTTTAACGCCGCACTCAGTAATATTCCAGCTATATGACAGTGGCCTGTAGTGAGTGTGGCTTCACTGCGCTTTAGCAATATTCCAGCAATATCACGGCGGGGAACACCGGAAATGGGCTTGAAATGGAATCAAACCCGGATGGGTCTTCAGTGTGACGAGTGAGCGCCTCAAGCACTAAGCCACCCCAGCGCCCTTACGGCGGTCTGTTAAATAATCGAGTCTGAACCAGACAATCCAGTGATTGACATCATAAGCATTGATCCATGCAATTGGAATATGATGACATGCATCAACCAAGTCAGACCCGATCCCGGTAGTCGCCTCTTACGATAAGCATTGTCACCTTTTACGGCAAGAATGGGTTGCTGTAGACCTATCTACCCCAGGTCTTCACAGGTTTATAATAGACACACTATGATCATCAACGTAATTCAATTACCTATCTCTGGTTTAGGGTATGGAATATTGTTGGGGTATGTGTATTTAGCAAACAGTGAGAATGGTTCCTTCCTGTAGAATGTCAGCATCTTGGAGAAGGGTGCAGCGTGATTCTGTGGAAACACCTCCAGCGAACTGAAACATACATCGAGTGCTACATTACACAATAGAAAAGCTTCACTGCAACATTTAACCCAACAGAGAACTCTTAATGCCTGGTTCTTGTAATTATGGCTAAAACAATTCTCAGCTGCCTCAAACTCAATATAGAAACTATTCACCTCCACATTTAAGTCAACAATATGATGTACAATACACTTCATTTTGATTGATTCATTGAGGATAACCTATATCAATGCAATGATCTACAAAAATTGACAAAAGGGGAGCACTTATTGAAACCATACACAAGTTATACATATCTTCATTTTAGAAATTTAGTTCAAACATTGATGAAAGTAAAAAAAATTTCAACAATAGCAAATATATACCCCTTCTATGGAACTGTTTTCTGTCAAATACACAAGAACATATGGACTGTCATATATATTTTCGGTCTGAGTAACGGGGATTACTTAAGATTTGTCGAGAACTGGGTCAAGGGAGCTTATTGTAGCAGGGTGCTTAATATGGCAAATCTGGTAATGGAGGGTACATTGAAACAATGTGGAAACACGCCCAGCGAGTAAGTTAAGCTGCTCACCTGTCTTCGTCTATCGTTCCCTGCCAGCTGAGGGTGATGGGGTAGGGCTGCGAGTTGGTCACATGGAAGTCCCGCACACGGAACGTCGGTGACAGAATTGCACACTGGAAACACATTCCATCACATACATGTACTACATACCTTTAAACTACGAAAGGTGCTTGTATCACTTAGAAAATCTACAAACAACAGCCCCAACACTGCATTTTCCTAACCCCCCCAAAATATTGATAAGACACTTATTTCCTCAACATAGACCAGGTACACATGCCTCCCTGAATCTGTTTACAATAACCTTGAATGACCGCCATGTGTAATTCAGCCAATCAGATGGCAGGAATGTGTTCAGGACCCGGTTCTATCAAACCATCATTAACTAATGGCTACATTAAACCCAAATGATAATGATACATTAAATTCAGGAGCCCATCATTAACTAATGATGGGAAATGATACTACTCAAAAGACGTGTCCAAATATTTTCATATGCGTATAAGTTAATAGGTCATGGCCATGACGGACAGAGGGACAGCACCCATTCCTATATCCCCTGCCCACTTCTTGGTGGGAGGGGTTGAAGGGGGGAAGGGGGCGGGATAATATGAAAATGACAATTGTTCCCCTACATTGCAACAAAATATCAAAGTTTTTTTAAAATTTTTTATTCATTCTGTCTGAAAGTAGAAATTGATGTTGGTTGTTTCACTAATGATTACTGGCCTAAGAATTAAGGACTATTTCTCTAGCCTTGCATTAGAGAAGCCCCATTACCTGTAGTGCACAGCCTCTAGATGTGGCCTCGTCAGAATTGAGAGTGGTACTAGGCTCTTTGCCAAATATGGTTGTAACCAGTTTCTTGAATGACGGAATACGACTAGAACCACCAACAATCTCCACCGAGTATATGTCACTAGTTTTCCACACTGAAACAAAACAGAATTTCAGCAACCATGAGAAATGAAAATGAAAGCTTCATCATACATAGCCAGCCACCTTTGTTAGATTGTTGCTTCATGACATGCATCAACCAAGTCAGCGAGCCTGACTACTCGATCCCGTTAATTGCCTCTTGTGACAAGCATAGTCACCTTTTACGGCAAGCATAGTCACCTTTTACGGCAAGCATGGGGTGCTGAAGACCTATTCTGACCCAGATCTCCATGGGTAAAGTTACTTATTGATTTGCTTCATGCAAGCAGGACAGCAGTTTTTAATCTTTTCTTTGACAAGTATTGAATAATTAACTTCACAGGATATCTGAACAATTGTTCCTAAGATGAAAAGAATACAGGTTTCTGTGTTTATCAGCAGAGCTAGTGAGTGAGTGATTTGGGTTCAACACCATTTTGAACAGAATTTCTGTTACATCACTCGTGGGAGGAAACATTCACCACTTTGGTTAAAACCCACGAGCACAAGTATTAGAATCATAATTGGGGTGAACAGGGATTCGAACCCACGATCATAGATTTCTGGTCTGTTCAAGGGATGCAACCTAGTACAGTAAATTGCATCACCTTAGATCATCATCATCATCATCATGTAAGGATGAACAGTAACTTACTGGACTTCTCCAGAATATCCTTCAGGAGAGATTCTATTCTTTTTAGCAAATCATCAGAGAGCTCTTCAAATTGTGTTCTGAAAGATGAAATATGTTTACAACCATGACAGTCTTCAGATATAGATAAAGGAAAACAAGCGCATAGTCGACAAAGTCATCTGTATCCCCATACAGTCAAGCTCTGGAAATAATGCCCAGTAATATAAATTTCTAAAACTCCTAAATAGCAAAAGGTACCAGTTCATTATGTACCTGGTAGACATGCAAAGTTTTGTAAGAAAGTACTTAACAGTTTTTGAGTTGCTCTCCGGAAATGAACACCACCCTTATAGAACCAAAGTCCAACTTGTTGGCATGGAATGTAAAAAACAGAAATTTCTAATTCCTAAATAGCAAAGGCACCAGTTCAGCATGAGTCTGACAGACATGCAAAGTTTCTTGGAGAAATATTAAAAGTTTTCTGAGTTATGCTCCGGAAACGATTTCGGGACGCACGCACAGATGGACGGAACCCATTTCAATACTCTCCGCCAACTTTGTTCCATGTATGTTTTTGACACATATCACCATGGTTCCCATGATGCGGCTACTTGAGCAAATAAGCAGTTTAATGCTGATGTCAGCAATATTTAGTTTAACCATGCCAGCCTGTAAACAAATCTAGACACCATTGCTCATATTGAAATAGTTTGCAGGTCATTTCAGACGGACAACAAATACCATCTTTTAACAAAATTTGGAATGACATGGCCAGGGAACCACTGACCTTCCACTCAGTTGGTAGACTCTCTATCCACTAGAGCCATGCCGGGAAATCATCAACTTGAATCAATCATCAACTTGAACGATAAGTTTGTTTTTGTTTTGTTCGTTTAACGTCGTACTCAGCAATATTCCAGCTATATGACGTCGGTCTGTAAATAATCAAATCTGGACCAGACAATCATGAGCATTGATCCACACAATTGGGATACGATGACATGCATCAATCGAGTCAACAAGTCTGACCACCCGATCCCGTTAGTCGCCTCTTATGGCAAGCATGGGTTGCTGAAGACCTATTCTACCTCGGATCTTCTTAAGCCAAACCTACACATTTTGAGGACTGTGGCCTTAGGTCTGTCGCACATCCAGGCAGAAAGCAGTACTTTACAATTAGCTTTAATACAATTTTATATGCATCATTTTTTATCGACTCCTATGGTGGGTCAGAATATTGCACTGAGTACAGTGAATCATAACACCTTTACTCACATTGTGAACCTATTGCTTAAATCTGGCCAATCCTATTCATAGAACCTGTAAGTAGTTACATCAATATGAAGGTAAACTTTCATGCTAACCTTTCCATTCTGGATTTGAAATCTTTGTCATCTGCGAGACACTCAATATTGATTGGAATGCTCTGTGTGTTTGCACTCATCAGCTTCTTGAGTTTCTCGCACTCCTGAAGCATGCGCAGATAAGCCTTTGGCCTCGTCTCCAGGTCTATTTTGTACTTTGTCTTGAATTCTTCTCGGAACACCTGGTGAAGCTTTTCGTCAAAGTTGCGTCCACCCAGCTGTTGGTCCGAGGATGTTGCGACCACCTGAAACAAGGAGAATGTTTGTAAGTTGGGTATCATGTCCTTGTAGTGAGCGAGCGAGTGAGTTGGGTTTAACACGGCTTTTATCAGTATTCCAGGTATATCACTGCGTGTCAGCTTAATGTGGGAGGAAAGCCCGAAGTGATGCAGGTCTCAGACGTTTACCACTTCAGTGAAACCCACGAGCACGGGTATGGTGCTGACAAACCTAGAAACATAATCAGGGCGAACCAGGATTCGAACCCACAATCGTAGGTTTCTGGCGCACCCAAGGGACGCAACTCTGCACTGCAATCGCGGCGCCTTAGACGACTGGGACACCCGTGCCCCCTCATGTCCTAGTAAACAGAACTTCAGTCATACCCAACATGTCAGCTTAATGTGGGAGGAAACCTGATAATAATTAAATAACATAACATAACATAACATAAATAGATAGTTTCCTCTAGCCCCTGAAACATGAAATAGCTGTTTTCCCCATACCCCTGAAACATCAAAACCGCTGGATTTCCCCAATATCCCTGAAACATCAAAACAGCTGGTTTCCCCATATCCCTGAAAGATGAAATAGCCGGTACCCCTGATTTGAAACAATTGAGAGATAGTAAGAAATAAGTGGAGTGAGCAAGTGAGTTTAAGTGAAAAATGATAGCAATATTTCAGTTGGACCAGACAATCCAATGACTGATATGGGCTTTGTCCAACATTGTACAACATTGTCCACTCTCGCCTGACCTCCCCTTATCCACACTATTGCTTCTTATGACAAGCTGAAGTTGGCAAGGACCAGTTCTAACTCAAGTCCCCCATGGGGAGTCCGAGTCTGTATGACAGCATCTCTCATGGGTGGGCAGACAACTCATACCTTCAGTTTGCCTTTGTGGAATGAGCACGCCGCTGTCTGCATGGAGGAATAGCCAAAGTCGATGATGATGACATTCCTGGGCTTTTCCGTCTCAGCTGGAAGGTCCTGCTTGTAGATGCCATAGGCAAGAGCCGCTGCAAGCACCATTGTCATATTAATAGTCAACCTTTTCCATCAGACAATTGTTGTAAGAAAACGTTCAACAAGCAGAATGACTCGTATTTAAATAAACCCATGGTTTCACAAACTGAAAAGGGCCGTGAAAATCACAATAAAAAGGAAGGCAGACTTTTTAAATGACAACCTACTCTTACAAACCTGTGTGTGAGAAACCCGTCTGAGATAACTGGTCTTAGATATGTGTGATATTTAATTTCAGGACTGTAATTGGCTACTCCATGGTGATGACCTACGGATTACGAATGACAACATTCCTGATTGTAATCCATTGATAAGTTTCTCGAGCTCAGTCGAGTACTTCGTTCTTATCTAGTTTGAATCGCCTGGATAATCCACAGATATGACGAAAACTTTAGTATGGAGAGTCACAGTAGGTATGAGTAGTAAGCCAGATTACATCACTCATGACTGTTGTGTTATGTACTAATTATGAGATATAGACAAATTATGCGATTCGATGCCAAAATGGTGAGAAAATTGGGTGTGTAAGAACAGATTATTGCACTCGTGCCTGTCATATACCATTCATCTTACAACTTGTTTCAAAACATATGTAACTCGTTTTCGTTCATATCTTAGACACACCCATGAAGTAATGTCTGTATCTAGCTTCAAGCGACACCTACCTGCTGTGGTGTCATTCATGAGCCGGAGACAGTTGAGTCCAGCCATTTGACAGGCATCAAGGAGAGCATGTCTCTCAGCATCTGTGTAGTATGTCGGCACCTACAACAAAGGCCAGGAGTCAACAACATTTCCATACAAGTGCCAACATAAAGCAAACATTAATTTCCTCAACTATTTTGAGTATCAAAAAATTAAAAAAGTCTGCAATCAATGTTCAATTATTAACAGCTGAATCTTTATCCGATAGTTACTCTGTTGAGAAGGAAACCCCAGGGGCAGACTTTACAACAAATTTGTATGTATCCAACAGCTCCTTTTAAAAGTTACTGGCCCTTCTCCAAACTAATTGGCCTACAACTAAATGGCGGAGACTGCGAAGTGGCTGAACCTGAGGTCGTGTAGCCACGTAGCAGGTGTCTGATATTTTTAGAACTCCTCCCCCTGAAACGCCATGTACTTTATGTTTCAGCAAGCCCTTTGTAATTTTAACTGGAAACGGGCCAAAAGTTCAGGAGCTAACAGGCTACTTCTGAAACCCTCATGACAATTCTATCATAAACAGGTTATTACAAGCTGTTCAAAGGTAACAGAGGTAGTTGACTTACAGACAGGACAACGTCAACAACTTTGGTCTTCAGTGCCGACTCTGCTATGTGTTTCAGCTTGCTCAACATCATGCCAGTCAGCTGTTCTGGTGTGAAGCTCTGCTTCTCTCCCATGTACATCACCTGCAAGCAGAACCAGTCAGTTAGTCAGTGAATCAAGGAGTCAGTGCTTGTTTGTTGTTCAGTGCCTCACAGCACACTCTCCACAATGGTGAGCAATGTTCCAGCAATAATAACGTCTGTAAATGATCAAGTCTGGACCAGACAATCCAGCGATTGATATTATGAGCATTGATCTACGCAAATAGCAAAACGATAACATGCATCACCCAAGTCAGCGAGCCCAAGCCCGTTAGTTGCCTCTTAGAGAAAGCTGGATCTTCACGGGTATATGGAATAAGTGAGTGAATTAATGAATGGTGAGGTGGGTGAGGGGAAATGGGGTTTAACGTCGCGTCCAAGATTATGGCACTTATATAGCGACGTGCATGTACGTGTGTGTGTTTGTTTGCGGACTGATGCTGATTTATAGTGCTAGCTCATGAAGATACCATGCTGCAGTTTAACATGAATACCCCACTCAGACACAGTATCCTGACTCCAAGCCGACCAGTCCTTTTTTTAGCCCCTTAATGCCGAGCGCCACACAGGGTAACAACAAGTACCATCTTTTAACATCTTTTGGTATGACGCGTTTGGAGCATCGAACCCCGGACCTTCCGCTCTCATGAAGATACCATGCTGCAGTTTAACATGAATACCCCACTCAGACACAGTATCCTGACTCCAAGCCGACCAGTCCTTTTTTTAGCCCCTTAATGCCGAGCGCCACACAGGGTAACAACAAGTACCATCTTTTAACATCTTTTGGTATGACGCGTTTGGAGCATCGAACCCCGGACCTTCCGCTCTCCGGGCGGAGGCTCTACCACTAGACCATGGAGGCGGTCAAATTAATGAATGGGTGAAGGCAGTTTACATGAAGGTTTTGGTCTAAGGGGCCTCATTTGAAAAGACCACTTCCTTCTGACAATATTTTCAAATCCTTTAGTTTATCACACCCAGCTATAAAATAACAACTTTTTGTATGAGGTTATAGCAGTTGACCACCATGGTAAAACCTTCTGGGATAGGTATGGTGCTGTCAGATACAGGATTATAATGAATGGACTCTGGGTTTCAAACTTACAACCAGGCTATCCTGAGAGAACGCAGTGTCACAGACCACTGGGCCACCCGTGCACTTCCTCATATCTACATGTGTAAACCATCTCACTCTTAAGGACATTAAGACATTATAAGCAGAACTCCCTTCAAGTTTTTGTGAGGTGCAACAAAACATTCAAGCGCACAGTGGAAATGGATACAGCAATGTCAATAGAGTAGTGATCAGAGCCTTCTTAACATCTTGAGGGACACGAGCATCCCACCATGACGTCACCACGGACAGGTCACACGAGGTCACCCCGACACACAGGAGAACCCTGGGGGCCAGAGATTACCCATGATCCCTCACCTTGCAGTGTTTCCATGGCAACAGTCACGTGATCTCAGAGAATGGATTAAGCGTTTCATCATGTCACTGTCTACCTGAATTTCTTGAGTAAAAGAAAAATCACAAAGAAACAAACCTATACTAAAGGGAACGATTATATTGTTTCCTCAGACATTGAACCACGACATCACTATGAAAACCCATTACAGCATTAGTAGCAAAAGAATGTATTTTGTTTTTCCCGTTTGTTGTTTAACTCCACACTCTGCAATATTCCAGCAACATGACGGTGGTCTGTAAATAATTGAGTCTGGACCAGACAATCCAGTGATTGACATCATGAGCATGGATCCACGCAATTGGGGTACAATGACATGCATCAACTACGTCAGTGAGCCCGACCACCCGATCCCGTTAGTTGCCTCTTATGAGAAGCATAGTCGGCTTTTACGGCAAGCATGGGTTGCTGAAGACCTATTCTCTACCCGTTCTTCAACAAAAGAATGTAACCTCATTAGAGGCCACCGTGTGGGACTTGGGTTTGAATAGTTCCCAGACAACCTATGCTTGTCATAGAGGCAACTAAATGGATTGGGTGGTCAGGCATGGGGACTTGGTTGATTGAATGTCCTTGTACTCTAATTGTGCGAATTGCTGCTTTTAATCACGTTTGTCTAGGGCAGACTCAATTATTCACAGGCTGCCATGGAGCTTGAATATTGCTGAGTGCAGTATTAAACAACAACAAACATGAGTATACACTTACAACAGGTATTGCATAATGAGGAAACATTTTCGGGTACTAGAACTTATTTTAGCTGTGTTTTAACGATTGAAGCTTTCAGATTTTTCAGGTTACGTTAGCTGTGAGCAGTGATCAGAGCCTTCATAACATCTTGAGGGACATGAGCATCCCACCATGACGTCACCACGGACAGGTCACACGAGGTCACCCCGACACACAGGAGAACCCTGGGGGCCAGAGATTACCCATGATCCCTCACCTTGCGGTGTTTCCATGGCAACAGTCACGTGATCTCAGAGAATGGATTAAGCGTTTCATCACGTCACTGTTCAGCTTCATGTTCCAACCATAACAGTGTGCATCGTAAGCAAGACGATATCACATGTCACAACACTTACATTCAGAATAAAACATAAAACTCGATAAGACAACTTAACGCCCATATTTTAACATGACTTACGATAGTCATAGCGATAAAGTCTCTTTGCGGAACAGGTCCTAGGTACAGAGTAGTGCTGGGATAATTCACCAATGCATTGATGGATCCCAAAACAAGTATCGATCACAGTTGCACATTAAGTAAAATATATCGATTCATACCTTAAATGTTTACCTTGTTTGTTACACCAAACACTAATTAGTCAAAAAGAAAAGAAAAAGTCCATATTTTCATCCAATGTGCCATACTTGACACTGCCAACAGTAAATCACTGTGCAAGGTATTTGACTATCCTGTCGATGAAAAATATGGGTTGCGCACTACAGATACGTTGGTTGGCTGGTTGGTTTGTTGTTTAACGCCGCATTCAGCAATATTCCAGCAATATGACGGCGGTCTGTAAATAATCGAGTCTGGACCAGACAATCCAGTGATTGATGTCATGAGCATTGATCCACGCAATTGGGATCGATGACATGCATCAACCAAGTCAGATCGCACAGTTGGTGTATCGTCCCAGCCCTAGTAAAGAAGTTACTGAAAGCATAAGTCCCAGTCTGCTCTTTGGTCCAAAGCCTGAGTCTCGTTAAATCTGGCCAGACTGGTAAGCTCAGTTGATAATAGTCAACATATTACACTAAAGTCTACTGTAAGTAAAAGCCAAGTTTGAGGTAGTAGTCTCAAAAGTGTTTAGTGTTATGCACAGACTGTAAGTTTCCAATTTCCACCATCTGAGTATGATGACACACCCATCACATCGTACATCCAGGGCACCCAATCCCCATTTAGTCTGCTCTCATGACAAGCATGATCTGCACGGGATCTTTGTTTGTTGTTTCACGCTGCACTCAGCAATATTTCAACTCAATGACGGCAGTCTGGACCGGCAATCCTGTGATTGATATCATGAACATAAATCCAAGCAATTGGGATACGATGACATGCATCAACCAAGTCAGTGAGTCTGACCACCTGATCCTCTTAGTCGCCTCTTACGACAAGTATCGTTGCCTTTTACGGCAAGCATGGGTTGCTGAAGACCTATTCTACCCTGCATCTTCACGGATCTTGGGATCTAGTATGATTGGGGTGTAACTGTAACCATTGGCAGATTGCCTAACAGTTTCCCTTATCTCTTATGTAACTACACCTGAAGTGATAGCTAGTGGCGAGACAGACGATCTTGTTGCCCATACCACCGCTGATTACAGCCAGTGAGGAACAGGTTGTTGTCTGATGGTAATCGGGACTGATGTAGATAGGAGATTCTAGGTCATGTAGGACACTGCACATGTGATGAGAATATTGGGTTTCCTATATGCATCATAATTAGGATGGATGCATATTTTACCCACAGCGAGTCCCAGTTACTGCAAACGACTATGGCTGTTGGAATGGGGTTAACTCATGTGTAAGAATAATCTGATATTTCGGTTTGGACAATATTCATTCAAGGATTTTATTATCAAGGGTGTTGATGATTCACTTAAGTTGATCGGGGTGACTATTGGCACTATTTTCACTATTGCGATTATATTGCATTAGTACATATCACTTTTGAAATAGTAGGTGATAGTTCTAATTTGAACTATTGAAACTATCTAATGTTATGCATACTACTGACAATACTATTTGGTATATCTAATTCCTATCGATATAGTACCATAGTAGGGCAAACAATTGCGACAGTTCAATTTAATTGTTACCCTCCACAAGTTCCTCATGTTTATTCATTGTGTTAGACATGGATATGGTTTGTTTGTTTGTTTGTTTTTTGTGTTAACGCCACACTCAGCAATATTCGAGCTATATGACAGCAGTCTGTAAATAATCAAATCTGGACCAGACAATCCAGTGATTGTTAGGTCCAGACTCGCTTATGATTTGGTACAATTCAAGACATGGATATGCTTGTTCCAATTCACTGTGATATAATTTTTATTAAGTTTTAGAATATAAATTAAATTGCTGCTGCATGCTGTCTGTTGTATCTGATGCCATTTTCTGCAAAAAATTCTCAAAACCGTAACCGATATTATTAGTGATTATGTACATTGTGTTCATTGTCAACACAATTAATTGTGCCTGTGACATTGACCCCATCAACATTTGCATTGTATCATTGCAAGGTAATTAAAGTCCATAAATGCAGTGTACACCCTTGAAATCTTCAACCCAGCAACAGATAATATTTCATGTAGCACCGTCAGCCATACTCTCAGTTACATCTTAATGTCATTGATTGCCCATCACAGGAACATATCATGTACAGTGCATGGACGGACAAGGCTTAGTATTATTCTCACAATCTGAATTTAGTTTATTCATGCAGCCTTTAAATTCACATTTATTCACCCACCCATAACACCTACCAGCAAATGTACTAACATCTGAAGCCATCAACCCAAGTAGTGTGTATCATACTTTCAAATTATTATAACATTTAGTAGGTAATCCTCCCAACTTATGTATACGACTCAAAAGAAACTGAAGCAGACCCTATCCATGATAGATTAATAGGGGTGAAACAATACACTGGTGCATCACGATTTGTCATTCCACAATGGGATATATTTTTTTCTAAATCGATACAAGATGAAACAGTAGCTAAATTGTAGCTTGTTTTCTTTAGTGTGGAAGAACCTGTTTGCCAATGATGCATGACGACGGAAAACATACCACTTTATGGATAACAACTCCTATTTTATTGGTCATGTTGGACAGATTGCAGCTGTGCCAACTCCCTACTCCTTCTACCACCAAACAATCCACCACTCCTTCCTTACAGATCCATACATCACTATGAAACAAAGACTTGGTGCTTGTGCAAGCTTCCCAGTACAAACCTATCTGTTACATCAATCGTCCTTGGGCCTGTCAAGACTTGTGGAACAGGCACTGAAGCCTCACAAACAGGTTATATTTGTTTAACAAATGTCACATTCTTAGCAAACATCATACACAAGGAAATGTTTTCTAAAACAGAATGAAACAAACGCTATAAATTATATACACAGCAGTTGATGAAATAATCTAAGTTAGCTGTGAGCAGTGATCAGAGCCTTCATAACATCTTGAGGGACACGATTTTATTGTTTTCCCACTCCATTGTATAACTATTATGACAACCCATCAGACGCAAATGAATGTTGTTTTGTACTGCATCATTTACTCAAAACCACTGCCTTTCAAAATCCGGGAAACTGTTTTGTTTGATGTTTAACTCTGCACTCAATGTTCCAGCTGTATGACGCCAGTCTGTAAATAGTTGAGTCTGGGCCAGACAATCTAGGGATCATTATTTTGAGCAACGTGGGGAACTATGACATGCAATCAACCAAGTAACCGAGCCTCACCACTCAATCCATTTGGTCGCATAGAATGCTGGGAACCTCTTCTTACCCAGAATCCCCACAGGATTTGAGCCCGATGGACTAGTGGTTGATGGCATGAGTACTGATCAACATCTGAGGGGTCACACATAATGTAACATCTGTAACCTCAGTAGTAGCCCCCTGTGGGGATTCGGGTTCAAATAGGTCCCAGGCAACCTACACTTGTCATACAAGGCAACGTATTGCGTGGTCAGGCTTGGTGATACAGCAATTTCAACAGAGCAGTGATCAGAGCCTTCATAACATCTTGAGGGACACGAGCATCCCACCATGACGTCACCACGGACAGGTCACAAGGGGTCACCCCGACACACAGGAGAACCCTGGGGGCCAGAGATTACCCATGATCCCTCACCTTGCGGTGTTTCCATGGCAACTGTCACGTGATCTCAGAGAATGGATTAAGCGTTTCATCATGTCACTGCCAGGTTGATGTGATAACTAATCTATGAGTAATAATAAATGTTCATTGCCAAAGTCATCTAAGTGACCAGGATCTGCTGATAATTTGTTCAAATATCATAATTACCTTGACAGTGAATATGATCCTTATGCACAATTAACTTCCTTAATATAATTTAGGGGTCAAGGACAATCAAAACCTTTAATTGTAAGGGTCTCAGGTTAACAAATGGAGAACCTGGGCTCAGATACTGATTCAGATACCCATTGTCATACAATTTTTAGTCTATTGCCTCACATCTTTACATTCTTTAAAAGTCCATTTGGAGATTCCAGGATGAGTAATTTCCAAGCAGCCTTAGCTGGTCAAAAAAGATAACTTAATAGACTGGGTGGTCAGGGTCAGTGGCTTTGTCAAGGGCATATTATCGTACCCCAACTGCCTGGATTGCTCCTCTTGATATCAATCAAAGGCTTCTTTATTTACAGGCTGATTTCATGTATCGTGTTTGCCGTTATTCTATGTAGATTTAAGTATTACTCTTAGTGTATTGGCTGATCAGCGTATCTACTCAGGCTTGGCCTAGTAGTTACAGTGGCAGTCAGTTAAAACCTACCTGAATAACTGCATTGCCAGCCTTGTCAGTGGAAACTTCATTTGGTCGGAAGAAGGATTTCACCTCACTCTGCACTGCTGGATCATTAAACTTCCGTCCAACAATGCGTGTGAAACCTGCTACTGTGTTCTTGAAGTTGGTTACACTTTGCTGCTTGGCACCATAACCAATGGTTCGGTTCTTTTCGTTGAATGACACATAGGTCCTACAAAAGAAAGTCAAGTTGAGTACTAAGGTGTGAGCGAATGGGTGTACTGTGAGTGTCTTTAATGCCATGTAACTGACAATGTTGTGCATCAATTTTAAACCTGACTGTAATGGAGGGGTTCGAAATCAAGGGATAGTTACAAAATATCGGCTTATCAACTCGTCTCGCTCGGCTAGGCAATATCGCCATAAAATTAACAAGACATGGTCATTTGACCATCCAAGTTTTAACAGAAATAAGTGTCCTCAAAGATAAGACTTCATTTTAATGTATTGTCATTATAATTAGACATGTGGTGGTAATGACTTTTTTGGTGGCTGTTTTGTCTTTTGAGGCCGTTTTAAATACAACCTTAAAGAGGAATATTACTTTGGAACTCGAAAACCTATAAGACGAGGATAATATTATCACACTGGACCCATGTATTGATGAATTACGTATATTTTAACGGGAAGAGTTCCTGAAAGCAAAGCATTTTGTTAATTTATCCGAAGAGAACTGGTAATTGTGAAATGTCACTTAACTAAAAAACAATCATTATTGCCCTTTGAAAGATAATTTTGTTCTAATTTACATAAAGCCCTGGTCGTGAAGCTGTAAATATTGGTTGAAATAATCAAAGTTGAATAATAAAACTAAAAATATCTAGATTTCTACATTGCTGATTGAAAGATCTGGAATTCTGAAATTAACTTCCTCAATCAAAATCTTTAATACATTCTCTTTCACAAATGACAAAATAACCCAAATAATTAGGGAGCGTGCGTGTGAATTTTCACCAAGCATGGCATTGAGATCCGCAATATTTCTAGAGTGAACAGAACAGATCTAGCAGAAGACAAATTACACACAGTGAAATATATATCATAGAGATGCTCCTACTGGAACATTTGTGTTACTTACGGTGTCATTCTTGCGCTGTACTCATTATCAATTGTTTCAATCCCTCCTGCTCGAGCGACAGCGATGTAGGAGGAATATGAACCAAGATCAATCCCTACAACAGCCATGGCTGACACTTTTGTTAGGTCAGAATTC
Source organism: Haliotis rufescens (assembly GCF_023055435.1). Taxonomy (NCBI): domain Eukaryota; kingdom Metazoa; phylum Mollusca; class Gastropoda; order Lepetellida; family Haliotidae; genus Haliotis; species Haliotis rufescens. The sequence goes on along the minus strand of NW_025964361.1, from coordinate 31,876,402 downwards.
TCTTGATCGCCAGTATATCTTCTGCTCTTGAGTGCTGGGACCACGAGGTATTAATAGTCTTCTATCCTTGTCTAGAAGTTTCAGTTATTTACCAGCACCCGGCGAAACTTCTCGAACAACACGTGAATCACCGCCTCGGCGCACAAGACAAAGATATGACATGTTATATTCCTAACGATAAGTTATATTGGATATCAAGGAAAGAATACTCTACTGGATATGTGGCAGTGTGCTTATGTTTTCTGAATGCATAATATAAGAGTTACATGGTGGTCGTAGATCACCAGCAAATATATAATTCGTATCAAGTCTCGCTATGCTAAAACCATTTTATTTTGATAATACATTTCATAGTTTTTGCAGTGTGGATATAAATCTTTACTGATTAAAATATCAGACATTTCAGAACGTAGAACAACCAAAGACGAAACGGCATCCATACTCAGACTACACGCATACAGATAACAATTCTTTTTTCAAACACGAATATTAAATTTCAATAAAACACATTACATATGCTTATAAAAAAGACAGATAATCCTCTGTAGTGCGAGACAGATGTCCATGAATTTATTACTTCTTTAAGTGGCATTTAGAAGTTGGTGTGATGAAGTAAGACAAGTTCTATGGATTGTAATAAAGAAGCTGTTCATCCATAGAACTTGTCTTACTTCATGAATTTATTGTTATCTTTTGATACCCAACATCAGAGGAACTGGCTCAGTAAAATTACATATTAAAGCCCCACTTTAATTTTTTGGTTTATGGATTTTGATAGTGAAAATTTTAAATGCATCGTACGGAATTTTTAAACTCATCTTCACGTTTGATTTGGATCGGTAGGGGATACTAACAAGAAATCTTTGCCAGGTTTGGGTCCTTATAAATGTTAAAATCTGACGACATCATTTCAGTGTAATGAATTGGTTTGTCTAATGGATAAGGGTTTAACATTTATATTGAAATAATTCTGGTTTAGTCACATAAAATTCCTAAGATTTTTAATATTTTTTATTGTCAAAGCGATAGATCTCTTACTGTCGGCCCTATAAAAAAACCTGTTATTATTCTGATTGTTTTTCTTTCTGTATTTGCGATTTTTAAGGTAGGCGGATCCTTAAAACAAGGAAAAAGAATGTAAGGCCTAGTGAGGAATGCATTCCGACTGGAATATTTCTAGGGGTTTCCCCATGAATGTCCAGAGAAGATGGGAAATGTTACAAAACACTCCTAATGAAAATCACAAAACAAACAAACAATAGCAACAGCCTTTCAACAAAAAGTATAATGTGTTACTATATTCCATTCTTAGGATAGTGTCCTTAATTATGGACGTTTCAACAAAAAGTGAATTATGCTATTTGTTTGTAACTATTATTATTAATAACAAAAAAGGCAAAGTTTTATTTTTATTTAATTTATGTGAACATCTATGACACACACAGGTCGCATATTCACGTGAGGTACGGATACGGGTATGGATGATGCTGACGATTTAGCGACACATGGCGGTCTGTTGGTAGTGTCGGATCTCGTCAGAAAATTAAGATGAAGAATGGGCCTGTGTGTGTTCTGTTGTAATGCTATTCTCCGTCCATAATGAATAATTACATTCTTTTCAAGAATACATCTTTCTCAGCACTTTGACAGATAATCCTCACAAAATAAATTTCAACTAAGCTGCATCATCTTTGAAGTACCTTATGTTTCCCCAAAACTCATTACTTACTTCTAAATGCCATTATTTCCTTTAACTCTACAAAGTTGGAGATCAACTGGAGAAGAGAACTAATTAGTGATTCCGATAGAAGTTTTCTACACAACTTGAGCAGACGAGCCGATGGGTGTAATCCCAACACTACTATCGGAGATTTCATGCTCAATTGCTCATTTAATTTTAAATTGATAGGTAAAATTAGGTTTAAGTCTAATCCATCAATACAGTCTTTAATTTTTGTCTCACAATAATCTCTCAATCTGTTTTCAAAGGAATTACAGGTGTCGCTAACAAGTTACGTTACCATGCCAACGTATGTTTGACGGTTTGACACAATGGCTGGTCGTTATTGGTAATTAGTCAATGACAGGAAAGGCACTAATCTCTCTGGGTCCACGGTCTACCCCCGCCCGCCATCTGTGTTTGATACCGGCGTCTTTCCTCGAATCGTATTCCGCTGACCGCCCATAACATGCGATTAGTTGAAGATTTTATACATGATGTGTCATGGACATTATATTTTTATCATCACCTCATTAAGTATATGACGATTATTCATATTACAAAAATAGGAAAATGATTTACAAACAATTCAAATAAAATGATTTCAAATGCATCTTTTATCAAATATTTTCCTCATTTAGTTACCAATATAACAAATCGTGCAACTGTCTTATTTAGTCGAGCACCTTTCCGTTAAAGGAAGCATCAGAAATAGTTTTAACGAATACAGTATTTCATCACTGCAGAGTAAAATTATGAAAACTGTATCGAGATATTTTAACAAAATATATGATAAACCGTTTCTTCAATTTGGTTTACAAAACGAGAAATTATTGATAAATATATTCTAGAATGATTAAAGCAGACTTAAGTGTTCTCTTTTTTATCCAATCATATTCACGATGTGGTGTTTTCCGCGCGCCTATTATCCGTCGGCGGATAGGCGCGATTTTGAAAACAGTGGATAACAGGAGAACAACAAAATATGCTTTAAAGTACACAAACTACACGGAAAATATTCATTTTACAATATGGTCACCTAGGATAACTGATTCTGATTCGGGAAATTAACAGATCTAACGGGATAATCAACCATGACGGAAAATATCGAGGTATGTTCGTCATGTTGATCTTTTGGGATTGGAAACAAGGGAGGTAATTTGCATTGTGCAAGTCTGATCACGTATTAGCGCTAATGAGGGCTAATCCTAAGCCGTTTCCCGACACACAGGGAAATGTTTGATGATCGATTCCTCACGCCTTTATTACACATTATCACATCTGATTTGTGGACATAACTGTCTTGGATGTCGTTGGAGTTACATCGATGATATTCGTATGTTCGATGTTAGCCACGCCAAGATTGTTTACATTCGAAACGGAACTTGGATATGACATGTGTGCCTAACTTGAGACCTACGGATTACAATCTCATATCCCGCATTCCGCTGATGATCATACACATCATTCTGTACTTATTTATCATTTGAACCTACCAACATGATCATGGTTTGTGTTTTACTTTCTTAGCATAACTGTAGGTTCTATTCTAAACAATTATTTTCATAGAAATGTATGCATCTTACGTTTGTATTTTGTTTGTTTTGTTATAGCATCAGTCTGATAAAATACAGTGATATTTATGACTGTTGTCATTGTGAATATTATTTACAACGGCTTTGTTAAGTTATTCAATTTGTGGTTATGGTTATAATTTGCCTTTTTCAAGTATGGACTCGTGTTTTATCATGTTCATCTTCATATATAGGTGCATTGCCACCACTATGGTTGTGATACTAAGATGTCAAGAAGTTTATCAGTTTGATATTGCAATAACTTGAATAATTGCACATATAATCTGATCATGCTGATTATTATTAACGTACAGTGTGTTAATTTAAATTTTAGATTCTCATTTGTTGTTATGCTTGTTCAGGATTATCAAGTCTTGAACCTCCTTGGCAAAGGGGGGTTTGCGTGTGTCTACCGTGCAAGATCAAATAAAACCGGGCAAGAAGTAGCCATAAAAATGGTAAGGTTTTCAACATCATCACAATTATGAACATATGCCATTAAGCATATTACATATATCCTTGTAATGTATATCTTCTACATAAATGTATGAAACATTTGCATAAGTCATGTAAGCTTATGTTTCACATAACTTTAGCAATTTTCATCAGGTTTACTTAATAGTAAGAATTTATTTTGTTGGAAGATCATATATTATATTTAAATGACTGAAAAAAGTTTATTTTATGAAACTTCCATTTTTGTTCATAGTGCCATGTGTTTTATATGCTCTTATCCCTGCTATATATATTGTTTTTATTTACAGATTGATAAAAAATTAATGAAAGCTGCCAATATGGTAGTGAGGGTTCGAAAAGAAGTAGAAATTCACTCAAGATTAAAGCATCCTGCAGTATTGGAGGTTTGTAATGATTGAATTCATGGTTTTTGAATGTTCTCACTGAGATTACCTGTATATCATATTCTACATTTCCAGCATAAACGATGTAAACACCATTCTGTTGCTTCATATAGGAACTATGGAAAGATGTTGACATGCCATGCTACCATGTGCTACAATCATCTATGATACATTACACATCAATGTGTGAATAAGCTTATTGGTTGATGTAATAACTATTTCGAAAAATAAACTTGAATAATTTGATGTCATATTCACCGATGTGTCTTTCCATGCAGCTATACAACTACTTCGAGGACAGCAACTATGTGTATCTGGTGTTGGAGATCTGCCACAACGGGGAACTACAGAGATACCTCAAAACCAACTGTAAAGTGCTCACTGAAGATGAAGGTATACAAACATTACAAAATACTGTAACCATGGTAACAGGCAAGAGATGTTACACTCTGGCTCTGAACAAGATAAATTCTTTTCTGTCTATCAACATAAAGACATGAAACGTTAATGGATAACAACTTTTTAATTATTTTTAACATTTCAGGGCTATTTATTGTCCCTTGTCTGGTGACTCACTGAAACTTCCTGAAACATCGTAAGAAATCGCAAAGAAGTTGTTATGTATGAAGGTTTTGTGTCCCCATGTTCTTCCAGCTTTTAAGTTCCAGTCATAGACATATTGAAAGATGAAAATTGCCAAGTTGGTGATGTCGTCATATTGATGTTCCAGCTCGTCATTTCATGAAGCAGATAGTTGAGGGGATGCTGTACCTGCACTCACATGGCATCCTCCACAGGGATCTCACACTGTCAAATCTACTTCTCTCCAAGAACATGAATGTTGTAAGTAATCAATTGCAAAACCTGTTCAACCAGTTGTATGATTTTTATTTGTTTGTTTGTTGATTAACACCGCACTCAGCAATATTCCAGCTATATGATGGCGGTCTGTAAATAATCGAGTCTGGATCAGACAATCCTGTGATTGATGATTGATGACTTATGATTGTTTTCTCAGTCTTTTATATACATTTGTATGATGAAATAGTCTTTGTCAATTTATAGTTTGATATCTACACTGAACAATTTGCTTGACCTTGATTTAAGATTTTGTTGGTATCGGCATGACATAGTATGTAAACCTGTCTCTATTACACAGAAAATAGGCGATTTTGGATTGGCGACACAGCTGAGTGTTCCGGATGAGAAGCATTTCACAATGTGTGGCACACCAAACTACATATCTCCGTGAGTAGCACCATCTAATTTGTTTAGCTGTAAAATTGATATCGTTTGTCTTAAATTTGAGTAAATTTTCTTTGTATTATCTATCAAGTTGTGTTAAACTATCTTGCTAATGTTTTAACTGTTACTTCTATTTTCCAGAGAGGTGGCAATGAGAGCTGCACATGGTCTGGAAACTGATGTCTGGTCTCTGGGCTGCATGTTGTACACATTTCTTGTGGGCCAGCCACCATTTGACACAGACGCTGTGAAGAAGACGCTGAATCGTGTAATATTGGCAGAGTACGATCTGCCGGAACACCTGTCTAGAGAAGCAAGGGATCTCATTCAGGGACTATTACGCAAGAATCCAAAAGAAAGAATCCCTATCCGAGGTATGGAATCGTTTGATTTGTCCTGAAATGTTTGTTTCCATGTATCAAATATAGCTTAGGATATTGAGGAGAAATGAGTGAGTATGGGTTTTACGCTGCTTTTAGCAATAGTTGGCAATAGCTCGACAGGGGACACCAGAAATGGGCTTGACACATTGTACCAATGTGGGGCTTTGAACAAGGGCCTTAGACATGAGTAGCAAATGCTTTAACCACTAGGTTTTCCACTTCCACAAGGATATTGATGGAAGAGCAACAATAGAATATAATCGTTCTTCATTAAAACATGTAATATTATGAACATTACATATAGTTGATTTGTTTACGGATAAACGTGACCCAGGTTTGCTTTGTTTTTATCAAGATATGAAAAGATTCTTTGAACCATAAGGTAAACATGTAATTTCCTGTTTCAGAAATTTTAAGTCATCCTTTCATGACCAACAGTTCTTCCTCAGGCAGCAGGAAAATTGCCCACAAGGTGAGTATCACTTTCTTAAAGCTTAAATTTGATTTTTGTGTATTGAATTACATTGAAATCAATAGCAGATTTCTTGTCTTTTGTAGAAATGTGGTGACATGATTTGTTTCAAATTTACAGTAATAACTGAAACTGTACTGTTATTTCTTTACTGCAGTGTCCGGAAGTGTCGATGGACAGTGGTCGAGGTACAATGGCTACTGTGATGTCAGGGAGATCAGGTTTGTCGAGTAGCCGTAAACCGATGCCAGCGTTCCCCATCAAGGAACTCAAGTCTCAGATCATGGAGGATGAAGAACGCTATGGCAACGGCTACTACAGCAACATTTCGGACAGTGGGAGTTACACCAGCGGTGGTCATCAGCAGCTATTGGGCGGTCAGTCAGCTCACCAGCGTCATCCCCCATCACCCCCAGTCAGGCTTCGAGACAGGTAGGACAGTGTTCAGTGCATGGGACTCTTCGTATGATGTTCAGTGGATATTTCCCTTTTGGAATGAGCGGCTTGTCTATACTATTCATGTGATACCCACACGATAATCGGTGTAGATTATTGTTAAATTCAATCCACACAATGCAAATCAATGGCAGTTATTACTTTGTCATGGTGTAAATGCTGTGTGCCTATTTTACAGTTCAAACAAATAGGATGTGAGTTTGAAGTGTTAACATGTTGTTTGGTTCTTACGAATGAAAAGGGTTTGGTTTTTTGTTTGGGTGTAAAGTCTGATTATTTTGAGTTCTGAATAGTGATTGTGATGTAATGAATGTAATATTATTGTAGTGAGCGAGAGGCTGAGCTGTACCAGGCTCGTCAGAGCAACCTTGCTAGTCAGCACCGAGTGTTGAGTCACGCCCAACACACCGACAAACCAGTCATCCGGAAGTACAGCTCCCAAGAAAACATGTTAGACTATTCCAAGCGAAACACTGACAATATGATGGCCACCAAGGCCCCCGTGCCCCACCTGTTTGACCCCACCCGGTACCAGGAGGGATCCCAGACCAACAGCTCCTCCACGTGGTCATGTGCCTCCTTCCACAGCTCGAGCACGGGGAGGGTCCAGGCCAGTCCGGGGCTCCGAGGGCTCTCGGACACCTGCAGCAGTGCTGACATTGCACAGTCAGTTAAACCATATCTCAGTGCTGGATCAGATTCTTCTTCTCATGATGGAGACTTCAGTTTACAAAACACGAAACGAGTGTTGACGTTTGACTCGAAACCTGGGAGTTTGCATGAACCTGAGAATGTTTCGTCAAGTCACGGTTCTCAGGGCCTGTGTATTGGGAATGTTCAGAGTCCGTTCTTGAGGTCAGCTTCTGTTGAGGAGAAGCTGTCAAATGTGCCCAACTTGCATGGACCTGTTGAGTTTTCGTCGCCGTATGGACAGAGGGTTCACATTTCGGAGAAGGAGGTGAACGCGTGTGCTAAGTCTCAGTCAATGCAGGATCTCATTGGGCCTAGAGGGGATTCACATCGACACGGGGAGAAGAGTGAAAAGAAGGATCGACACAGTCCAGAGACAGTCTCACAACTTAATGCTCAGAGATTACGTCCCATCCGGCAGAAGACAAAGAATGCTATTGTAAGTTGAACATTTTCATCATGGTTGCATTTAGTTTCCAATAAAGTTGACTTCTCACGACAAGTTTGCAGATGTATGTTTACAACAGTTTGTGTGTGTGAACATTGTGAAAAGAGTCTCCATACTAGTTTTTGAAGTTTTACATAATGTTGAGAATTAGAATCGATCTCTATTCTTATGATTGATTTGGCCATCATTTATCCATGTACATCTGCCTAAAAAAATGGATGGGGAGTAAACTGTTTAAATACAGTAATATTCAGATTGATCTACGGATGTCTCTTTTCCTTGACTCATGTTTATTAAGATCAACTGATTTTTCTTTGAATAGCAATTTGTTTGATTAATATCCAGAATAAACCCTGGCTTGTTTTGTTGAAGGTATGATCTGATGATATATTGTATGTATTGATGTATTGAATCTGTTTTGAAAGTGACTTTTATGTATAACTTCAGGTAAATATTCTGGAGACAGGGGAAGTGTGCCTTGAATTCCTGAAGAACAAGAATAAGGTGGAGAAAGTGGTGGAGGTCTTCTCGATATCAGCAGATGGCAGTCAGGTAGGTTGAAGGAACAATTTAAAGACAAAATTAAAAAAACTAAAATTTGAAAAATTGAAATGGGTTGGAAACTTTTGTTTTAGTTATATGTTCATTCTTTGTACATGTTGTATAAAGAAAAAATCAAATACTATCCTGAAAGGGTCATCATGATGCTGCTCTCTTTTATTATGCTGCTTTATATTCTTGTTTAAGATGTTGAAGCTAAAATCCTGTCAATTTTAGTTCCAAATCTAAACATTGCATTTCTACCAACCAATATAGTTAATATTGCTTTTCCAAGGTGCTAATCACCTACAATAATGACAAATTATCTCCCTTTGACTGTGATTGGCTCCCTGTGGTGTTCTTCCCACCTGTGAACAGTAGCTAATAAATATTGCATTGTCCATCAATAAGAATCTGTTGATTTGTACAACATCTCTGGTTGTCCTGACCACCAGAAGGTGAATGTTTCTGACACCCCTCCATCTGTGTTGGTGCACTGAGAAGGGCGGAGAGGGTACAGAGGTACTAATGGTGTGAACTCTCCCATGGAAGTGTTTTAACACGAGACGCGCCAGGTGTGAAATACAATCTAGGGAGCTGATGAATGTAGTTTTGTTGGTGGCAATGGAGTGGGTGTTTATTCTCACATATGGTGATAAAGTGTTCATTAGAACCAGTGGGTGGTATTGTGAACTGTTTAGTTTGTGGAAACTTTGTGTGAAGAACAAAATGGTGAATTGTAATGCTGAACTGTTCTTTGTATTCATCTACTGATGTTGATGTTGGTGAAGCAGTATGTTGTTACGGTGGCTGTTTTGTTACAGGTCAGTGTGTATCAGCCTAACGAGGGCCACGGGGTAGTTGTCACGGACCGACCGCCGTCACCAGATGATGAAATGCTCAAAACATTTGCGTATGGGTCAATGCCAGAAAAGTATTACAAGAAATACCAGTATGCTACAAGGTAAGATATTCCTTTTAAAAATGGTTGTAATAACAACTGCAAACGATAGTGATGGTGATGGGGGTGTTAAAGATTATTCTTTATTTTTTGTGTATATCTAAATAGTAAGAATTCAAATTTGGAAAATCTTTAGGAAAGTTCTCTTTAGTAACTACAAGGCCCTGTGTGCTGAATTATTTTTATTAATATATGTAGGACTGTGTAATATTGATTTGTACATAGTATGGAAAAATTGAAAACATATGCATTAATAGAGTGCAGAAATTCATGCATTCTGAAAATTACATGTGCAGCTGGTGTTGTTTGGTGTGGCAGTCATTAAAAGAAATTACTAAATCTATGTGTATTCTAACCATGTTGTCTTTATGAATCAGGTTTGTCAACCTAGTACGGTCCAAGACCCCGAAGGTCACAATGTACACTCACAGAGCCAAGTGTATGTTGATGGAGAATGCTCCGGATGCAGACTTTGAAGCTGTATTTTATGATGGTGAGGAGTGTTTGATAATATTGTGTGAATGCTACATGACGAGTCATTTTAAAAATATGAATGATTGAGTGTTGTGTTTTTAACATCACAACAAGCTTTTTGTTCTTTTTACCTGAGTGCTTAGTTATTTAATTTACGTTAATATGCTTTAATTTATCTTCATATGCTTAACATTCTTGTGGGTGAAATTAAATCATGAAAGCAAATTAATTGGATTTTGCGACTTGGTATATTTCTTTGAACGAAGAGACTATGAAGGATTCATGTCAGAGTTTTCATGTGTGATATGTTGCTTGTTTTCAAGGTGCTAAGTTCACAGCCAACAGTAAGGGTATGAGGATCATTGAAAAGGATGGCACCTCTCTAGCTCTGGAGTCTCAGGCCATGGAGCAACACCTCAGTTATGACACAAAGGAATTACTGGTGTATGTCAAACAGGTCAGTTGTCTCCCTTGTTTCAAATTCAACATGGAAGTGCACTGATCTTATCAAAACCAAAGTAAATTGCAAGAACTGAAATCTTTACTAGACTGATCGTAAGAGAAGTTGTTCTTCAGAATTGTACTAATTCCAAAACCCAGTAGTACAGTCACCTGAAGCAAATTTAGATTCATATTTGTCTTTGTAATTTGTGAATCGTGAGTTGTTGTACCCTGCTGTGATACTGCAGCATCACTAAGGAATAAATAAAAGATCTGGGTTAGAATTGGTCTTTGGCAAGAGGCTTCTCATGAGAGGCAACAAACAGGATCGGTAGTCAGAATTGCTGACTTAGTTGATGCTGTTGTATCCCAATTGCATAGATTGATGCTTGTGATGTGAATCACTGGATTAAGAGGTCCAGATGCAGTTATTTACAGAGCGCAGTGTTATGTTAAACAGCAAACAAACAAACAACAGCATTAACAAATCATTAACCCAACATTTTATTTGCTGTGACAGTGTCAGACACAGTGCATGGAGCTGGAGTCTGTCATCAGAAGCCTGCAAAGCACTGGGTGTGGCAAGGACCATCTGTTCCCCGTCATCGTCGGGAGGCGCCCACACTCTGGTCTAGGAGACCTCAGCAAGTCTAGCGACAACACAACTGATACCAGATCTTCTCAAGACCATGACACAACCAAGTGTTCTCAGATGAAGTCACCTCCCATGGTAAGGACTGAACATTGTTAGACTTCTGTGCTGTGTATGAAATTTGTTTCAGAAATATTAACAACTATTGTTATTAGATGTAAAGAAGATACTTTATTTGAATCAGGAATTTCTATTTATAATTTTCAGAGAAAAATAACGTCCGATGTCAGTTTTTTTATTATTTCAATAGTGTATGGTTTTGATGAGAGTGTTTGTGTTTTTCAGATGACATCATTTGATGGCACAGTTGTAAGTGCTGTGACAGAGGTAGGAAGTCAATGCACATCACGGCTGACAACAGGCGACAGACACAATTCTACTCTCACTTCACAGGCTTCCATGGCAACCAGCAGCACATCCTCGGGAACCAGTGCTGATCCAAGGAAGCCCAACAAGGATGTCGTCCACCAGATGTTTGTTCCCAACATTGGCTGGGGACAGAAGGTATGTACTGTTCACCTTGAATGTAGGCGGCAATGGTAGCTCATCTTACCACTGTAACCGGTAATCGTACTGACATGGATGTACTGTTCACCTTGAATGTAGGCGGCAATGGTAGCTCATCTTACCACCTTTACCGGTAATCGTACTGACATGGATGTACTGTTCACCTTGAACGTAGGCGGCAATGGTAGCTCATCTTACCACCTTTACCAGTGATTGTACTGACATGGATGTACTGTTCACCTTGAATGTAGGCGGCAATGGTAGCTCATCTTACCACCTTTACCAGTGATTGTACTGACATGGATGTACTGTACACCTTGAACGTAGGCGGCAATGGTAGCTCATCTTACCACCTTTACCGGTAATTGTACTGACATGGATGTACTGTACACCTTGAACGTAGGCGGCAATGGTAGCTCATCTTAACACCTTTACCGGTAATCGTACTGACATGGATGTACTGTACACCTTGAACGTAGGCGGCAATGGTAGCTCATCTTAACACCTTTACCGGTAATCGTACTGACATGGATGTACTGTACACCTTGAACGTAGGCGGCAATGGTAGCTCATCTTACCACCTCTACCGGTGATTGTACTGACATGGATGTACTGTACACCTTGAACGTAGGCGGCAATGGTAGCTCATCTTAACACCTTTACCAGTGATTGTACTGACATGGATGTACTGTACACCTTGAACGTAGGCGGCAATGGTAGCTCATCTTAACACCTTTACCAGTGATTGTACTGACATGGATGTACTGTACACCTTGAACGTAGGCGGCAATGGTAGCTCATCTTAACACCTTTACCAGTGATTGTACTGACATGGATGTACTGTACACCTTGAATGTAGGCGGTAATGGTAGCTCATCTTACCACCTTTACCAGTAATTGTACTGACATGGATGTACTGTACACCTTGAACGTAGGCAGCAGTGGTTGTTCATTTCAACACCTTTACCAAGTGACACTTTTACCAGTAATTATACTGACATGGGTGCATTTTCAGTGTAAAGCATGTCTGTAGGTCTATCTATCTAGGGTAGGGGACTATTTTAATTGGTCTCCATGATACAAATGCTCTGGTTTCCTTTTCATTCCTTTGACTTTGATTTTTTCAGGTTTGGGATATATGTTTCTTGTGTATCTGTAACACAATATTTCCTGTTTCAGTATTCAAATGGGGAGATTGTGGTGAACTTCAATGATGGCACACAGCTAGGGATGAAGTCGAATGCTACAACCGTCACCTTCATCGACCAGCAGGGCAAGACACTCAGGTGGGTCTCACTGCAGACCAGTGCACAGGGCATTATCTGATGGGGGCAGGGTTGCCCTAATATTGTCCACAGCTGCATCCCTCTGTGCCAGTATCCAATGATCATGGCTTGGAAGTTCAGAGTTCTGCCTGATCATGATCCAAGCACTCACAGTTTAGTACTTTACCAAAGTGGTAAATTCAGGAATAGAATAAGCGAATAGAACTAGTCCGCTAACCCAGACCATTGTTAATGTTAATGGTATCCTAAGGGCAAAAGAATTTAAAACATTGTTTGGGGTATTGCCATTTGTTATCACTAACCGGGCTAGTAGACTTTCTTGGTTAATTCTATCCCTGCAGTAAACATACATGACACTTAAGGTTACACATTTTGACATAACTGAAATAGTGTTCAATTGTGAACCCAACTCTCTCAGTAGGACGAAACATGAAACGAAAGCTTTATCATAAGACATTTATACTGTGTATTGAAATTGAACTGAATCACATGTACATGCTGTTTGAGACTGGCATTAATCATGACAACCATTATGTTTTAGGTTTTACCAAAACGACCACCTACCTGACTACGTGAAGTCACGCCTGGAGAAGGTGCCCCTAGTGTTGGAGCACATGAGGAAGTCGGCCCAGATGTCGGTTATATCCGCGGCTCAGTCCAGGAGATAGTACTAACATAGCAGCCGCGACAGTAGTCAACAGATGCTGTGTTTAGGTCCGCCTGCATTACTTACACTAGGCACCTCTAGGCTGGGAGGGAATAACCAAGGGCATGTTCGTTGTCCATCAAATAGCTGTAGAGTAATTGTGTTATTAGAATATTTGTAAAAAAAGTATTTAAGATGAATTACATCTGTTTTGACTATTTATTTGAGAATTATACTCTTTGTTTTCCCTGCAGCTATTGTTAGTGCTATATTTATTGTATGCATCTCTGGCATTCCCATCTCCTTGAGTCTCGCAACAAGTGCTCACACACATTGAATGATTTCCTTCCAACTTGGGAACTTTTGTATTGAGCAGATTAATTTCAAAATTTGAATGAGGAGCAAATTTTTGCCTCTTATATACACTAGATATAGACATAAGGACATTTAGCAAATTGTTAGTGGATGGGCTTCCAGATTTGACTGATGGGTCTGACATCTATTTTGCCTCCCAATTGTACAGAGTTGTGTCTATGCAGACAGCCGCATGTGTCTTAAAAGAAAGTGCCATTGTTCCTGTCTCAGTACGACTGACTTGCTTGATTGCCGTCATGATTGTGAGATCTGTATGATTGTCGAGATTTGCCTCCGTAGAGTGACTGTCAAGACGTGATTTGGTGTGACTGTTGAGATCTGTCAGTAGTTGTGTATACGCTGTACATTAGAAACTGTATTATAGTGTATACTAGTGTCCATTGTTTTGTATATAAAGTTGTATGTAAATATGTACATAGAGTCTGTGCTAGTGTCTGCCATCTTCCATTCTCATCTCATCATGTTATAGTCTTCAAGCATCACGCTGAGGTGCTGCTGAAAGTGACAAGGGATAGTCCTTTTACTTATCCAATTTAATCATTTAATTTCTATTACATTTATTATAATTTCAGTTGATTTTTATTTGTCATATACTTTTAGGGTGTATTTGCATAAGAATTATTTAATCATCTGAGTTCTTTTAAAGAAAAACAAAAATTTATAAATATTATTTATGAAATTTGTATGTTTGTATCAATTTTAAGTTTTTATGATTTTAAACCTTAGTCTATACAAATGTAATTTTTACGAATTTTTAATTGTTATCTGAAATTATTGGTCACTTTCAGAGTTTCTGATAACCGTTATAGGTCCAGGACTGTTGAACATGTTACTGTACACCACAAAGTAGAAAAGTGTTTAAAAGATCTTGATTAGAATGATAATAGATTATGATAATTTTGAGGTTTCTACAACATATATATAAAGTCGCCTTCAGGTCCATACACATGCTGCTGGTATTTACCCAAGTGGTAAATGTTTAAGAATTGCATCACAACTGAAATACTGTTTAAAGCAATGTTAACTCAAATTCCCTCGCCAAATACATGAATTGTTATGTTATGATAATGTTTGAATCAAAGCACCCGCCTTAAAAAAGAATCAAGTAATTAAGATTCCATGCTTACATTATTTTAAATTTTTGTGTATTTTACATGATGTTGATCCTGTCACAGCATATTCTGCTGTCCATCAGTAGCGCCTGGTCACAGCCCTGGACCTACAACAGCCGCTGTTACTCTGTTGTTGTTGAACTTGTCATCTTTTACAACTGCCGATGCTTCTACAATAAACTGTTACAGAAATATGTCTTTTCATTGACTGTTGTCCCATGTAATTTACATCTAGCTTTCGTTTCAACGATTGGCTGTTGCCTGAAATAAACAGGTTATCACCTGAGTGTGTTTGGGGATGGTGAATATATTAGGAATAAACATTGTATTTCGCGAGCCTTGGTGAGTTAAATACATTTTGTTTATTCCTAATACAGAATATTTACCATCTCCAAACACACAAGGTGATAACCTCTTTATCATATATTGTCATTCTTCAATTCTGTGCTCTAAGAGCCTCTTCGCATCTCTCACACACATTACCTAAACATTGCAGGTTTTCCTGGATTGTGCGCATTAATATATATTACAGTGGCGTAACTGGTTGCAAAACAACAATTGCCTGCACAAGTTGTTTCTACTTGCCTTTCGCGACAATCCGTCGTTGTGTCCGCTAGAGTTACTGCCCTTTATCAAAGGAACGCTATTCTAACCCTAGTCTGTGAGACGTCACGTTTGTTAGTCTTGCCTGTCCTGTCATAACGTTGCGAAGTGCAGTCAGGTGTTTACACAGCGAAAAAACGAAACAAAGTATCAATTCGGACATATTTCGTTTTAATTGGTGAAAAGCTGCCATGCCGCAGAGGTCTACAACAGTACAAGCACAGCTATGGAAACTGATCCCGCTTGTCTTGTGTCCTCGCTAAATTGTTTCGCAATTTATATCTCCAAAGTTGCCTAAAAGTGGAAAATGCAGTATCTACGTCACAGTTAGACTCTGAGTTTCAGCATATTAGACTAATCTTTTGATAATGATAGCTATTATCCCAGTAGTTTCTCCTGATTCTCGATGGTTAATTCTGACTCGATCGCCGAATGACAAAGGAGACGCCACGTTTGTAAACAATGAAAGTAGTCCCTACTTGACCTTCTATATTTGCATCTCTATCCGCATATGACCCCAACGGATATCGTTTTTATCCGCTGGCTTTATCCTACCGGGAAGTCTACCCATTATATGATAAACCTTTATATCCATGGTCATGATGGTAGCTATGACCTACACATGTAGAGGCTAAATTGAAAAGGTAGCGGGTGCATTTGAAATTTTGAAACAAAGACTGAAAATATTTCAGGAAACAATTTGCGTTTGTGAGCCAAAATATATTCAGTTGATAATTATTTTAGTCACCAAATAATTTTTGTGTGATGTTTTTTGTGTGTGTTGACGTGATTAGTATGTTTGAAAAGGCGAGATGTGGCGTGGGTGCACACCCCTGCATCCCCTCTGGGTCCTGTATGCCATGTCACAAGAGTAAGGGGCATTGGGAAGTAATTCAAAGCCGTTTTCCTTGACAGCTTCTCTTAGCTGACATAGTTATGGGGCATAGTATTGTCCATTGATAGTCTGCAGATAGTCAGTCGAGATTATACCCTTACAGTCCAAGAAAACCGAAGCTGATTTGGCTAACTGGCGCCATCCCCACCTTGTATTCTTTTGGTGAGGGTGAGACTAAATGTTTCCACTGTTTGCTCAGAGGGTTTAACTCTGGATCAAAGTGTTGGAGCCAGGTCTAATCCTGGGTTAATCTTCGCATCAAACATTGATCGGGATTAAGCTGATAACGGGTCAAAGGTCCCTAGATATGTTCTGTCATTGAGTTGCATCACTTGGGCACGCCAGAAACTTATGACCATGGGTTCGAATCCTGGTTTTCACCGATTATGTATCCAGGGTTTGTCAGCACCATACCCCTGCTTGTGGGTTTCACCAAATAGATGCACTAAAAGTGGGAAACGTCCAGGGTCTGCATCACTTCGGGCTTTCCACCCACATCATGCTGACGCGCCGTGATATAACTGGAATACTGCTCAATGCCGCGTTATCACTTTATGGCTGAAATAATGCCGATGCGATGTTAAATTTTAACTCACTCACTCAATGCCGCGTTACACCCAACTCATTTACTTGCATTACACAAAGGAATGTCTTTGAGGCCACGAACCTTTCGATTTACCCTTGTATCTTAAAGTCAACCCTGTCTGGATGTGGCGACTTAAAGTTCTCCGTGTGAGCCGGACCTGTTAATTCATTCAGCACAGATGCATGCATATATCAATGACAAGGGTAGGAAATAACCTAGTACAACCGTAAAGTAGTTTAGACACAAATAAACCCACACAAGTTGTTACTACTCGATTACTTTATTTGATCTATGTTTGTCTCAACGTGTACATTGGATTGGGTGTTTATGGGTCCAGAGTTTGGTCGTGAGTAGTGATGTGGCACATAAGCTTCAACTTTGTACCTGCCCATTATGTCGAGAGGAGATACAGTGGGCAATTATGCATCTTATCTTCATCTCATCACATCCTCGATAATCCAGCGCATTATATCTTCTTTCCTTTTTGATAAATACCCGTTAACTTCGTTTCGTGACGTCACCACTTCCATAGGGCCAATCTCTAACTTAGCCCCGAATTTCTCTCGCTCGTGAGCATCATTTGATTCAGTTGCTATTTTCCATGATAATAACAATAATACTGTCATTTATAATGCGTAATATTGAATTCCTTTCACCAAGTGAATACTAATGGTGCTAGAAGGTTATGGCACATTTACAGCTCATCCTACCGGGTACCCATTCACTGCGTGGTGAACAGACGCATCTTTTAAAAAAGTCACTTGCCTAAGGAGACACTACATGTGGAAGGTGTTTCAGTATGGTCAGGACGGAAGCCCAAGGTACTCACGATTTTAGCTGTCACTCATCTACAAAAGCTCTGCGTTTAAACAAAGCTTACCTTCCTATGATCTGTGACCTGGACGCTGTACTGAATGGGTCCACGGTATTAGATTGAGTGTGTGAGTTGTGTTTAACGCCGCTTTTAACAGTATTCCAGTTATATCGCGGCGTGTCAGCTTAATGTGGGAGGAAAGCCCGAAGTGATGCAGGTTTCAGACGTTTATCACTTCGGTGAAACCCACGAGCACGGGTATGTTGCTGACAAACCTAGAAACATTATCGGGGCGAACCGGTATTCGAACTCATAATCATAGGTTTCTGGCGTGTCCAAGAGATGCAACTCTGCACAGCGAATCGCGGCGTCTTAGACGACTGGGCCACCCGTGCCTCCCACGGTATTAGAGATATCTGGGATATAATACACCGGATAATCGAGGATGATAATTGACGGAAAGGAGAGCTATTGTGCGAGTGTCATTAACATAATCAGGGGTAAATAAGGTCCACCTGTTCCACTGTTATCCCTCCATGGATGGTCACGTGACTGGCGAGTCTGAGAGCCTGAGTTTTGTATTCACACAGGGTCATCTCCTGGTCACCCACCAGTATCTGGAAAAAACAGAGGAACGTGGACTACACTGCAATGTAATGTTTCATATAGTAACTACTTAACGTGGGGATTCTGGGTTAGATGTTGGTCCCCCAGCAACCTATGCAGGTCGTAAGTGACCACCAAATGGACAGGGTGGTCAGGCTCGGTGGCTTGGCTGATTGCGTGTCATCGTACACTAACGGCGTGGGTCGTTGCTCATAATATCGATCACTGGATTGTCTGGTCCAGACTCGATTATTTGCAGGACACTGTCATGCAGCTGAAGATCCGGGTTAGATTAGGTCTTCAGCAACCCATGCTTGCCGCAAGAGGCGACTAACGGATCGGGTGGTCAGACTCGCTGCCTTGGTTGATGCATATAATTTTATCCCAGTTGCGTTGATCGCTGCTCATGATGTCAATCACTGGATTGTCTGGTCCAAATTCGATTATTTACAGACAGCCGTCAACACACAACAAAACTAAAACCACACAGCTAAAATATTGCTGAGTGCGCCGTTAAGCGACAAACAAACAAACACCACGTTAGTAGAAAACGACAGTCTTCGCGAGAGCGTGCTTACGAGTACCTACAAATAGGACAATCTACAAATTTAACCTTACAGGGGGCAAATGATATATAGGAGATATGCGACATAAAGGGAACATATGATATAATGAAATAATACAACATACCTATATCCCCTCTCTCGGTTTCTGTCTCTGATTCGAGAGAGATATCGAATTTATGTTTCACACAAATACAGTATATCATCACTTAATACATAATACTAGAAAAGATTGTTTTTTCTTGTCAATTACATGCTCATCTCATCGGTAGATTGATCATTTCATGAATGGCGCATGCACGACTGAAAATGTTAGATTTTTCAGTTCACACTTTAAGCCAGATGTTCAGTAAGAATAAAAAGTGTTTGTTATTCTTACTGTACATCTGGCTTCAGCCAATCATCTGTGAGCTGCTTGTTATCTATTACCTACGGTGGCCCATAAGGGACATGGAGTCTGTCTTTTAATATTTTGATATTACACTTACTTTCATCGTAACCTTTTGAAAATGAACACAATTTGTCATACAAATATGTGATAAATCATATATAAAAACAACCGAAAACATGGAAAATGTACTTTCAAGTAGCTATTGAATCGCTGAAATGTGAAGCGAAAATGTCAAAAACTAAAATGAAAATGTCAAAAACAAAAACGAAAAGGTCAAAAACAAAAGCGAAAATGTCATAAACTAAAATGAAAATACAGAAAACTATTTCCACCGCAGTGTAAATAGTTTTCTGCATTTTCATTTTAGTTGTGGACATTTTCGTTTTTGTTTTTGACATTTTCATTTAAGTTTTTGACATTTTCGCTTCACTTTCAGCGATTCAATATCTTCTTTATACACGATTTATCACATATTTGTATGACAAATCGTGTTAATTTGCAAAAGGTTACGATAACAGTAAGTGAACTATCAAAATATTGAAAAACAGACTCCATGTCCCTTAGGGCCACCGTAATCACCTGTTGTTGTTTAACTGCTTATCACAACATATCATGCACATATACCCCTCTTCACTTGGTTGTAGTCACTCTAGCTTGATAACGGTGTTCGAATCTACATTGAAACTTCGCTTTTTGCAATAAACCAGAAGTTTTACGTTGTCTTATACACACCAACTTCTAGAATGCCCTTCAAACAATCACTCACTTGTTTATGTGAACAGAGTTGCTTCCCTTTTTATCGTGGGTGAGAAAGCCAGTTTCATCCTGATTATGTCTCTCTGTTTCTCAGCAACATACCCGTGTGCGCGGGCTTCACCAAAGTGGAAGCCCATTTCTGGTGTACCCCGCCGTGATATTACTGGAGTATTGCTAAGCGGCTTAAACTTACTCACTCACGAAAGAGGTAACCGCCTAAGACCTACATTACTTCGTTGTCTTTCCCAATTCAAGCTTACGCACCGTGTGATATAAGTGAAATAGTTTTCAAAGCGACATTAACCAGACTCACTCACTCACTCACCCGGATGTTGTCGACAAGCACACTGAGTGTGATGTTGAACGTCTGTCCCGCCGTGAAGGGGAATGTACTCCAGGTGTCGTCAGCCGCCATATCGGCAACCTCGTGGTACCTGCGGGCGGTTCTGGTCGACATGTCCACATCCATGGCGAGCACCTTCCTGTCTGTTGTGAGATCCTCGAAGGCGATTGTGAACCTTACAACATACATCTTGGTGAGGATCATGTCATTTCCTTTCCTACCAACACGCTAAGTCAGGTTTTCACCAAGCAGCATCGTGAGTAACTTGACTTAATGTGGCAACAATACGACATGCTGGATGCTGGAGTACTAATGAAGACTTTCATGGATTGCCTTTGAAATCAACTGCTTGCAAAAGGTATTGACATCAATGGAAGGCTTACTTGATAAAAGTACTGACATCCATACTGAAACGCCGCGTTGAAAGAGTGTCGGTTACTTGATAAAGGTACTGACATCTATTCGTAAACGCCGCGTTGAAAGAGCGTCGCTTACTTGATAAGGGTACTGGCATCTATTCGTAAACGCCGCGTTGAAAGAGTGTCGGTTACTTGATAAAGGTACTGACATCTAGACTGAAACGCCGCGTTGATAGAGCGTCGCTTACTTGATAAAGGTACTGACATCTAGACTGAAACGCCGCGTTGAAAGAGCGTCGCTTACTTGATAAAGGTACTGGCATCTAGACTGAAACGCCGCGTTGAAAGAGCGTCGTTTACTTGATAAAGGTACTGGCATCTAGACTGAAACGCCGCGTTGAAAGAGCGTCGCTTACTTGATAAAGGTACTGGCATTTGGACTTTAAAGAACGTCGCTTGCTTGTCGCATAAGTCAGACCTGTCTTCATTAATATATGAATACCATTAATTAAATCAAATGTTTTCATAGCAAATAATGTAACCTCTGTTATAACCTTTTAACCCGGTTTATTTGGCGTGTGTAAGATTGAAAACAGACAGCATTGAGCGTAGAAAATTGATTTTTCTTCATCATTGATAAATAAATGCTCGCGGAAGAGGAGATATAAGGTTCAGATAATGTTAACAATATTGCTTACTTGTCTGTATCTGTACACTGACCCAGGATACTGATCCTGGTTCCCGCCATCAGGTAATAGGGAAGGGCTTCCTTGAAGTTGCCTGCCTGTAAACATACATGTGTGATCACTATATACAGAATGGCTGGTTATTCGAGTTATTACGGCCGGGGACACCAGACATGGGCTTCACACATTGTTTCCATTTGGGGAGTCGATCCAAGGCCCTCGTCGTGACGAGCGATCGCTTAACCAATTGGCTGCCCCCTTGTCGTTTGTCGTTAAGCCGCATAATATAGGGATATGTGACATGCACATGCTTTCAGACACGACCCATGAAGATCCTGGTCAGAATAGGTCTTCACCAACCCATGCTTGTCTACCCATAGAGATCCGGGTAGGATAGGTCCCATGCTTGCTGTAACAGGCGACTATGCTTGCCGTAAGAGGTGACTAACGGGATCGGATGGTCATGGTCATTGCATAGACCGATTCTCATGATGTCAATCACTTGATTGTCTGGTCCAGACTCGATTATTTACAGACCGCCGTCATATATCTGGAATATTGTGCGGCCTTCAACAACAAACAAACAAACAAACAAACAAACACATGTGCGCCCGGTCCTGATTCGGTTGTTTATCACCCTCGATTATCCAGTGCCCAATATCTCCTCGTTATTACAGTATCACAATATACTGGAGACATGATACACTGGCTTAACGAACGTAAGTGGATTCCGAGTTAGCAGAGGTCCCCATCAACCTAAGAGGGGTGGCTGAAAGGTTCTGAGACTAACTGTGTGTTGGTCTGTGCTGACTGCGTTGAAGGTGGTTGCTAATTACTTTTTAACGCAATCCCCTCCGAGGTCCACGAGGTGCCTGGATCCTACAGGTGTAGAAAGTTTCGCCCTAGTGGTTTAAAGAGTCCTCCACAGCAGGAATGACGTCATCATCATTTTATCAAAATTCTTGCCAGACAGTTCTTTCGTGAAGCTTGAGAAGAGATGGAAATCTGACGGTGCCATATCTGTCGACAACGGAGGATATTTGATAGATTCCAAGCCACAGTCATGCATTGCAACCGCCTCCGTGGTCTAGTGGAAGAGCCTCTACCCGGAGAGCGCCAGGTCGAAGGTTCGATCCCCGGTCGCGTCATACCAAAAGACGTTAAAAGATTTGTTCAAGTATTATTATAAGGTATGTGCAAATAATGATATTTCTGCTGTGAAGGACCTTTTGCACCACCAGGAGGAGGCCTTCTACATCAGTTGGGTTCAGGCGCTCCAGCATCGTTGGCAGGAATGTACATGTCTAGACCGGAGGGGTTATATCCAGCAACCAATCAGTCCTTCATAGTAAGAATCAGAACTCTCCAGCCATCCCTCGAACGCTCTGTCCCTATAGCGAGACTAACCCATCGTAATCAAGATGACATTCCTGTTTAGTTGGGGAACAACTGAACACCTAATTGTTCTTTATTGAATTTTTTTTAACATAAATAGGATTATCTTGTAAGTACTTACAGTTACTTATGTGGCTATAATTACTCGCATATGAATTATGTATAATGCTTATTATATTGTTCAGTAAACAATTATCGATTGGAATTATTCAATGCACGACACTTTCGGAAGAGTGTCAAGAAAATGAAATGTGATTACGGGATTAGTCCAAGTAGATTCGTAACACTGGCCCGTCTCGTCTGTATAGGACTTCCATGCTCCACTCGCCGTGCACGTGATCTGTGAACCCTGACCCAGGTAGGTGTAGTTGTCGTCACAGACGATGTTGGCAGTGGCACCAAATATCGTGCTGCTGTAGTCAACGTGGCCGTACTCCGGGGCAACAGGCTTCGGACAATGACCTTGTCAACAAAGGAATTATATTAGTTCTGTGGAAGTGTCACATTCCGCCATACATTCTATTTGAACATTTCCTTTTTAATGTTTAAGGGGCGGTCGGGTAGCCTAGTGGTTAAAGCGTTCGCTCGTCACGCCGAAGACCCGGGTTCGATTCCCGACACGAGTACAATGTGTGAAGCCCATTTCTGGTGTCTCCTGCCGTGATATTGCTGGAATATTGCCAAAAGCGGCGTAAAGCCATACTCACTCTCTTACTTTGTTGTTTAACGTCACAAACCAG
Organism: Haliotis rufescens; assembly: GCF_023055435.1. NCBI lineage: Eukaryota > Metazoa > Mollusca > Gastropoda > Lepetellida > Haliotidae > Haliotis > Haliotis rufescens. The sequence goes on along the minus strand of NW_025964361.1, from coordinate 31,852,823 downwards.
TGATCAATACCATGAGCATCGACCCACGCCTTCCGGGTTATGCTCAGTCAACATAGTCACCTCGTCATGAAAATATCATAAAATATATTTTACAGAAAATGAGATAAATAGAAGTTCTCCCACCTTCAACCGGAACCGGCATTTGTACGGCATCCGGGGAACTTGACACCTGGGTGCTTAGGTTCTTCAATCTGTTCTTCAGTCTCGCGACGTCTGCTCTGCACGTGTCCAGATCTTCCCGAAGAGCAACCAATGGACCCACAGGCGTCCCCGCAGAACGCGCACGTGGAGGAGTGTCAACCATTTTACTTTGTGACAGAACACGGAACATCTTCTGTACTTTCTGAGGCACGAAGTCATCTATGTCCTGACACGTTACCATAGTAACCATGACATGGCACACTGTCAACACGGTTCCATACTTCATCAGTGGTTGTGGGGTGTTACACAATTTAATTCACCTGAAAGCAGTTCCCACGATCACGACGATGCCTAAATGCATGTACCTGCCTTTTCCCTAGACTGATCGGTGTGAACAAAACAAATGAATACTCTTTTTAAACACTTAACAAATATATAATAACACATTCACTGTGATAAAAATAATGAGGCTACTTACAATAATAACCCTTGTTAACAAGAAATAAACAGATTCGTGACAAATGATATATAGTCACGCTATACGTTGGCACACCACAATAGGTGAGGTGAGGTGAAATTGGGTTTAACGTCGCGTTCAAGATTATTGTACTTATATAGCGACCTGCATGTACGTGTATGTCTTTGTGTGGCTGCTTGTACTAGTCCGGACTGATGCCGATTTATAGTGCTAGCTCACTGAGATACCATGCCGCAGTTTAACATGAATATCCCACTCAGACACAGTATACTGACGTGGAGCCGACCAGTCCTTGTTTTAGTCCCACAGGGTAACAACAAGTACCATCTTTTAACGTCTTTTGGTATGAGGCGGCCGGGGATCGAACCCCGGACCTTCCGCTCTCCGGGCAGACGCTCTACCACTAGACCAAGGAGGCGGTCCACACCACAATAGCTACTTGAAGTGTTCATTGACTCACATCGATAATAGGATACATCGTAAGAACACTATAGGGATTGTTGTTTCATAATTCAAAGTAAACTGCTGTCATTAACAAATCAAAGAAACAAACACAAGTTCCCTCTGCATTGAGAGTTCGGAGTTGTGGGTCACATCAAAGTTGTGCCAAAGCGAATGTTCTGTGGTTTGTGATTTTGAAACTTAGCACGATATACAGTAAAGGGTGTTTTTACAGACTGTTGAAATCAGTGCACGAACAAGTGCTTTGGTCCCTAGATAGGTTAACAATTGAATTCTAGAAGGGACACGTTGTTTTGTGTGTGCAAAAAACAGCTAAAAGTGTGACAATTATGCAAAGTTGACAACGCGACATTTGATCATGTGTCGCATTGGACAATATTTTGGAATTTAACCAGAGGGAGACAATGAGAGACTATTATATTTTTCAAGGTCAAAATATGTCGCGTTGTCGCCAAAAATCTAAAATTTTGAAACCTTATCCATTTGGTTTCCCCTGACGACCAGCGTTGGTTGCTGGAGACGTAAACCAAACCCCCCAAAATTCTTTCATGCACCACAAAAAACTTTTTAAATCGGCGTTTACATTTCAACTGATCCGGCTTAGAATAAGTCTTCAGCAACCCATGCTTGACGTAACAGGCGAATATGCTTGTCGTAAGAGGCGATCAACGGGATCTGGTGGTCAGGCTTGCTGACTTGGTTGAGGCGTGTCATCGTATCCCAATTGCGTTGATCGATTCTCATGATGTCAATCACTGGATTGTCTGGTCCAGACTCGATTATTTACAGTGGAGTGTGGCGTTAAACGATAAACAAACAACAAACAAACAAATACATTTCAACGAGATAACTGTATGGTTTAATTAATTAAGTCATGCACTAAGTAAACAGTACAAACAAGTGGGATTGGGATTTAGAAGTCTAAATAAAGCTTAATGGACATTGATGTTTTGATCTCAGTTGAAAGCGGTGGCTGGTGGCGTCATCCCTGACCATCTTCCCGAGGCAAGGGAGTTACTGACTTTATATAAAATCCAGTTTCCACCCTTGCCGAACAAGGCGGGTATTATGGAGTTATGTTGGCTGGACTAACGAGTCTATGCATAGTCCAATCAACATCGCGTAACGAAATCGGAATCAGGTTTGTATGCTATCGTCCAGATTTCGGTCAATTGCAGGATTTGCAAAGCATGTGCACCGCCAACTCGGCGTCAGCATATATTTTACAAATCTTTTCATGTTTCTAATCAAGGTGTTCGCGTGATTTGATGCTCTTTGCGCTGTAAGACCCGTTTTATCACAATATTGATCTTGATTATTGATCAGATCGTGGAATCTGATTTGCCAATAGGAGAGGCATAGAAGGGACACAATTCGTACTAACCACTGGTGGCGCTACGATCGAACCCAGAAATTCCAGTCTAGTTCGGCAAGGGTGGAAACTGGACTTAAATAGTCAGTTAACTCCCCTGCCTCGAGGAGATGCCCCCTGACTGTAAGCAGAAAAACTTTGATCCCCGACAATATCATTTGTGTACGACACATGGGGGAGTCATTTGAGCCTACGACGGGGGAGTCGTTTGGGCCTAAGGGGAGTCGTCTGAGCCTGGGGAGTCATTTGTGCCTCGTACATCGGGTTAGAATTGGCCCAAACAGCCTGTGCTGGCCGCAAGAGGCGACCAAATGGATCGGTTGGTCAGGATAGGTGATTTTGTGGATTGCATGTCCTCGTACCAGACGTCGTGTAACATTGCTCACAATATCAATCACTGGATTGTCTGGTCCAGACTCGATTATTTACAGGCTGGATTAATGCTGAGTGCAGCGTTAAACGTGAAACGGACACACAGAAACAACAGTTGCAAAAGGCAAATAGACCCAGAGGGAGTCTCCCACCAACATAGACAAACTGCGCCAATTATGTTAAACCCAGCTTTGTTTCACCAGCAAATCGATCTTTTGATTCGGTGAATGAATATTGATTCATGCCGCTCCAGCAATTATAGATCCTTTGTCGTTGCATGTCATCGGTTTTCATGTCATCGTACCAGACGGCGTGAATCGTTGCTCACAATATCAATCACTGGATTGACTGGTTCAGATTCGATTATTTACAGGCCAACGTCATGCAGCTGGATCAATACTAAGTGCAGCGTTTAACTTAAAACAGATAAACAAAAACAACAGTTGCACAAGACACATATAAACAGCGAGTCTCCCACCAACGTGGACAAATTGAGCCAATGCTGTTAAACCCAGAGATAATCTTCCTACGTTATTTGTTTACCAGCAAATCGATCTTCTGATTTGGTGAGTGAATATTGATTCATGCCGCTCCAGCAATTATAGACCCTTTGTCGTTGCATGTCATTGGTGCGTGCGAATATAGGAAATAAACGAGGCAATACAATTAACCATCATTATGGCAATCATTTTAATTTTCTATAATCGTACTCTTTATGCTGAAAGTAGGATAAACCTATCGACACATACCATTGTTCTTGTGAGGAAAATTGGAAATTTGATATAACTGTGTTCAAATAGTTTTTCATTCGTCTGAACTGTGTTTCTCTGACTGGCGACACGTACTCCAGGCCCTAGTAGGCCCCAGTTTGCACACCTTAAAAAACACTATGAAGCTAGCTCTGTGGGTAGTGCTGTTTTTTGTGTACGAGACTGGCGCTAGGTCCAGGTTCGATCCAAACAAGGTTGTAGTGAAGGCAGAAGCACCTGTCTATGATGGATGGAACTTCACGCTGGAAGAAACGTTCGTGTCCGATTTGCAGGAGTTATCGGCGTGTCGCTGGGATCTCAGGGCGTTACAGGGGGAGGCAGCTCACCTTGATACCAGTCCCGAGGCACTTGGGCAACAGTGGGCGGAAGAAGGAACAGCTGGATCTCCAGGTTGGTTCAGCAGGTTTTCGTTGTTGTCGAAGCTATATGTTTATGTGATACGACACAGTGTGGCGTGAGCGAGTGAAACGTAGTTTATGCCGTATCAACAATTACTGGGGAATGTTGTCCAACCAACCAAGACACCAACGACCCTGCCTTCAGCTCCAAATACTCTGTGATTTTCACTTCAGGTACATAGTACTACACACCGTAATTAAGGTTTTATATGTAGTGGAAAAGTGGCCCTAAGCTGCCAAGATTCAGTCAACGTGGGTTCGAATCTCATTTACCTGTGCTCGTGGGATTCGACCAGAGATCCTTCATGCCAACTGATCCCAGAGTTAAGGTCGCAACTCCCCTACTTTAACATAGTCGTGGTGCTTAGATCGTACTGTGACGACGGGTTCAACGGGTCCTTTTGGATTTATTTCCACGTGCAACTGAGAGACTTTTGAAATGCTGTCACGCTGCGTTAAACCCTAATATCGTTAAACCCATTGTGACAACCTGGTTCAACGGGTCCTTTTGGATTTATTTCCACGTGCAACTGAGAGACTTTTGAAATGCTGTCACGCTGCGTTAAACCCTAATATCGTTAAACCCATTGTGACAACCAGGTTCAACGGGTCCTTTTGGACTTTTTCCCACGTGCAGCTGAGAGACTTTTGAAATGCTGTCATGTCGCGTTAAACCCTGATATCAAAGAAACTGATGTAAGTAAAAGCGACAAAACCATTTCCACAATAAAAAAAAATTTCTGCTGCTGATGATAGTGGTGATAGTGATGCCACCCGGTGTTGGTTGCAGATAGAGTAACTGGTTCGGGCTTGCTTGGACTGCAATTTCACCTTTAAAACTTTAAAACAGTCACTGGTTACTCTATTGGTCTATAGTTGAGCGCTACCTGTTTCAGAATGTCCGAAGCCACCACCATTGAACAACACGATTGTGACTAGAGACGGAAACGAGGCTTGGTATTCTTGCAAAAACAACTTCCGTTTCCGAGGTACAAGCCAATCAGCTTCTTGCAGTGCGGACGGAGAGTGGAAGTTTTTGTCCAACAATTTGGGAGTTTGTTCTCGAACAGTGTAGCAATAAAAGTGCTTTGATATGTTAGCATTGACATACTGATTATTACATGTTTCAAATGTTATACATTGACCATTATCTTCGATCTATAAAATGACATTAATATATTTATATTAGTGGTGTGTGTGGAATAGTCAGTTGATCTGTGAAGTATGATATCCACGTATTGCTGCAATACACGGTAACCATGAACATAAATCTTCTCTTGCGGTAGCAGCTGAGTTTGTACTGAAGGTTGCCCACCATCACAACTTATACTAAAAACTCAATGCCCTCAGATGCCCGAAGTGATGCAGGTATCAGACGTTTACCACTTTGGTGAAATGAGTGAGTGTGTTGGGTTTAACACCGCTTTTAACATTATTCCAGTTATATCGCGGCGTGTCAGCTTAATGTGGGAGGAAAGCCCGAAGTGATGCAGGTCTGAGACGTTTACCACTTCGGTGAAACCCCCGAGAAACATAATCGGGGCGAACCGGGATTCGAACCCACAATCATAGGTTTCTGGTGTGCCCAAGGGACGCAACTCTGCACAGCTAATCGCGGCTACTTAGACGACTGGGCCACCCGTGCCCCCTACTCGATAAGAAAAACATGATATTTCGCTCGACACATGAAATATCCTCTATTTAATATCTTTTAGTCAAGTTATTATTCCTCATGAGTGAGGCGCAGAAGCTACCAATCACCCCTCGTAAAGACAGGTTGAAACATAATAAAATGAAGTCACATTTATAAATAATAAATTGTTTTATTTCACAAAACCTTTCAAAAGAACGGTAGTATTGACATTGACACTTAAAACATAACATCTTGAATTATAAAATACCTTTCTACTTAAAAACCCAGATATTTGATTATCCATTTGGAAATAATTTATGACAAAACAATATAGGAATATAATAATTTAGATGTGAAAATACAAATACTAGCAAACTGATCAGACAAAATCTAAAACGCACTGAACCATGATATGATTACGATACATAAAACAAATTAGAAAAAAATACTAAACATAACGACATTTATTTAATTCTTATAAACTATAAACTAAATTTGAACCATTAGGAATGTGTAGAATGGGAGGGTTTAATAGAGCAGAGGAATGCACCTCGAAAGTGGCATGTAAAAAGATGAGTATATATCATTAATGTCTACTGACAACTGGATACTGACTGGATATTTACCATGTCGGTCATACGGTCATTGACAACTTATCTGTAGACCTTTGAACTGTTACTTGGTTGCAAGATACATTTAATGGTGATGGTTGCTTCAACTTAAACGCACGCCTATCAGGGAATTTCCGGTCCATGTCCATTTCGGTATTGGGATGAAAACAATTTAAAAAACATACCAAATAAGACAAATAAAATATGGTTGATGTAATCTTTGAATGTTTTTATCACCGATGCGTCCGAACAAACATATTGCAGTTTTACAGAAGGAAACAAGTTGATAAGACGAATGAATCAGTCTGTGGACCATCCATCAGTGGAACTTGACCGTTGATGGAGGGCCATCGAACGCGGACTCCATGTCGTTTGCATTAGAGAAACCGGCATTGTAGGTGCCAATCTGCCGGAAGTGACGTGGGAAGGAGTCATAGCGCATGTCCTGGTCCACAGAGTTGCGACGCCATATTTTCTCGGTGTCGGAGACATCGTAGTCTTCGAAGTTGCTGTGTTGACGTTCCAGCTGCATCTGTTCATCGGGGTACGTTCTGCTGTCTTTCCGCGCAACGAATGAAATGTCGAAGTTTTTGTCCATCTGAAACATAAATCTAACACATCAGGAAATACAGATGTACAACTCAGATAGTAATACTGGACCCATTATACATTACAGCGTGTACTATGGGAGAGAACTTTACCAAATACAACATATAGAAAAACATTGCAAGTCATTTCATGGCATTTGATTGGCCAACCAAGTAATATGTTTTGCGTTTACGTTTCAATAAACTTTAACAAATTGTTTGTTCGTTTGTTTGTTGTTTAACGCCGCACTCAGCAATATTCCAGCAATATGGTGGCGGTCTGTAAAAAATCGAGTCTGGACCAGACAATCCAGTGATCGATATCATGAGCATCGATCCACGCAATTAAGATACGATGACATGCATCAACCAAGTCAGCGAACCTGACCACCCGATCCCTTTAGTCGTCTCTTACGAAAGCATTTAAACAAAGTGTACCATGGCAGATTAACTATAGTAGAATGAAAGAATCAAGTGGTCCTTAGCTTCTCTTGAACAGAATATCAGTTGAAGTTCTGCGTTCTATAATTTTATATATAATTCGTTAATTTCGAGATCAACAACTTAGACAATTAGAAATATTCTGGTTTGAATGTTATCAGATATGGCTTTATTAATCTTCGTTAACCCAGACGGTTGAAAGAATAATAGTCCGGATTATCGGATTAAAAACGAACATGGAGGCAGTGTAATGAGATCCACTATGTGAGTAAGGTTTTACACAGCTTTTAGCAGTATTCCAGAAATATCATGGCGTGGGAACCAGAAATGGGCTTCACGAATAGTACCCATGTGGGAAATTGAACCCGGGTCTTCAGCGTGACGAGAGAACGCTTTAACCACTTGGCCATGCCACCGCCCCACATCCACACTCACACACTGACTGACAACATGGACTGTGGTTGAGCAGCTGTAACGTTACCGATGTTTTCACGGTTGAAGGTTCGGCAACATAGGTGTCGTTGTCGGAGGAGCTCTTCTTCCGCCGCAGTGTCGTTATGTCGTTAGATGTCATTGTTGTCAGTCGTTTCCTCTTCTTGTACCGACGGTCATAGGCGGAATGCACCTACAAAAAGATCCAGCCCCAACTCAGGTCTGTTTATGTTTTATGAAGTGAGTGAGAGAGTGAGTTAGATTTTACGCCGCTTTTAGCAATATTCCAGCAATATTATGGAAGTCTCAACGCTCTCACTCTTGAGATATCATTTTTAGATATGTAGTAGACACAAACTAAACACTCATATACTTAGGATAAGTTTGTTTAACGACGCACTCTTCAATAGCCAAGCTATATGATGACGTTCTGCAAATAATCGAATCAGACCAAAACGATTCAGTGATTGACACTTATAGCATCGATCTACCCAATCAACTTCACACAATATACCCATGTCGGGAATCAAACCCGGGTCTTCGGTGTGACGAGCAAACGCTTTAACCACTAGGCTAACCAACCGCCCCAAACTAGATTGCAACCGTCTCCATTTCTATCACCATTTAAGGCAAATAATGTCACATATTACCATAAATAACACGCCACAAGCACAACTGAAAAACCCGAAACTTGCATCCGGAACACACCAATGACGAGGAAAGAACTGTTCCTCCATGTTTATATGTTATTTATAAAATGTAGTTTGGTGAAAGGACTGGTTCAGTCCCATGGAGGAACGCACTAACAACGTGTTTGGGTGCCTCGTTTATGTGTTGATATAACGGGTATGTTGCACATAACTTAAAATCTGTTCAGGTTTAATTCCGATTCTAAAATATTTTTTGGCTTGTTTCCACTGCGCTTAATATAATAATATCAACATATTGTTTAGAGTACGCTATACTCACGTCAGAGTTGAGTAGGCAGTGGAACAGGAAGAAAACGACACCCTGAAAAACAAACGGATATATGACAAAAAAAACAAATAAAGGACTAGCCTATTCAAATTCTCCATGTATAATCATAGCCTTAGAAATTCGTTTTTAAGACTAACGTAAACCTCATTTCACTAGTCCTCAGATCATTTAGCTGGTCATTCTTGAACAAGACAAACATCCTTACTGTGTCAGTTTTATTCAGTTCCAAATTGCAGCAAAATTGGAGCATTGAGAACTGGTTTAGAATTGCTACAAGCCAATGAGGACTACCTTCATTGTAATTTTACATGCCCTTGGTACAATTTAGCGTGGCTACGAAGGCCGATGTCACCATAGTGTCCTGTCGTTACCTGGAAGCTGTTGCAGATGGTGAAGAGGTACGTGAAGACGTAGCCGAGGACTTCAGTGCCGGGGACGTCCACTGCCAGGAATCCTAACATCCACGTCAGCCCCAACAATGGCAGCAACACGGCGGCAGCCTTCAAGCTCATCCTGAACCAGTCAGTGTACATTCACTCATTTAGACGTACAACAACAACAATAATAATTTGTGTCTTCATTTAAATGAATCAAAAACATGTACATAATATTCTTTAGGATTACTTTAAGTGGGATTGTGTGTCGCGTATATGTTAAACGTTCAAACAACGGAACAGCTAAATCAGCGTGTACAACAGTTTGAAATGGTTTCCAAAAGCCTTGGGAATTCATACAAAATGAAGGTGCACCTTCTCGCTAGTTAAGATGCTAGTTAGTGATACGGCTAGGGAATCAGGCGATGATGGCTCCAGTCACTGACAGGTCATGAATCATCCGATCACGGCATAAACGACATGGACATGACCAGGGTCTTACATGTTCCTTAACAAATCAAAATGAAAGCTCGTGGCTGCTGGTATATGAAATATACTATGGTGGTGAGGTGAAATGGGGTTGAATGTCGCGTCCAAGATTATTGCACTTATATAGCGACGGGCGGACGCTCTACCACTAGACAACGGAGGCGGTCCTTAAATATACTATGGCTAAGCAGTATTGGTAGTGCGGTCTTGAGATGGAGCCGAATCTAATTATTCAAGTTGTCGATTACAACATGGACACCAATTATGCTCCCCTTCTTGCTTATCTGTTTCTTAATGCACAAGGATAAGAATTTTTGCTCGAATTGGCAAAGTCAAAATAAGGTAATTTGGCCTAAAAGTTTAACTTAAGCTTCAGGTATATGGATGGTCTGGCATCGTTCAATAACCATGGAATAGCCAATTCTCTTCCACTGATTTACCCAACTAGGCTAGAAATAAGAAAGACCGGTGAGACCGCCTCTTCTGTTTCATATTTAGATCTATGCATAAAAATTGAGTGTTACAAAACACTCTCCCCAAGTCTGTATTGCCAAATGGATGTCCATGTAGGTAATTAGGCATTACGGTCCCATCGGTTCAAGACTCGTAGAACCTCTCCCTGCCATGTGAGTTACAGAGTAACATCTCAGACTCGCAATGACGACACGGAATGGTGAGATGGGAACCCTAAGCTACGTCCAACAATAGGAATGAACATATCAAATGTTATATTGGGATAACACTTAGTAGTAAAGAACAAATTCTGGTACTTTTTTTGGGTTGAGTCGAACCCACACTCCCAGAGTGAGGCACCTAATCACCCGCACACAAAGTCAGCGATATAACCCACTCAGCCACCGAGGCTTCCACAAAAATTGAAGTCCGACAACTGGTAGTCTAGATCACGTACTTTGTGTACCCCTCTGATACGTGTAAATTGGCACGGCTCCCATGGCCGAATATGTACTTTTCTAAGAAAGTGTTATCCCAAATATAACATTTGTTACACTTGAACCACTTTTTAAATGGCATTTTGTATTAATAGGAATGAACAGTACACAATTCCTATAGTAGTGGAATGTCATGATATTACCAAAGTCCTGACTTCTCCTCCTTGCTGGAGACGACTTTAGCCGACGAGTGTAACGACCTCAACATCACCCGCAGCACCATACACAGGATCACCGTGTTGATCTACGTCATGGAAACATCATTACAATCTGTTTAATCTTACACCATGCTATGGTTGATATATTATTTCTCATAACATTTTGCATAATGAACATTAGTTGCGTCAGATTTACTTGTTTAGAATGCAGATTCAGAATGGCCAGTGAATTCCTGGCTCAGAATCAACTGCAAGACCAAATGTGTGACGTCATCATAATCGTATAATTTTGCTGTCCAGCTGTTTGTTGATTCTAAAAAGGGATACGGTAAGGACATCACTTCAGCAATGTGTAAAACTAAATGCTCCACGTATACACTCAGTGATATCAACTACGAATACCGTAACATAATTTCAGCAATGTTTTGTTTGTTGTTAAACGCCGCACTCAGCAATATTCCAGCTATAAGACGGCGGTCTGTAAATAATCGAGTCTGGACCAGACAATCCAGTGATTGACATCATGAGCGTCGATCAAGGCAATTGGATACGATGACATGCACCAACCAAGTCAGCAAGCCTGACCATCCGATCACGTTAGTCGCCTCTTACGACAAGCATAGTCGCCTTTTACGGCAAGTTTGAATTACTGAAGACCTATTCTGACCCGTATTTCACGAGTGCGTTTCAGCAATGTGAAAAACGGAAATTCGACAGCTGAAATGGGAAACACTCACCACCACCACGAGGCCTACGGTAGGCACAAAGCACACCAACAGCATCTCGTTGTTCAGCCAGCAGCTGGATCATAACATGTCAATATTACTCTCATTGTGGAGGCGGTGGGGTAGCCTTGTGGTTAAAGTGTTCGCTCGTCACCCCGAAGGCCCAGGTTCGATTCCCCTATACGTACAATATGTGGAGCCCATGTCTGGCGTCTCCCGTCGAGATATTGCTGGAATATTGCTAAAAGCGGCTTAAAACCATACTCACTCATCACTATCATCGTGTATCACATGTCTGAGAGCTAGTGAATGGTAAGTGAGGTGTTGATACTGTTTTGACGCTTCCAGCAATATTACCGTAACATCACGCTGAAGTGCATTTTGAGTTTGACATAAAGTATTGAAATGAGGAATCAACCAGGTTCCTCGACTTGCCCAGCAAACCATTGGTCAAGTCTTATCACCAATATCCAATGCTAATTCAACAGGGTATCAAGGCAACAGCAATAAATCTGGATGCCATTGTCATTACAAAGTGTGACTCTGTTGTTAACCAAGCGTTGTATTTGTGAGTGAGTGGGTTTAACATCAAATCAGAATCAGGGCGAGTCTTACCCACGATCATAGGATCCTGACAAACCTAAGGGACAGAAATCTGCACAGAAAATTACAGCGCTTGAGATGACTAGAACACCCAACCCCCCAAAACTGTTGTACAAAATCGTAAGCCTACAGGAAGGGTACATTGTGTGTGACTTTGTTATCACTGTTATTACATTTACATGTTATAGACGACGTTACATTTACATCACATTTAATGTAAACCTACATGTTTTACACGTACATCGCACTTACATTTTGTTAGTTCCGTAGCTGTGATAGAACACGCCCACTGAGATCCCAACAATCACCAGCGGAACCCCTGGGGATATGAAGTGTACGTTACAGTCAACTTTTAAAGATACAAACAATTCTTTATTTATGGCTATCAGACTGATCATTGTCACGTCGGAAAAAGAGTGATACAAATACATAACAGACTATTACAAGAGTGATGACTTTCAAATTTTCAATCGTCAACTTTCCTTTATGTCCAGCAATATTCTACCAGCTCCAGAATTAGGATCTACATTTCCAAATTTTGGAGGTACAATAAAGATTTCAAAGTGCATCGCACGACTCTCACTCAAAGGTTGTTTGATCAGTGTTACAGCATTAAAGGCTCCAGTAAACCTTTCAAATCGTTTTATTTTGGACACGTGGATGACCTTTCCAGATTTGACGCATCGTTGACTAAAATGATGTCTGATGCAATTCCCTATTTGAATGTGTACCACATATTCCCGTGTTTGTTCAGGTGAACACTTGACTTGTCATTGCATGTGTTTGTGACGGGTGCCACCGATGGAGCAGGTTACGCTCACCTTTACGCGAACACCCGGTATACTTATTAGTGGTTCATAAACACAGACTTCTGATAAAGTCGGAATCGTACAATATAGCAGAGATGTCTTCTAATCATGGAATCGTCACGATATGGCTGAAATATTGCCGATGTGACGTAAAGCATAAACTCACTCACTCACTCTAATCATGGAAAGAGTTTTGTCGCTTGTTTATGGATAAAGTTCGTTCTTGAGGGGAACGCCTGGGACTGCGTCATGTACGGTACCTACCCCATCCAATGGCGACGTATTTCTTGATATGACTGCCGCGTTTGAAGACCTTGACGAGCGCCACGTAAAGATGGATGCCTTCCACGAGCATCCAGCAGAACATGGCGGTCAGGAAGTAGTGCAGCAGGATGGCCACCGTCTTGCACGCCCACTGTAGTTGGAGAGAACGATTCAATGTCTCACACAAAGTGGATGAGACCTAGCCAGGACTAAAACTGGTTCTACTGTTGGTTCGCGCATTCAGCCAACAGACATCGGCCAAAATATATCCGGTTATCGGTGCGCATGCGTAGCCTTCGTGATTACGAATGTAAATTAACACGGAGGCATGTGTACACCTCGCAAGATATTTTGGGGCGACAAAAAATATGACAATTTTTTCCGCTGATGTTAGTATTTGGGACATTGAGGCATTTGTCATGTGTCGTCTAAACGGAGGCTACGAGACATTATGAGTAATATTGCAGTAATAGACACACTGTTGATTTTGAGTACATGAGAGATGTTGCCAGGACCCCGTTACACGAAGCGACCGTAGCGGTACGAGTGTCGCAACTATGATAACTTTCATAATTTAACATAGACGACAATGTCTACCACAATATACTGCCAATTTCTGAGTAGTATTAAGTCTATACTAGTCTTACTGTTGGCGTGGCGCTGTTCTCCGTGCGGCTGAACCCTATCAAGAACACAGCTTGGACACAGATGATACACGCTGCTAACTGTTCATGGATGCGCACTCGGTCACTGCGCAGTCTGAAATAATTAATTAATGAAAGAATATTAAAAAAAGAAGACGTACAAGTTCTATATCAATGTTTTATTAATGTCTTTGAATGATGACGATGCGGTATCAAAAATGAAAGTTTTGAGGAAAGACAGCTAAGGATGGCCTTATAGCCATGACAACGTTACCGGAAGTACTGGAAGACGATGATGGTGGCGAGACAGCCGAGGATGGAGAGGCTGCCGCCGATGTAGGAGATGTAGGATAGCACAAGGTTGTTACTGTCGTCCAGCTGCTCCTGCAACAGGTATGTAAGCTATGAAGTGAAACCCCCTTATTCCAGACGGTTCCGTTCCTAGTGATATCGTGTGGATTAAAAAAAGTCCGGATTAACGAATCCGTGGAACGCCGCACTCAGCAATATTCCAGCTTAATGACGACGGTCTATTATTAATCCAGTCTGCACCAGACGCTCCAGTGATTGAAAAAACTATTATGTGCATGGACCTACGCAATTGGGGTACGATTGCATGCAACAATCCAGTCAGCGAGCCTGACCATCCAATCCCGTTAGTCGCCTCTTAGGACAAGCATGGGTTGATGGAGACCTATTCTACCCCGGATCTTCACGGGGACCTAGGAACGAAGTACTGTCCCTTTAACTGTATGTTCGTTCATAGTATTCGCACAGATTGTGGGGTTTCCGGACTAAAGAGGTTTCACCGTACACAAGATATACATGATATATATACATGGCCTAAACAGTCGGGTTTGGGTGAAAGTGCCTGGTAAAAACAGCGGCTCCAGACTTATTCTGTTGCACACTTTTTCAGATCAACCCATAAGTCAAGAACCTTTGTCTTTAGAATCGCTGCACTTGTATTGTACGCAGCAGATGTAATTCAAAGTTAACATATGTAGTTTCAACGAAATAAGTAAACGCGTTATCGTGTCACCAGATTGTCTGGTCCAGACGATTGTCCGCAAGCAGAAGTCCTCTGGCAGGTGTATTAGCGGAGGACGAACAAACGCTTACATTTTTATGCAAATTGTGTGAGTGGCGGGTGATATGTTTACAATTTCGCGAACACCTGGGCCCACTTGCATAAAGCGATCTTAGCGCTAAGATGATCGTAACTTCTATACTGTAACATAGGCTTACAATCTGTTACCACGTTGTTTTCATTCTAACTTCACACAATATGTCCAACAATACGATAAACACAACCGTTTCATCTCAAATAAACAGCGCCACCTACCGAGGTCCCATACACGTCCATCAGAATGGCAAAGTTTGTCAGATGGTAGCAATGACAGGTCACGTGACTTCCGTTAAAGCTCTTCAGCTGGCATCCATCACGGGACCATCGGGTTTTGTCAGACCTGTACATGTTTCATAGCATATAATGATCACATTGGTCAGTGTCCTTAGTAGAATACAACTTTCGTTGAATAACCTCTACTGCTAGATAATAGCCTGAATCATTATTGTGATTTATTATTACATCACAACAGATGATGAAGGCACACGGGAGCTTTGTTGAGGTCGTGTAGACAAGGGTATCTTCTCTGCAGCTACTAAAGTGTTGAAAGTGATATAATTTTCCATTTTATGGGTAGCCTGCTGATATCAGGGGACGGGGGTTCAAGCGTTCGCTCGACACGGCGAAGACACGGGTTCGATTCCCCACATGGGTACAATGTGTGAAGCCCATTTCTGGTGTTCCCCGCCGTGACATTGCTGGAATATTGCAAAGAGCGGCGTAAAACCATACTCACTCACTACTGATTTTGACGCGGTTGATCGGGACAAAAATTCTGTCACTGGTGTCGTCAAAGACACACGCACACATTTAAGTACTAATCTCTACCTATGTACTTACAGAGCTGTCATGTTCATGAAGACGCAGTACTCAGTCAGGTTGCCCCTCAGTGTTGTGTTCTGGATCAGTAAAATCAAACTTAATGTCCAGGACACCGTTCCACAAAGCGATCTTAGCGCTACGACTATCGTAAGCCAGTGTATGGGAGTTACGACCATCTTAGCGCTAAGATTGCTTTGTGGAACGGGGCCCAGGACATGCAGGTACAGACTCTGCACTGGCATTATCACTGGTATAATTAATATATATGCATGTTGGCATAAGCTCAGAGTGGAGACAAGAAGACATAAAGGTGAAAACCCAGACGAACGTTTATGTAAATATTGTGTACATTTTGGATCGGGCAATGTCGAAAATGATAACAATATTCAGAATTACGAACTCGCCATGTTGATGCGCATCCCTTCACTCATCCATCTTTCAGTAATTTTGTAAATCTTATGTCTTCAACATGTAAACGTGCTGTCTAACTATATACCACGCTATGAAGTTTATAAAGTCGCTCCACATGCAACGTTTATTAAGGCATATGTATATATTCATTGTTATGTCAAATATCACGGCTTTGTATATATATGGGCCTGTAGCCTTAGAGCTTCTGAATAAACTCATTATTCTATATGCATATTGGAGGGCATGGTTCACTGCATCCTCGATTATTCTGGGTCCATTCCCCACCATAGCTTCGTTTCGGACGTGACGTCATCTCCACCTCGCTAATCACTAACTTTGCACAGTCTTTGTGTCATTTGATTGGAAGCAAATACAAGTGATATGAGAGATGGATCCTGATTGATCAATAGGAGGGACATAGAAGGGACATAACTCGTAATAACCACTGTTAGCGCTACGATCGAGTCTGGAAATTCCAGCCCAGTTCAGAAGGGTGGAAACTGGGCTTTTATAGTCAGTTAACGACCTCGCCTAGGGGAGATATCAGGAAGTATGCAGCAACAACCTGAGGCAATTCGCTCTGGCTCCCAGGGTTCGCATCCCTGATTTACCCTGATTATGTTTCTTGGTTTGTCGTCCCCCGGAGATGGTACGTAAGTCCACGTCAGTCACAGTATATTTATTACTGCCACGATTTTAATCGCAAATATATGTTCTTTTAATTCGGCTAAATTGACAATAATCGCCAACACCTGAAGAATGATGTAAATCCTGCTAGGGTTCATGCAGGAAGCTAAAGTACTGTAAGTCCCCATGGTCCCTAGTGTGGTGATCTACCTTCAGTTGCTGGCGATCTGTAGCTTTTTATTATGTATTGTTCTGTCTAGTAATGTTTTTTTTAAGGTTCCATGCTAGTTTTAAATCATAACCTGTGATAAGTCTAGTTATTTTACTGTCCGTTGGTGACAGGTTTTTCTAGTTTACATGTATTTATCATATATAACCTTTGAAAGCCACGATATGGCTGAAATACTGCCGATGTGACTTTAAATTTTACTCACACACTCACTCTTGGTTAGTCAGCTTGTAGGTTTTCCTCTCACATTCAGCTGATACACACAGTATCATAAAGTTGAAATACTGTTCAAAGCAGCAATATAAACCAAACACACTCACTAACCCATCACTGTACCGAAACACAACAACGTGATACTACAATATCCTAATGTGTCCCTGACCTTGAGACTGAAGGTGACGATGACGGGTTGATCTAGAGACCTGAATGAGGTCTCCGGCACCCCGAGGACCCGACTGGATATCACATCCGAGTTGACCACGCCCACTGTACCCGGCTCCGAGCTGACGTTACAACAGAAACAACAGAATGGAAGTGTTGTTGAAACAACATCTGTCCGTTACCAACGAAAATTCTATATAGGTTTATAGCGTTTTGTATGAAAGTTCAGTACATCGTGATTCTTTGTGCCGTGATACAAGTATGCCATGTGCAGATACAAAACAATACGAATATGTATTAAGAGTAAAATGATATGAAAACGAATTGTAATACACACTATTTGATACGGTATTTCTAAGTTCTCTAGTTATTATTTCACTCAAATGTAGTAAATATCTGTTTGTCTAGCACCTATATTTGATTCGTTCTATTGAACAAAGCAGTTTGCCTTAAAAATTGTATCGTATCGGGGGCACGGGTGGCCCAGTTGTCTAAATGCGCAGTTCTTAGCTGAGTTGCGTTCATCAGGCGTGCTAGAAATCTTTTATACTGGGTACGAATCTCAGACCATACACGTAATCTTGGGTTTCATCAAAGTGGTAGATTTCTAAGGCCCCCCATCACTGTGGCCCTTCCACCCACGTGACGCTGACATGATTCAGGGGGCGTGTTACAGGTTTGGGCGTCACGTTAAGGGGCAACCTACCCATTGTGTCGATCTTCCTTCAACGACAGCAACGTTGCTACGGACCGGAACTTGGCGTAGTAGATGTTGAAAGACGAACCTGAAACAGCGGAGACGACTTGATAACATCTGACAAATCCTAACGATTCTAAGAACAAATCAAGGTCATGATTCCATGGTACTGAAAGACCATTGTCATCTCGAATGTACTGACCGTCAGTGTGTCCAGACGCAATGTCCGCCACGGCGGAGGGCAGTTCAATAAAGCTGGAGTCTGCAGATCCTACAAACGCCGGAAGGTGGGTCACGTTGACCCCTCTCTGGACACTGGTGACGCGGAACTCTACAACAAGATAGCGGCATTACAAACCCAAGCCTGATAAGTTAGTGAGTTAGTTGGGGTCAAGTTACTTTATAATGTACTTGATATCAATCACGTCAGTGACTCTCGCCGCAAAGGGCGGCAAAATTGCTGATGCGGCATTAAGCAGCATTAACAAACTCTCAATCTTAACGTGGATTCAACGCCTTTTTGAATATTATTTCCGTTTTATCGGCGCGAGTCTCCAATGTATCTAGAACATATTTGTGCCTATTTCAATCTTAAAGTTAAAGTTTTGCCAATATGTCTTGCAATAAGAACCCAAAGCCCCTTCAACATAAATGATATCACGACTTTATCCACTAGGCCATCATACAATGATATAGTGAGTGAGTGAGTGAGTGAGTGAGTGAGTTAAAATTTAACGTCGCATCGGCATTATTTCAGCCATATAGCGACGAGACCAAGTAAATATATTATGATTAAGTTGTTAATGAATTTTTTTATTTAAAAACATTGAAATACCCCTACGTATGTAACAATCGTTACTAAGCATAGCGTTGTACTTCATGCGTCCTGGTGGTCCATATTATCCCCAGCATCGGAATAGACACTGGACTACGAGTTCGTAGCAGAATAGTACAACAACATTATCAAGTGTATATTAATTACATGTGTTTCCATGACAACAGTCACGTGACCTACCCAGGTTCCTTGATGTGACAATAAGAGGGTCATTTGACGTGATGGAGTTCACAGATCGACGTCGTCTAAATTGATGCACCATCAAATTCTCAGCCAAAGCCTCCGTCGACTCCAGCAGAGACGTCATCTTCTCCCCTATCATGCTCTGCATATAAGAAAACACTCCAGTGGAATCTGACAACCCATTATCTCGATGACTTTGGTCGCTTTCAGAATATTACTCAATTTCTAAAACTTCTAAAGTTTCATTAGGTCTATTGTATCACTGGTAATATTTGTCTTACTAGTGAGAGTCACCACTCGTATCACTTGCATTTGCTTCAATCAAAATGGCGGCGCCCAGTCAAGACGATCTGATCGATAATCAAGATCTATATTGTGATAAAACGTATCTTACATCGCGAAGTGAAACAAATCACGTGAGCACCTTGATTAAAAACATGAATGGATTTGGAAAGTATCTGTTGACAACGAGTTGGCAGTGCACATGCTTTGCCAATCCTGCAATCGTTCGAAATCTGCATGCGAGTTTACGAACCGGATTTCGATTTCAGTGCGAGATTTTGATTGGACTATGCATATACTCGTTAGTCCAGCCATAATCCAACCTCATAATACCAGCCTTGTTCGGCAAGGGAGGAAACTGGACTTTTATGGTCAGTTAACTCCCTTGCCCCGGGAAGAAGGGTGACAAGTACCGTGTCTGTTGCTATGAGTCGGCCATGAGATCGAACCACCGGCCTTCCCGTTATATTTGTCGCATAATAAGTTTGCGTGCACGTACCGTTTTTGTATTTCTCCATATGATGATTGTCTCCGGGTCAACGATGTTGTCAACGGCATCGCCATACAGCTGTGTACATCAAGAAAATATCTCAGATATACTGAACCAAAAAAGTTCATGATCATCAATATGTTTGGGGATATTGTCATGGACCAGACAATACAGGGACTGATATATCTACTATATATTCTTTATTCCTCCATACGAGAGTTACAGACATATAAAAACAGAATTTACAAGTGTTCGAAAACAGGCATTCTTATGTTAAAGTCTATCCCTGCTCACATGTCAGAACATATAACGTTTCTTCACAAGGTCTATATATTTCTTCAATTGGAAGAGACCTTTGACTGCAGCTTTTGCAAAATTCTCTACAGTCTCTGGACTTGCTGGGATCGTGGGCCTACATGCAAGGAGAAAGCAAACTAACTTAATTTCCTGCTTGTTATGGAGAGCCACGCTGACTTTCACTGGACAAGTGTCCACTTAGCTACACCAGAAATTGTCTCTGAGTTGCTCTGTCTGTGGACATATACACACAACATGAACGAGCAAGTCCTGGTGGGCAAACTTGCACATGTCACACGCACCATGTCTCCAGGCTGCACACAACTGGATCATGGATCTTTCAGCAATTTCCCATGCTTCGTGTGTGTGTGTGTGTTTTGTGTTTGTGTGTTTGTGTGTGTGTCAGGTAATCCTTAACTTCTTTTGAGTAGTATATAACCTAATGTTGCAAAAGAAAAATAGTTACATCTGCGATCGACTGCAGTTGGTCAGATATGTCATGGGCAGTGGTCACAGCTATCGACACTATTCGGACGATCCCTGTCGCGAAAACCAGGTCGCCCGGATATAGCTGCGCCCCCTGGTGGTCTCTTACAACGGAAGTGGCGTTTGCTAGCCGTCGCGTGATGTCTTCAATGGCGGCGCTGTCGACAGTCCTGGAGTCTTGCAGGACCTTGGCCTGCAGCACACACCAGTCAAATAAACAGAAACTAACAAAATATGGGACAGAAAGAAACAGTTATATCTCTGGACTGTGCACTGTGAAACGAATAAGAGTGTGCGGTGCAACTGACTGGTTGGTAAACATTGTTAAACGGGATTCGATGTCTGGAAATCTCTTGGACTATTCACCGCGCATGAATACTTTTCCTGATAATTGTCATGTCCCAGGTTTGAAAACTCAGTAACATCCCTGCAAAATGACGGCGCTCTATAAATAATCGACCCTGACCAGACAATCCAGTGAATGACATCATGGGCATCGATCTTCACAAATGAGATACAATGACATGCATCAACAAAGTCGGCGAGACTGACCACCCGATCCCTTTAGTCGCCTCTTACAAGCATAGTCGCCTTTTACGGCAAACATGGGTTGTTGAAGACCTATTCTACCCCGGATCTTCACGGCATGTCAACAACCATACCGCATCTCTTGTATGTTACGTTTAATTACTACTCACAAGAAACGAAACTTCAGTTGACTATGGAGACAAACCTGTTATGTTTTAAATGTTGAGGTTGGCTCACTGTAGATTCGATTCCTTTTATTTTAAACCTAGTAAGGATAAGATATATGGAGGAACAACTTCTTTATTACAATTAGGAGCGACGTTTCGGTGTAGGTTCTAACACCGTTATCAAACAAGTGAAGGCTTTTTCACTTGCTTGGCAGTGGTGTTAGAACCTACACCGCAACGTGGCTCCTAATTGTAATAAAGAAGTTGTTCCTCCATATATCTTATCCTTACTTAGTATTCCAGTTAAACCGAACAGAATGTTTCCAGTAGAAGTGTCCGGATTTGTACTGCTAATTATCATCATCAACACATGATCCATTCCGTTGATACGGCATGTTATTGAACCTGGCAAGCGAAAATACGTAAACGTCGTATAGTTACCAGTTCGTTGATTTCCATGATCCGTGGACTGACGCATTCCCCAAGGTCTGGGCGAGTCCATCTTCCGCCGGTTGGGGTGGAAGAGTCGTGGACGCACTTTCTTGTAGCATTACCTGTCGAAATGGTGAGACAGATTCAACATTTGGCGTCAAGAACTTTAACTTGATATTGTCTTTAAGGTCATACATTAGATTCTCTCCTATTAGGCTGCGGGGCGGTCGGTCAGCCTAGTGGTTAAAGCGTTAGCTCGTCACGCTGAAGACCCGGGTTCGATTCCCGACGTGGGAACAATGTGTGAAGCCCATTTCTGGTGTCCCCCGCCGTGATATTGCTGGAATATTGCTAAAAGCGGCGTAAAACCATACTCACTCACTCACTCACCTATTAGGCTGCGAAAGAGCTGCTTTTTTGAGCCCGAAACACTCCATTCCAGAGAATGTTAGATTATCAAAACAATTAAAAGTAGTGTTCGTGTCGTACTAAAAGGCTGGAAGGCCTATCGTAACACGTCACCTGAATACGTCACAATAGAATCCCTCTCTGCACACATCAGTAGTACATCTTCATTGAACCTCATCCACAAAACAAACATATTGAATAACTGTTGTAGTGTCATGTGAAAGCCGTTTGTGAAATGTCTGACTGATGGCTGTCTGTATTCAATGTAAACCAATACTTGAGTGGCTGGATTTCAACGTCACTTATGATAGTTTTTCAGTAACATCCTGACGAGCATCCCAGTTTTGAGTTTACCACAAGCTGGTGCTCCACCGCCAGGCGTTACAAAGTGAAGGTGGGATGTGCTACGTCTGTGTGGTGTCGGTGTCAAGCTATTTTCAGCACAGCGCACTCCTTACCGATTGATCTATTCTCTGCAAAGCGCACTCCTTACCGATGATCTATTCTCTGCACAGCGCACTCCTTACCGATGATCTATTCTCAGCACAGCGCACTCCTTACCGATGATCTATTCTCAGCACAGCGCACTCCTTACCGATGATCTATTCTCTGCACAGCGCACTCCTTGCCGATGATCTATTCTCTGCACAGCGCACTCCTTACCGATGATCCCTGGCGGACATGACACGATGTCCACACGGTCCGCGAGGGTGTCCTGCCACGTCAGTCCGCTGCCGAACGTCCTGTCCTGATCTTCGAGACAGTGGGCCGAATCTGGTGGAGACATTGAACCAAACAATTGAATGATGATTATATGGATTTTATTACAGTTTTATATACACAAAAATACTTGCAATTAGCATTATAACACGACTGTATTCAATGCAACGACGCATGTTAGCTATCCTAAAATCTCTCGCCTTGATCAACTTTGATATAAAAGACTAACAACTCTTTCCCCCCAAAAAACAACAACAAACTCAAAACAAAACAATCAACAACAAAACAAAGCAGCCAGCATCAAAACAACCTGTACCTGGAGTCAGACCAGCGGCTGACACCATGAGTGAGTGAGTTGGGTTTAACGCCACTTTAAACAGTATTCAAGTTATATCACGGTGTGTCAGCTTAATGTGGGAGGAAATCCCGAAGTGATGCAGGTCTCTGACGTTTCCACTTCGGTGAAACCCACGAGCACGGGTATGGTGCTGACAAACCTAGAAACATAATCGGGGCGAACCGGGATTCGAACCCACAATCAAAGGTTTCTGGCTGCCCAAGGGACGCAACTCTGCACAGCGAATCGCTGCGCCTTAGACGACTGGGCCTACCGTGCCCCCGCTGACACCATGAGCACCGATCTAGACGTGATGAAGATATACAATAAACCAGGCTAAGACTGTGACGACCCCGGCACCATGGGATATTGGTAACCTATTCTTTCCCGCAGGGGCCACGACCTGGAAGCTATTGCCATTCTAAGCCTAGAGGTTGTCATTTTGCGACATTGCCTCTACGTAATTATGGAGAGGTTGCATAAAAACTGTTTCTCCGACACACATTGCTCAACAATCTCTTAGTTCTCCGGACCGCTAAACAAATATTTGAGGACATCCCATTACATGTCACGTCAGATCACCTTTTGCGAACTTTGACTGGCCAATGAAATGATGAACAAGAAGTCGACATTAGCCATTCAGAAAGCAGCTTTCTCAAGATAAACGGGCGACTTCCATTTAAATTTTAAGACTGAACAAAAGAACATTCTGGGATGTCTAATAAATTGTCGAGATTGCATGGTAGTATTTCCCAAGGGCTACGGAAAATATTTTAGTTCAAATGTTTATCTCACTGAAGCTATAGTTAGAACAATGAACTTTTCCTTGGCAATAAAAATGACTGACGCGCAGGATTTAGAGAGACTCGCCGATGACCGAGAAACATTTCCTTTCTTAGCCTAAGCATTAACTGCAAGACATATATATCTCACAACGCTTGCGTTTACAGTCCAGTAACGTATGTTTTGAATGGCTTGAATTAAACTTGCTAGAGCTGCCTATTTTCCATACATAGTTCACCTTTAACCATTACTTCTCCAAGCGGGTAGCGGGTATTTACTTACCGATAGGAATAGAGCACTTGCGTCCTGTGTACTCTGGTGTACATGCGCAATGGAAGCCATCTTCCTCCTCTAGGCACGTGCCTCCATGGTAACACGGCTCCCAATCACAGTCGTCGTACGGAAGTTCACATTGGTTCCCTTTGTATCCTTTTGCGCATGTGCAAGAATATGACCCAATTTTGTTTTCACACGTACCTTCATGTTGGCACGGACTGACTTCACACTCATTAATGTCAATTTCACACAGCTGACCACTGTATCCGGTTACGCATGCGCACTGAAACTGATCAGTTCCATCCACACACGTTCCGCCATTTTGACAGGTAACGCCATTACAGAAGTCAATGTTTGATTCGCAATTTTTCCCAGTATAACCCTCCAGGCAGCCACATTGATAAGAATGATCAACCTCTGTGCAGCTCCCGTTGTGTTGACATGGGGTGGAGTAGCAGGGTTCTAGCGTGGACTTTGCCACCTCGCAGTGCTTGCCGGCGTACTTCTCTTCACAGATACAGCTGTACCACCGCCCTGTCAAGTCTCGCGGATCCAGACATTCCTTTAGGTTGTCTGTGCTGTTGTCACACATGTTTGAGCAAGATGGCCGACCTACAAATTGAAGAGACTAAGTGAATGTAATTGTATTCGGTCTCATACGATATTACACATTGAAGCCATCTGTAATTATGCGAGTCCCACAAAACGACGTCGAGAACGTCAGCAATGACCCACGTCGCTGGAGTCGGGTCACACATTGTATACCCAACCGATCCTCATTTTCAGCATCTGTTTTCTTTTGTTTGTTTGACGCCGCAATATGAAGGCTGTCTGTACATAATCGAATCTGGACCAGACAATCCAGTTATTGACTTCATGATTATCGATCTACGCAATTTGGATGTAATGACCAACCAAATAAGCGTGCCTGACCACCCGATCCCATTAGTCGCCTCTTAAAACCAATTCTTACCCGGCTCTTCGCTGATTTTAGCGGCTGTTATGAGGGTCTCTAAAACAGGAATTCTTAGAGATTAGATGAGGTGAAATAGGGTTTCTCGCCGCGCTAAGATTATTACGCTTATAGAGCGAGTACATGGACGTGTGTGTGTATGGTTGCTTGTACTAGTCCGGACTTATGTCACTTTAATAGTGCCAGCCAACTCATTACACTCCAAAGCGACCAGTCCATGTATTATACCTTTAATGCCGAGCGCTAGGCAGGGTAACAACAAGCACCACCATTTAACGTCTTTCCCGGGCGCCATCAACTCACCTGGCTCGTAGATGACCTGCAGTCTGCCCACCCAGGGGTTGGTGTCAGCGGTGGCGTTATACACCAGGGTGATGTTCCCGGGGGAGAAGAGGGCGTAGTCCGCCAGGCACAGCTCCTTGTTCCACGTCTGGTTCTCCTCGTTGATGGCCTGTGTACAGGGGGACAGTATACATATTTGTTTGTTTGTTTGTTGTTTAACGCCGCACTGAGCAATATTCCAGCTATATGACGGCGGTCCGTAAGTAATCGAACCTGGACCAGACAATCCAGTGATTGACATCATGAGCATCGATCCGAGGAATTGGGGTACGATGGCATGCATCAACCAAGTCAGCGAGCCTGACCACCCGATGTCGTTAGTCGCCTCTTACGACAAGCATAGTCGCCTGTTACGGCAAGCATAGGTTGCTGAAGACCTGTTACGGGTCCGTGTTGTCAGAGTCATGAGTGAGTGATTAGTGGCTTAGTGGGATAATGTGTTTTCAACAATATTCCGGCTGCATCTGTCAACAATCGAGTCTGGACCATACAAACCAGTGATTGATATTATGAGCAACAATCCACGCAGCGGGGATACGATGACACACAATCAACAAAATCACCAAGCCCGACCATCCGATCCATTAAGTCGACAATTTCGACAGGAATACGTTGTTGGTAGCCTTTCCTACTAAATCGCCTTTTCTAACCCAGAATTGCCATGGGGCGATTTACGTGGATGGTGAAGAGTGTCTCTCGTTGAACCAGAGTCGTATCTTTCAAATTTAAGATTCAAACACCTCCGCAATACCTTTGTACGGTTTAGACTTGTTCTAAGTGATCCAAAAGATACAAATAAAGGAAACATATTAAACATTGAAAAGTCACTAAAATTTGCCCATCTGTAGCCTTGGTGTTAAAGACGAATTTCATTTCATAATTATCTGCCCTGTATATAACAAAATAAGAATGGAATATCTACCCACCTGGTTATTTTCATGTATATCTACTAATAACTTTGTATGTCTGCTGTCAAACAGAACTTACGTTACGGGGTCACCACCTGGACCCACAATGGAGGATTAAGAGCGCATTCTGGTGGATGTCTCAGGAAACAGCCATGTTATGACTCACCGTTACAGGCGATTCCCCGCACCAAGGCAGGGGGTCGTTAAATGCAATCCCACGTACAATGGTTATGGCATTTTCTTTAGGGGCAATCTTCCACTCGAATATCTGGTCACGGGGCGGGTAGTCTGGATAACCGGGTGTTTCTATGAAAGTGTCTTCAGAGATTTCGTCACTTGGAACACCTGTGAAAAAGAAATATTTTCCTGATTGTTTCCAGCCTGTGGCACGACATTGACAGTATCGCTGTTGCCCATTTCTAATCTAGTTCCTAATCTTTGAGTCAGCAGTTGTGCCATTGCTTTTTACATTCCCTTCTTACAAAGAACAAACAATTTAAATGTTTCTTAATTTACCAGACAAGTATGACTTGTTTGATAGGCATTACTTAGAAGTTGGCGGATGACAAGATAGACACAATTTTATGGATAACAAGACTGAATGAGGGACATAGTGCAGAATATATATAGCAAGTGGAGGATTAACAGTAGAGGGTTGTTACTGTTAATCCTCTACTCTACTGTTAATCCTCCACTTGCTATATATATTCTGCACTATGTCCCTCATTCAGTCTTGCTTGACAACGGTATAAGGATCTATACCGAAACGTCGCTTTTTACAGTATTAAAGAAGTTGTTATCCATAAAATTGTGTCTATCTTGTCAGACAAGTATGAGTGAGAAGATCATTAAAAGAATTTGTATTTGATCTATGTCGGAAAATATATGATGATACATTGGATGTACATAACCCCGGTCGTCTGGAGATTTTCCCCATTCTCTATTCATACCTTTCACAAGATAAACATTTACGTTCGTCCTCATAAATTCTGTGCTACTTGCTTAAAACTCAAACGTATATTTGTTTTTATAGGTTAATTTTGCACGTTGGTAGTCCTGGGGTCATTCATCACCACTCGTGTCTTTCCGTGACCTTTAAGATGGCCATTCGGAATGGCTTAACGCTTGAGTTGTAGTAATCTTGGTAAGAATCTCGACATGGTGAATGTGATCCGCTATACCTGTGTACTGTAGGCTGAATCCAGGGGGTTGTCCGCTCTCGTCCGTCACAAAGTTTATTGTCACTTCGTTGGAGTTCGACAACAGACCCTCAGAGCCCTGCTTTCCGCAGCCTTGAAATAACACATCCGACCCGTCAGTTATCTGAAACAAAATATTTATAACAGTTTTCGCACTGTTTCTTTTGCCCATACCAATGACTAGAAACACGGATATTTTGGATAAGCAAATACAAATTTTGGTGTATGAGAATAAATTACTGAGCAATAGCACAAATTACGATACTTTACTACTGTCTGAAACCTGAAAGAAGAAAACAATATATTTTTACATATAATTGTTTACAATTCCATTTTACCCCTAACATGTTCAAATTAACAGGGGCGGTCGGGTAGCCTAGTGGTTAAAGCGTTCGCTCATCACGCCGAAGCCCCAGGTTCGATTCCCGACATGGGTACAATGTGTGAAGCCCATTTCTGGCGTCCCCCGCCGTTAAATTGCAGGAATATTGCTAAAAGCGGCGTAAAACCATACTCACTCACTCAAATTAACAGGTTTCCGGATAAACAAATCCGTGCTTAGTGTATATGAATAATTTACTCTGGTTTTCACAAGTAACGAATTTGTACTATAAACAAATTACTATTGTATACATGCTATATGAGTGCCAGGCACTTAGATTAATATATTTGATTTCGTTTTAATTGTTTTTGCAGTGATTACCGCTGGAAACACAATATAACGTTATGCGTACCCTCACGTAGTCCGTGCACGTGTTTTTCTTATCTCTGGGGTCGGCGTTGATGAACCTCCCGACTTCAAGGTCAAACTGGGTGAAGGTCATGTTGATTCTACTCCCGGAATTGACCCGGATGTTCCATGTACAATTCTGGTAGTTCGGGTACATCCGCTTCTCAAACCCGGGACTGTGCACCACCCCGCTCCATCGGATCAAGCTGATTGGCTGCTCGCCTAGTTCGCAGTCTGCACGTGCAGCTGTGGGTAAACAACATGTCACGACGTCAATCTCATTAAAATCAGATCTAGGTTTTCGCTACCGCTAACCAAAGATCTGAGGACATCCCATTACGGGTCACGTCGGAACGACCTTTCGCGAACATTGACCGATCAATGAAATGACTGACAAGAAATCGACATTTGCCAATCAGAAGGCAGCTATCTCGAGCTTTACATCATGAGCATCGATCTACACAATTTGAATACGATGATATGCATCAACAAAGTCAGCGAGCCTGACCACCGGGTCCTGTTAGTCGCCCTTTACAACAAGCATGGATTGCTCGGGACCAATTCTCACTCGGATGTTCACATGTGGGGATTCCGGTTAGAATTGTCGTATATACATGTAGCGACAGCCGACTGAAATGGGTCGGTTAGCGGGGCTCCGTGACTTGTTTGGTCGTGTGTCATCGTACTCTGACGACGATTATTTACAGGCAGTTTTGACGTAGTTGTAATATTTCTGTGCGGTTTAAACAACATTCACTCGTTCATAGCATTGGCAGTGTGGATCAGTGATCAACAGGACGATAAACGTGGCGGTGCATGGTTGCGACCCTTGGTTGTTAGGATCCGCTGATTCGCCTCCAGTATGATCCTTGGCATACCGGCACTACACCAGCGATAATCAAACACAATTGCACAGATCGATGCTCATTTATTACAAACCACCCGTGAAGGTCCGGGGTAGAATTGATCTTCAGCAACCCATGATTGTCGTAAGAGGCGACAAACGGGATCGGGTGGTCAGGCTTGCTGACTTGGGTTTTGCATGTCATCGTATCCAAATTGCGTAGGTCGATGCTCATGTTGTCAATCACTGGATTGTCTGGCCAAGACTCGATTATTTACAGTCCGCCCTCATGTTGCTGGAATATTGCTCAGAGCGACGTTAAACAAAACAAACAAATACTACAAACCGCTGCCATATAGCTGGAATATTGCTGAGTACGGCAAATGACAAACAAATATACAAACAAACACCTTATTTAATTGTTTCGAACAAAAAAACCCACCTGCAATTCAAGTGACCGCCTCACCTTATCACTGAATAAACTATTAAACCAATTGTACACATTGAAAAACCATTACCATCTATGAAATTCACGCGTCTCGAAATAGTTAGTATATGGGTGAAACTAGTTCACCGACAGTTTTATATGTATATCATGAGGCTCTAGTGTATTACGTTGATAAGGCGAATGATTATGTGTACTTCACTTTAAAACCAACACACCTCCACAACTATACACCTTCGGCTCGGAGAGCTATTCATCAACACCAGCGGCATTCAAAGGCGGTGATACTGTTGAAGACTTCATCCAAAACAAACACGCGGGGCAAAAGATTACTCTTTAAAGCTTTTGAAACTAGACTGAGAAATATTTAGTAATTAATATTGACCCGAGTTCGCGTCTTCTAAGCTTGGGGTCATGATTTATCACGAACCCCGCGGAAACCTGTTGTAACCTTGGCTTAATTGACAAGTCCTGTAGATCGTGATTCGGTGGCTGTGTATGCGTGTTGGAGAGTCTGATGATAAACTACGGTGGCGGTCCATCTGGTGTCAACAACATACACGCCATTCTCTGTTAGACAGCTTTACACAGAGGAGTGTCATACCCTCATTTTAGAATGATGAGATCTGATTGGTTCACATGAACTTTGTAAAATACGATGTATCCCTTACATCCCGGCATTAAGAATACAGGCTGCTCGTGGATTTCTCAGCGGGAGAATAAATCCCTTATACCCCGCCATGAAGAAAACAGGCTGCTCGTGGATTTCTCAGCGGGAGAATAAATCCCTTATACCCCGCTTCGAAGCAAAAAGCCTCACGATTTTTCCCGAAACACAAGTTTACCTCAGCTCAATGAAACAGTGGTTTCTATCAATTTCGAAGAATTTATTTTAATTTTTTTACAGTGTCATATTAAAACATGTCGGAGAATCAATTCGTTGTAGCAGGATCACTCGGGGTACATGTTTGTATGCGTCCCTCGTTAGGTTTTATATCACTCGCCACCGGGTCGTATATATTGTAAACAAATTTGTAGCCTGGACTCTAACCTTCGTCCCATTGCTCGTCGTGTCCATTGTAGCCTAATGTATTTGTTAATGGACAAAACCGGTAAACGTGTGTCCTGATATATTACTTCCTGATTATTTCTTTAACGATTTGTGAATAAATGTTTGTATGTATAGGTATTATTCATGGTTTACTTCGTATTTCTTTGTGGTGGTGGAGTAGCCTCGTGGGTAAAACGATGTATCCCTTACACCTCGGCATTAAGAATACAGGCTGCTCGTGGGTTTCTCAGCGGGAGAATAAATCCCTTATACCCCGCCATAAAGAAAACAAGCTGCTCGTGGATTACTCAGCGGGAGAATAAATCCCTTACATCCCGGCATTAAGAAAACAGGCTGCTCGTGGATATCTCAGCGGGAGAATAAATCCCTTATACCCCGCCATGAAGAAAACAGGCTGCTCGTGGATTTCTCAGCGGGAGAATAAATCCCTTATACCCCGCTTTGAAGCAAAAAGCCTCACGATTTTTCCGAGTGAATGATAGTCACGTGCAAAAACACAAGTTTAACCTCAACTCAATGAATCAGTTGTTTCTATCAATTTCGAAGAATTTATTTTAATTCTTTTACAATGTCATATTAAAACATGTCGGAGAATCAATTCGTTGTAGCAGGATCACTCGGGGTACATGTTTTTATGCGTCCCTCGTTAGGTTTTATATCGCTCGTCTCCGGGTCGTATATATTGTAAACAAATTTGTAGCCTGGACTCTAACCTTCGTCCCATAGCTCGTCGTGTCCATTAATTGTAGCCTAATGTATTTGTTAATGGACAAAACCGGTAAACGTGTGTCCTGATATATTACTTCCTGATTATTTCTTTAATGATTTGTGAATAAATGTTTGTATGTATAGGTATTATTCATGGTTTACTTCGTATTTATTTGTGGTGGTGGAGTAGCCTCGTGGGTAAAGCGTTTGCTCGTCACACCAAAGGTCCGGGTTCCATTCCATAGGTACAGTATGTGAAACACATTTCTGGTATTCACCGCCGTGATATTGCTGGGATATTGCCACACGAGGCATTGAGGCCTACTGACTGACTGACTGACTGACTGACTGACTGACTGACTGACTGACTGACTGACTGACTCACTGACTCACTCACTCACTCACTCACTCACTCACCCGTACTTCTTTTCACGGTGAGTTATGGTATGATATTTAACAATTATCAAAAGTTTGTCAAATATTCTGACATTGTGAGTGAGTGAGTTGGGTTTTACGCCGCTCTTATCCATATCTACAACAAAATAACTTGCCTTTACGGATTGCATCTGTTTGGAAAATCGAACCCGGTACTTTGACGTGAAGAGCCAATACTCTACCAACAATGCCACCCCGCCCCCCGATGCCATTGTGGCAGTCTTATAAAGAAAAAGACATAACTAAATTTGCTTTAAACATTCGTTAAAACTAATAACTCAAAGCAAACGCGTGTTTTAACATTGCTCAACATGAAACGCCTAGTTATTTCTAAGCAAGCGTTCGGTGATATGAAACACCTACAAATAACTGAATCAGAATGTTGCGTATGTAAAATGTTTGAGTATATTGTTTAGATATTTCATTGAATCTGTCAGTAGCCATTTGTTTAGCGTGTTATGATTGACTACGGGTAGTTAGACAACAATTTTATTTATCTGATAATATAATTTGGAATGTTAATTAGGGCGGCTGGTTAAATGAAATCCTCCCACAAACATAGAAGTCAATATTTAGTTTCCAGGTTTAATCTTCCTGAACGTGATGAGTCCAAACTTTCGAGTTTCCGTTTGATGTGAATACGTGAAGCGATTCCTTTGATTTGTCTAATATCGAATATTAAAAAAACCCAACAACAACCTCTATAAAAACCAACCCTAGGGGACGTTCATCATTCTCATTAAATCTTTTTTTATTTTTGCTCCGATACCACACCTCCCTGCCTGAAGTCAAACAACTCGATACATTCACCCAAAGTTACACCAAGCACCCCCAAGCAATGCTGCCCCGCCCAGTACTACACGTGTTTAACGTCGGGCCTGACAAAAACAGCAATGCTGTCCCGCCCAGTACTACACGTGTTTAACGTCGGGTCCGACAAAAACAGCAATGCTGTCCCGCCCAGTACTACACGTGTATAACGTCGGGTCCGACAAAAACAGCAATGCTGTCCCGCCCAGTACTACACGTGTATAACGTCGGGTCTGACAAAAACAGCAATGCTGCCCCGCCCAGTACTACACGTATGTAACGTCGGGTCTGACAAAGACAGCAATGCTGTCCCGCCCAGTACTACACGTGTTTAACGTCGGGTCCGACAAAAACAGCAATGCTGTCCCGCCCAGTACTACACGTGTATAACGTCGGGTCTGACAAAAACAGCAATGCTGCCCCGCCCAGTACTACACGTATGTAACGTCGGGTCTGACAAAAACAGCAATGCTGCTCCGCCCAGTACTACACGTGTTTAACGTCGGGTCCGACAAAAACAGCAATGCTGTCCCGCCCAGTACTACACGTGTATAACGTCGGGTCTGACAAAAACAGCAATGCTGCCCCGCCCAGTACTACACGTATGTAACGTCGGGTCTGACAAAAACAGCAATGCTGCTCCGCCCAGTACTACACGTGTTTAACGTCGGGTCCGACAAAAACAGCAATGCTGTCCCGCCCAGTACTACACGTATGTAACGTCGGGTGTGACACAGACAGCAATGCTGTCCCGCCCAGTACTACACGTGTATAACGTCGGGTCTGACACAGACAGCAATGCTGCCCCGCCCAGTACTACACGTGTTTAACGTCGGGTCTGACACAGACAGCAATGCTGTCCCGCCCAGTACTACACGTGTATAACGTCGGGTCTGACACAGACAGCAATACTGTCCCGCCCAGTACTACACGTGTTTAACGTCGGGTCTGACAAAAACAGCAATGCTGTCCCGCCCAGTACTACACGTGTACAACGTCGGGTCTGACAAAAACAGCAATGCTGTCCCGCCCAGTACTACACGTGTATAACGTCGGGTCCGACAAAAACAGCAATGCTGTCCCGCCCAGTACTACACGTGTATAACGTCGGGTCCGACAAAAACAGCAATGCTGTCCCGCCCAGTACTACACGTGTTTAACGTCGGGTCCGACAAAAACAGCAATGCTGTCCCGCCCAGTACTACACGTGTATAACGTCGGGTCTGACAAAAACAGCAATGCTGCGATTGACATAGACAGCAATGCTGCTCCGCCCAGTACTACACGTGTACAACGTCGGGTCTGACAAAAACAGCAATGCTGTCCCGCCCAGTACTACACGTGTATAACGTCGGGTCCGACAAAAACAGCAATGCTGTCCCGCCCAGTACTACACGTGTTTAACGTCGGGTCTGACAAAAACAGCAATGCTGTCCCGCCCAGTACTACACGTGTATAACGTCGGGTCCGACAAAAACAGCAATGCTGTCCCGCCCAGTACTACACGTGTATAACGTCGGGTCTGACAAAAACAGCAATGCTGCGATTGACATAGACAGCAATGCTGCTCCGCCCAGTACTACACGTGTATAACGTCGGGTCTGACAAAAACAGCAATGCTGCCCCGTCCAGTACTACACGTGTATAACGTCGGGTCTGACAAAAACAGCAATGCTGTCCCGCCCAGTACTACACGTGTTTAACGTCGGGTCTGACAAAAACAGCAATGCTGCGATTGACACAGACAGCAATGCTGCTCCGCCCAGTACTACACGTGTATAACGTCGGGTCTGACAAAAACAGCAATGCTGCCCCGTCCAGTACTACACGTGTATAACGTCGGGTCTGACAAAAACAGCAATGCTGCCCCGTCCAGTACTACACGTGTATAACGTCGGGTCTGACAAAAACAGCAATGCTGTCCCGCCCAGTACTACACGTGTTTAACGTCGGGTCCGACAAAAACAGCAATGCTGTCCCGCCCAGTACTACACGTGTATAACGTCGGGTCTGACAAAAACAGCAATGCTGCCCCGTCCAGTACTACACGTGTATAACGTCGGGTCTGACAAAAACAGCAATGCTGTCCCGCCAAGTACTACACGTGTTTAACGTCGGGTCTGACAAAAACAGCAATGCTGTCCCGCCCAGTACTACACGTGTATAACGTCGGGTCTGACAAAAACAGCAATGCTGCCCCGTCCAGTACTACACGTGTATAACGTCGGGTCTGACAAAAACAGCAATGCTGTCCCGCCCAGTACTACACGTGTATAACGTCGGGTCTGACAAAAACAGCAATGCTGCCCCGTCCAGTACTACACGTATGTAACGTCGGGTCTGACAAAAACAGCAATGCTGTCCCGCCCAGTACTACACGTGTTTAACGTCGGGTCCGACAAAAACAGCAATGCTGTCCCGCCCAGTACTACCGCGTATAACGTCGGGTCTGACAAAAACAGCAATGCTGTCCCGCCCAGTACTACACGTGTTTAACGTCGGGTCTGACAAAAACAGCAATGCTGCGATTGACATAGACAGCAATGCTGCTCCGTCCAGTACTACACGTGTATAACGTCGGGTCTGACAAAAACAGCAATGCTGCCCCGTCCAGTACTACACGTGTATAACGTCGGGTCTGACAAAAACAGCAATGCTGTCCCGCCCAGTACTACACGTGTTTAACGTCGGGTCTGACAAAAACAGCAATGCTGCGATTGACACAGACAGCAATGCTGCTCCGCCCAGTACTACACGTGTATAACGTCGGGTCTGACACAGACAGCAATGCTGCCCCGTCCAGTACTACACGTGTATAACGTCGGGTCTGACAAAAACAGCAATGCTGCCCCGTCCAGTACTACACGTGTATAACGTCGGGTCTGACAAAAACAGCAATGCTGCCCCGTCCAGTACTACACGTGTATAACGTCGGGTCTGACAAAAACAGCAATGCTGCCCCGTCTAGTACTACACGTGTATAACGTCGGGTCTGACAAAAACAGCAATGCTGTCCCGCCCAGTACTACACGTGTTTAACGTCGGGCCTGACAAAAACAGCAATGCTGTCCCGCCCAGTACTACACGTGTTTAACGTCGGGTCTGACAAAAACAGCAATGCTGCGATTGACACAGACAGCAATGCTGCTCCGCCCAGTACTACACGTGTATAACGTCGGGTCTGACAAAAACAGCAATGCTGCCCCGTCCAGTACTACACGTGTATAACGTCGGGTCTGACAAAAACAGCAATGCTGCCCCGTCCAGTACTACACGTGTATAACGTCGGGTCTGACAAAAACAGCAATGCTGTCCCGCCCAGTACTACACGTGTATAACGTCGGGTCTGACAAAAACAGCAATGCTGTCCCGCCCAGTACTACACGTGTTTAACGTCGGGTCCGACAAAAACAGCAATGCTGTCCCGCCCAGTACTACACGTGTATAACGTCGGGTCTGACAAAAACAGCAATGCTGCCCCGTCCAGTACTACACGTGTATAACGTCGGGTCTGACAAAAACAGCAATGGTGCCCCGTCCAGTACTACACGTGTTTAACGTCGGGTCCGACAAAAACAGCAATGCTGTCCCGCCCAGTACTACACGTGTATAACGTCGGGTCTGACAAAAACAGCAATGCTGCCCCGTCCAGTACTACACGTGTATAACGTCGGGTCTGACAAAAA
This sequence comes from Haliotis rufescens, assembly GCF_023055435.1. Lineage (NCBI taxonomy): Eukaryota > Metazoa > Mollusca > Gastropoda > Lepetellida > Haliotidae > Haliotis > Haliotis rufescens. The sequence continues at coordinate 31,816,460 of NW_025964361.1, read as the reverse complement.
CAGCAATGCTGCCCCGTCCAGTACTACACGTGTATAACGTCGGGTCTGACAAAAACAGCAATGCTGTCCCGCCCAGTACTACACGTGTTTAACGTCGGGTCCGACAAAAACAGCAATGCTGTCCCGCCCAGTACTACACGTGTATAACGTCGGGTCTGACAAAAACAGCAATGCTGCGATTGACACAGACAGCAATGCTGCTCCGCCCAGTACTACACGTGTATAACGTCGGGTCTGACACAGACAGCAATGCTGTCCCGCCCAGTACTACACGTGTATAACGTCGGGTCTGACAAAAACAGCAATGCTGCCCCGTCCAGTACTACACGTGTATAACGTCGGCTCTGACAAAAACAGCAATGCTGCCCCGTCCAGTACTACACGTGTATAACGTCGGGTCTGACAAAAACAGCAATGCTGCCCCGTCCAGTACTACACGTGTTTAACGTCGGGTCTGACAAAAACAGCAATGCTGTCCCGCCCAGTACTACACGTGTATAACGTCGGGTCTGACAAAAACAGCAATGCTGCCCCGTCCAGTACTACACGTATGTAACGTCGGGTCCGACATAAACAGCAATGCTGTCCCGCCCAGTACTACACGTGTTTAACGTCGGGTCCGACAAAAACAGCAATGCTGTCCCGCCCAGTACTACACGTGTATAACGTCGGGTCTGACACAGCCAGCCATGGTGCCCCGTCCGGTACTACACGTGTGTAACGTCGAGAATGACACAGACAGCAGTGCTGCCCCGCCCAGTAGGACACGGGTGTAACGTCGGGGCTGACACAGGCAGGCATGCGTGGAATCTGGCGGGTACGGAAGACCAATATTGACCTACCTGACAAGCTGCAGAGAAACACAACTCCAAGCAAAACTGTCTTCATGTCTATCTACGTCGGACAACTGAAAGACAGAAGAACATTCAGATAAGATAAGTTAACATTACCCATACATGTGTTGATGGTTACCATTGGTCAACTGAAAGAAAGGAAATTGTTAACATATTTTATATTTACGTGGTTTTTTTTACACTTTTTATAAAGAGAGTCCTTTACGAGCAAATTTTATTGAGTAATACAAACGTACCAAGTTATATGTAAGTTAGAAGACAGGACCGACGTATAGGCTCAAGGAATAACAAGAAATCGGTAGGCCTTGTTCCCGGATGCACCACAGCGTCTAACACTGAACGAAGTTATAACAGGGAGAAAGCACTAAGCATATATACCTTTATTTCCGTGAAAGTATTAAACATTTAACCAGAATATATTGGCGGCGTGCGTGACTATACGAGCATTACGTAAACCTTACTTAATAACGATAACGAGCAACTGTAATTGAAATTTAATTTTAAGAATAATAAAGTTTGCATATGCAAATTTCAAACTAAGAAATAGGAAACATAGATAGCATTGTACACGAGTTGTTTAATTGTTTATTATGAATAAGTGTTTACTATAACTCAACGGAAGCATCCATCAGAGCGTTAAAGACGATAAAGTTACAGGATACCCAGATCTCACACACACACACACACACACACACACACACACACACACACACACACACACACACACACGCACGCACGCACGCACGCACGCACGCACGCACGCACGCGCGCGCAAGCATGACATTAAACCATTCGGGAATACATAGGTGATCGGGAATACTTAAAATAAACATAACACAACAACATGATACACTCACTGCTAAATGAGAAACGCACCCGTCCTTTGTCTGAAATAACTAATCCGCAATACAATGCTACATGTTCTGTAAGGAGGTCCGTGAAGGGTTCTGGGTTGATCTGCTGGTCCACACGCAGAGCCAGAGGTTACCCGCCCACGCCACCACGTAAAAACTAAAACATTGTCTAGTCATTATACATTGTGTGTGCATCAATAAATACTATTGATGAAGGCGATCCTTCAACAGTGCTGTGATACGGAAAATCTATGACAAACTTGACAGATGGTCCAAGCTGACTAGTGTATTGACACTGACAGGTAATTTTATCATCAAATGTGTTTTAATGTGCTCGAGCGTGTCAACCGAATTATGTGTAGTGGCGTGATAAATCTTTTTTAACATCGATATGGAAATATAGGAAATGTTATGCTGCAGTCGACCCGTCGTTGATGAAGTTCTTCCCCTGTTGCCCCACGTGCTTGTATAGTGTTATGATGTTTGTTGTTCAACGCCGCGGTCTGTAAATAATAGCCTGGACGAGGCAATCAAGTGCTTGAAATAATGAACATCGACTCACAATTTAAATACGATGACAAGTAACCAACCAAGTCAGCGAGCCTGACCATGCGTCCGCTCCAATTAGTCGTTGTCCGACCTCTAATCTTAGTATTTTTTACCTCTGATCCCAAAGGTTGCATCTTCCCGAGGCAAGGGAGTTAACTAACTTTAAAAGTCTAGTTTCCACCCTTGCCGAACTAGGCTGGAATTCCTAGGCTCGATCGTAGAGACACCAGTGGCTATTACGAGCTATGTCCCTTCTATGCCTCTCCTGTGGACCAATCAGATTCCACCTCTCGCATCATTTGCATTTGTTTCAAACAAAACGGTGGCGCCCTGTCAAGATGATCTGATCGATGATCAAGATCTATATTGTGATAAAACGAGTCTTACATCGCGAAGTGCATCAAATCACGTGAGCACCTTGATTAAAAACATGAAAAGATTTTGAAAATATCTGTTGACAACGAGTTAGCGGTGCACATGCTTTGCAAATCCTGCAGTCGACCGAAATCTACATGACACTTTACGAACCGGATTTCGATTTCGGTGCGCGATTTTGATTGGACTATGCAGAGACTCGTTAGCCCAGCCAAAATATAACTCCATAATACCAGCCTAGTTCGGCAAGGGTGGAAACTGGACTTTTATAGTCAGTTAACTCACTTGCCTCGGGAAGATGAAAGGTTACGGTGCATGGAAAGTAAGGAAACATTAATTCCGCAGATTAGCAGAGCAGCGTGGCACAATTGTCCGTCCTTGTTAAAGTCCTTGCGAGCCCTCAGTGAAATACTGCATACCGTGTTCCCTACGAATTGGTTTCTATCTTAGCTTGATGCCTGTATACTTTTATGAAAAATTGTTATGTGCAAGTATTTTTAAATGGCTGAAGAAACTGTTGTAAATTTATTTGAAGTAACTGTCAGAGGCAGCAAAGGATTGAACTACTTGTGAAAAATAAAACAATATATCAAGTGCTGCCGTGGCCATTTTGAACAGCAGTCAACGGTTGCGTCTGGAGCCTTCCAAAATTGGTTGGTACAAGAATAAGAGTTATCTGCCCTTGTTGTAAAATGGCAGGCTTGATTGTTCATGAGGATTCTGGGCGGGGCGGTTAAAAGTAGGCTGGCTGTTCCAATAAAATAGCGACAATGGGGTGATTCGAGACCTTTTCGACCTGACTTGTATCTCGTCTAATTGCTAAGTGTGGTTGGGATACTATTTGGAAATCACATGGTCCATTTCATCAATGGCACTGATTAAGATTCTTCTACACCCCCACCTCACCCCGCCACACCCACCCACTTCTACGAGCCTGGTTAAAAGTCTCATATAAAGTGTCTGGTTTGAGACGCATACCAGTTTAACACGGCAGACACAAGTTTATCAATATTGTATCCGCTGTATTATGTTTATAGTATCTACGGCTGTCGATAGTTTATTGTGGTATTGACTGCAGCTATTGGTATTTGAATTTTCCTTGTTTTACATATATCGGACATTAACAAGTGCAGTGTATGTACAATTCAATGGCCACATCCCCGTAGTTCACCCATGTGCCCGACACCAGTGCTTTCGTGTATGAGCATTATTTTAAGTGAGTGAGTGAATTGGGTTTAACGCCGCTTTTAACAGTATTCCAGTTATATCACGGCGTGTCAGCTTAATGTGGGAGGAAAGCCCGAAGTGATGCAGGTCTCAGACGTTAACCACTTCGGTGAAACCCACGAGCATGGTGCTGACAAACCTAGAAACATAATCGGGGCGAACCGGGATTCGAACCCACAATCATAGGTTTCTGGCGTGCCCAAGGGACGCAACTCTGCACAGCGAATCGCGGCGCCTTAGACGACTGGGCCATCCGTTCCCCCTTATTTTAAGACTACAAAGCGTTGACAATTCTTGCACCCAATTGGCATCAAATATGATCGGATAAGACATGCTGCTTTATCAGACCTCACAGTTCAAAAACCGTATCATGATAAACTATACGGTAGAAAAGAATCATCATCTACAATGACATACTAAATGCAAGATCTGTATTCAAGAGCAAAAGAATTTGAGCAAATTCGCAAAATTCAACAGCGGACATGTTTTTACGCTTTTTTCACTCAACGCAGACAACTCTTTCATGAAGTGTCCACTTGAAATCAATTAGGAGATGTTGTACGCGGATCGTGGCTGCTTGTCCACCCAAATCACCATAAACTGTAACGAGAGCGCTTCTGGTGTTGATTTTGGGCAAATTAGACGTCACATCTCGTGTCATCTCGCCGTGGACGGGATATCGACGTGGGTGTGACGGTCTCATGTATTCGCTGTGTGATTAATTGTCGTTTAGTCCGCTGTTTATTCGGACAATCCCTACACAAACTGGCCGTCAGACGTGAACGCATGTCGTTTATCTTGTCGCGTAACGCCGAGGCCGAAGTTAATTAGGAGGCTTGTGTAGTATGCCTACGAACGAGATTGAAAAAAAATGGGTTGCTGTTTTCTTGATTGACAGGTGTTGTCAAGAGGATGCTGGTACGGACTGTGCTTTTTTGTGGTATTCGCTTAGAAGACGAATCACTGTATCATCCAATACAAAATTTTGTACTTTTTGTATATATGCTGAAATAATGTTCTACGAACTCATTCACAGCAGGGTATTGTTTATTAAAAAAAACAACAGAACTTTCGAAATATATGTCAGTAAATAAAAACAACAAATATGCTTATAGTACTTTCCTGTCAATGCTACATTTCATCCTGATAGACAGGGTGTGGTGTTGTTACGGTGCCGTTTAGTTTTATTTACCTAAAAGACGTATCACTGTATTATAAATTTCAAGTGATATTGTTATGGTGGAATCACCTTCAATAATATGACAATTACTGTTTACAAGACAGAACATTCAAAACCTATGTAACATTTTATTATTTAAGGCATATTTTTCAGTGCTACCTTTTGCAAACCAAAATATAGCAAAATACGTTGTATGTTCGGTCCATAGTATGTTTTGCCATTTCTGGCACCTGTCACGATAGCTATATACATAACAAAATTAATGCGGCATGCATTTTAAACTAGCTGACTTCATCTGAAACTATGGAGAATTAATAACATACAGTTCAGAATGCAAGTGGATACTCACATTCTACAGCGAACAGAAGGAAGTTGAGCGTCGCATTACGCCAACACCCGTTGTTTACAAGGTCAATATTGAAGGACGAGACTTCATCGTGATGACTCGCGTGTTTAGTTCGTCTTTTCCGCGAAGTAAAAGACATTTCCAATTGACAAGAGACGAATATTCGCACAATCTCAAGAACACACGTATTGTAACTGGAATCTCTATTGACTTGGAATGAAGCAATGTTACAAAATAAACCTGGCATTTAATTCAGACAATACAGAAAAAGTACAACATCTTTGTACGGACGAGCACGTGTTGAGGTTGTATGACCTTGCTTGACCTTCGAGAGTTGTTAGCACAACAAACCCGTGCAAACATTTTCTCCGGTTGTAGAGAAGAGTAAGTGGGTGGAGGAACGTCTCACAGTTTCACACTTATACGAGTTGCCGTCATTGGTATATGTAGTATTGACACTTGGGACTGATTGTCGGTATTTCCTCTTCACGCCGCCATAGTACCCGGATCTGCTCAAGTCAGGTGGACTTCTGGCCTTGATCGGGTAACCCCGGGGAAACAGGATGTTTTGGTTGTGTGTAGAAATTGCTCCATTTCTTGAAACAAAGGTCAATTGGGATATGTCCCTATATCCAACTCGCCCAGCTTGAGTGCAGTTTTGTCACAAAGGTCACAAAATTCGTTATTTTGTTTCAAACGTGTGGTTATCGCAGGCGTGCATGGCAGCTTCAGTGGTTGTCATGGACTGATATACTCTGATATTTACATCCAACAGATGCTAATACCTCATCCACTGATGGAGTTGCAATCATCCGATACTTTTGATTTTACAGTTAGGATTTTGTGTTTTGGTGAGCAGTAACAGCAGTAGCGGATACAGATGGTGTGTGTGTGTGTGTGTGTGTGTGTGTGTGTGTGTGTGTGTGTGTGTGTGTGGTGTGTGTGTGTGTGTGTGTGTGTGTGTGTGTGTGTGTGTGTGTGTGTGTGTGTGTGTGTGTGTGGGGTGTGTGTGTGTGTGTGTGTGGGGGGGGGTGTGTGTGTGTGGGGTGTGGGGTGTGTGTGTGTGTGTGGTGTGGGGTGTGTGTGTGTGTGTGTGGTGTGTGTGGTGTGTGTGTGTGTGTGTGTGTGTGTGTGGTGTGTGTGGGGTGTGTGTGTGTGTGTGTGTGTGTGTGTGTGTGGGGTGTGTGTGTGTGTGTGTGTGTGTGTGGGGTGTGTGTGTGTGTGTGTGTGTGTGTGTGTGTGTGTGTGTGTGTGTGTGTTAATCTTATTATCTGATGACATTCTGTATGCACATTGCCAACTATGATAACATGTTGAGTTGGTTGTTAAAGTAAACTTGATAATGCTTTAGGTAATAATGATTTATACATCGTGTTTATTACTTTTGGATTGGCATTGGGTACAGGTTTTACCGGTAAAAATAAAATCGACATCTCACTCGAGTTCTGTATACGGAACTACTTTCCTTCTGCCTCAATGAAACAGTGTGTTTATAGAAGGATCATGAAGAGGTTTATCACCATTGTATTTCTCTGTTTTCAAGCAGTAAAAACCGTATTATAACATTGTGGATACTAGTGTTATCGCATTAAACCAATCCGTTAAACATATTATGATCCAATAAATATGCAAATGAGGTCACTTAGCAGGAACTACATGTATTTTCAATCTCCCTATCAATGTCTGATTGCTCAATACACTATTGACGATCGTTCCCAATAAATTAGGGGTTTCTGTAGACAAACATGGATGCAAATAACTTGGTACTATGTGATAATTGGCGCGGTTCACTCAATCACTATATTACATTTCTGAAGTTACTTCATTGAGTTGAGGTGAGGTGAGGTGAAATGGGGTTAAACGTCGCGTCCAAGCGTGCACATGTCTGTTTGTGGCTGCTTGTACTAGTCCGGACTGATGCCGATTTATGGTGCTAGCGCACTGAGATACCATGCCGCAGTTTAACATGAATACCCCACTCAGGGTAACAACAAGTACCATTTTAACGTGTTTTGGTATGACGCGGCAGGGATCGAACCCCGGACCTTCCGCTGTTCGGGCGGACGCTCTACCACTAGACCACGGAGGCGGTCACTTCATTGAGGAAATTACGACTTAGTTATTGTAAGAATAACATATGCTAACGAGTTTATGTCCCTCGTGTGTTTTTGTATCGTAAATATAAATGATCAGGGATAAAAAGAGGCTCGTATAATACAATTTCTATTCTTAATATATGGTATATACGATACAGAAACACACGGCATTGTCTGACAAACAACAAAGTCCGGTCGGCCAGAATAACCGGTAAACCTCTGGTAACTGTTTGGTTTTTTTAACATCAGTTTTAAGGAAAATATTCATCGAACGTTATACCTATTTAATACAAAGGAATATTAAGCTGGTAGTAAGAGTGAGTGTTGTTTTACGCCGCTTTTAGCAATATTCAAGCAATATCACGGTGGGGACACCAGAAATGGGCTTCACACTTTGTACCCATGTCGGGAATCGAACCCGGGTCTTCGGCGTGACGAGCGAACGCTTTAACCACTAGGCTACCCGACCGCCCCGCTTGTAGTAAGAGGTGACCTAAAGGATGGGGTGGTCGGGTACGGTGACGTTGTTAACTGAATGTCAACACATTCTATCAGCGTGGATCTTTGTTCATAATATCAATCACTGGATTGTCTGGTCCAGACGCGATAACATACAGACCGCCGTTATGTAGCTGGTATATTGCTGGTATTATTGCGGCATTTATTTAGATATTTGTGTTGGGTGTCCAATATATCAGTCTCATTATTATTCATTTCAATAAAACGTTTCTCTCCAACTTTAAACACTGATCTTCCATGACACATACATATCCGTAAATGACAAAAAGTATTCGCTTCATTAGTATGAACCATTTAAACCACAAATTGCAAGTCAAGGAACTTTGACCCAACTATCTACGTTTCTGTAATGAATGTCCGGTGCGCGTGCGTCGTTGACACAGCCCACGTTCCGGAGTTAACCGATCATTAACGACGAGTTTATAAACCTGTCTCTCCGTAATGAACTTTTCGGGGGTGGGGGTGGGGGTGGGGGTGGGGTTGCATCTGTTTGGTTCAAAGCGGTATCGGCAGTCGACTGTTCAAATTTCAAGCGGACTGTCGTTAAAAGAAACATCATTTTTCGATACTAATTTAATTGATATCAGTTCTTTGACAACAATACTCTTCTTTGTGAAGATTTCTTAAGTCGTGATTATGCTTGTCGTGAGAAGCGACCAGCGGGATCGGGTGGTCAGGCTCGCTGACTTGGTTGATGCAATATCATTGTATCCAATTGCGTAGATCGATGCTCATGATATCAATCACTGGACTGTTTGGTCCAGACTCGTTTATTTACAGACCGCCGTCATATAGCTGGAATATTGCGGAGTGCGGCGTTAAACAACAAACAAACTATGTGAAGATCTAAGGACACCTCTATACGGGGTGAACTACTAGTATCTGATCAGCCAATCAGCGTCAAGACTTCCAAATTGTCGCGAGCCATGCATATCTTATATCTGTATCTCGAACACGAGCTAAAATGACAAGTTCCGGAAGTAGAAATACAAGGCGGCGCCATTATATTGTTGTGGGTATAATATATAGCCTGTCGTTTCTGAGCGCAATCTACATCCAAAGTAGTGTACTAGTTAAGGTACAATTGTGTTCTGTCACTGTTTACTTTGGCTAAGATCAAAATTTTCGATTCGAGGTGGTAAAGAAATGAATCCGAAAGCTGACATCTGATTGGCTCAAAACCCTACACATCTTTTAGGCTGGACTTCGCGACATAGAGCTATATATATATGTGCCTGATTCGACGGAAGATTTGTGACCGACTATTTCATAGTATCAGGATTTACTAAAAAAAGAAATAATTATTCACTGGACATACTAGATGTTTTGAAAATACAACGTGTTGCACTCAAAAAAATAGTTCCATGACCCTTTCCAGAGAAAATAATTGTTCATGAAGGAACAACGCGAACCCCCTACGACCAACTCTTGTCGCAAAGACCACTCCACCCTGTACTTCAGTTGCAAATTCTCTTGTTATGACCAAGAACTATCTATTCCACGTGTTCTGAGACGTGTGAGGACCATCTCGACGTCGGCCGGATTGTTTATGTTGGTGTTCTCCGTGTTTCCCCTCCACCGTGTGTGTAGATGGTGTTGTATAGGGAGTTCCCCGCGTATCCCGCCACCCCGTGTCATCAAATCCGCTTAATGACTGCGTTTGTTCTTAAACTTCAATGACTGTCTGATAATTGACTTTCCCACGGCTGTCTTCAGTAACCCAACTCCGAGTGAACTGGGTCAAGAAACGCTATTCAAAGATATTCATGAAAGTAAACGCGAACTCCTAGATGCGTAAATGGACATAAAAGCGAACACCTAGATACGTAAATGGACATATAAGCGAACACCCATCCTAGCCTGCATGTATACAAACTTTACGCAAGTATTTTACTACGGACACCAATAATAACAGGACACCAATGAACCTCATGATTTCGCACTGCGCATGCTCCCAGAACGTCATTATTACCCCGCCTCACAGATCAGTGGTCTTCTCAGCTCCCTGAGGAGTATACAGCCCAACGCCAGAAAGTTTCGCATTCAGATTTCTGTCTCATCCTACCGGGTATCCATTTGCCGCTGGTTTAACATGAAACAATCTTCGAATGCATTCACTTGCCGTTACAGACACGCATGTTATATGTCGCCTGCGATTATGTGTTGGGCAGAAACGAAGGCCCAGAAGCTCTTAGGAGTCAAGCTTGCCGAGCGTGGTCACCCATCCAACCCCATTCCGCCGCCAGCTTAGCTTAACTGCATCTTATTTGTTAACCACAATGCGATCGTCGACCCCGGATGCCAGAGAACAATGGAAAAGTAAGCAGGCAGTTAGTTCCCCAATGAACGCGTGTCTCCACTTGAAACGGGCTTCACACATTTTACCCACGTGGGCAATAGAACCCAGGCCTTCGGCGTAACGAACGAACGCTTAAAACAATAGGCATACCGTATTCGACGTAATAAGCGCTCCGCTCTAATAAGCGCCCACGGCGATATTTTCTAATATATTAGCTAGCGAACAATCCCAATAAGCACCCCTTCCGATTGATCAATGTACACATGACTTATTTATTCGTGTATAATACGTATGTTATATGCATTCATATTTATGGGAAATTAAATTCTGGAAAAAATATATCTGTCGTATATAAACATTTCAGGCTGTCAGCATAAACCACGAAATTTACGATCTTTCAACTCTGTTGTTTTTCACCAAAATAACAATCATTCTAATAAGAGCCCCCTATTTTTTCACTTTGGGCGCTTATTATGTCGAATACGGTGTATATTTTTATGTCAAATAATGCGTGTTTCTTAAGTGTTCGTTCGTCACGCCGAACACATGGGTTCAAGTCCCTACAGTGGTATAATGTGTGATGTGGCTGGAATATCGCTAAAAGCGTTGCAAAACTCATCTCACTCCGTCTCTCTCCCCGATCTCACTGAAGGCGTTCACCGTTACACCCGACACTGTGAAGTCAAACCCAGGTTTCACATGACGCAGGAATAGTTACATCCAAAATACTTCATATCAATGTTTCAATGAATCATATTTGGCGCAACCTATTTTAAGGAGTCAGCTCTAATAACTACAAAAAAACATCCATGAAACTACAGAAATTGTGTTTTTTTTAATACAGGATTTTCGATATATTATTTACTATTATCAATATCTTGTAGACTAAAGTTTAAACACCTTAATGAATCTAATTTGTGCCCATGACGCACAAAACAATATGCAGTGAGTCACGGTGACTCATGTTTAAGGAGAGGTGGTGAAACCCTGCGCATTGTAAGTCAGATCTTCATTCCTGTAAAACTTTTTGTTCCAGTTGATGTTTTAAAATACGCATATCTCCCCAACATGTTAATAAAAAAATGTTTGTTCAAGGTTACAACATTTAATGCCTCAGCAAGATTTCAAATGTTTTATGGTAGACACCTGAAGTGAATTTCTAAATATGAGGCATCAGTGACTAAAATGATATCTGATGCAATTCCCTATTGAGCTGTTTTCCTCTTTTTATTCAGGTGAACAATTGACTTGCCTTTGCATGTATTCGTGACGGGTGCCACCGGTGAAGCAGGTTACGCTCACATTTTTGCAAACACCTGGTATCATCACTATCTGATAGCGATTCGTAAACATGTGTTCTTGAACAAGTCGGAATCGTACTATGGACTTCTTTTTGTGACGATTTCTTATGAACGTGGAAAAGGATTTTGTCATTTTTTTATATACAAGAGTCACACAATGTCAATAGACCTTCCACATCGTTCTACTGAACTAATTCATGTATACGGGTATCCGCTCCCTACCTAGTCAGTGTTATATGCTTCACAATTTCAGCAACAGTTCAACTTATTTACAGTAGCATGTACACATGATGTTTCCCCAACAAAGACCCTGCTCTCTATTTCCCGTGTATACGAGTACTTATGGATTCACTAATCTATTGTCCTCTGTAATGTGGCCTGTGGGTCAATTGGTTTCCGCAGACGAGTTGCCCAGGATTCGGTTTACATACAGGGTTTGGACTGTTAGTTATGATAATTCGAGTCGTTGAATCAAGGTTCGAGCCGGGTACGGGTATATTGCCTAGTGAAGACGATAGACCTCACAGAGATATGAGTATACGATACACATTTCTGGTCAATATTTGAATATGTAATAAGCAAATTATAACTATTATGCTAACCGAAATAAGGCTTAAGTTTGTATCACAATGAATGTACTATTCGTATTTATTCTATGGTCTGAGATAGTCGTATTTGTCGCTGATTTCAGCATATTGCTGAATCATTCTGATGATAAAACGTCTGTCGGTTTCTTTAACAGTGTAACACGATAATCACTGGTCCGGGAGGAAATAGATGAGATCATTTAAAATAGATAAAAAAGAACATATATTAAAGTTATGTTCATTGCGACAGGTTTTCCGTGTTGGGGTTTCTCACAGTGAACTAAAGCTGGCACATGTATCTGTGCTTGATTTGGGTTGGAGTAGTACAAGGTTGTGTACTTTGTCGTATTTATTTAATTTTTTTATCATTTCTAACTCTCAGCTGCACCAAATACCGACACAATCAAGTATGGGAGGTACTGTGTATATACAGTCAATATCATAACACAGTCATGCAGAGCGGGTATCTAACCGCGGGGTGGGACAGTTGAATACGTCTGTACCCATATAACATGGATTGGGATCCTGTAATTCTTTTTCCAACTCTCACACGTTATACCTGAAAAGTGTACATAAACCTAAATACACACACACACACACACACACACACACACACACACACACACACACACACACACACACACATTCATTACCACATAGCTCATATTTAGCTTATATTTATAAGATGTTTAAAACGCAGTTGTTAACAAATAATTATGTCCTATATTTAATAAAAATTAATTATTTGAGAAGTGTTATTTCTCAATATAAAATATAATGTTTTCTTATGATGACCAATGAACAATAGTGGTATGTGATTTGCGTAAAACAAGTTTGTTCATCTGTTTCGATACGTTCGATCTTGAAAGATTACGGGTAAAATTCCTTTCATTTTTTCAACATTAACGCGCACGCGCCAAACCTACCTTTCCTTGGAAGTAGGTAGTCCAGTCATTCACCACATGTTACTCCTAGAGCGGGAATGTTTAAGACATTGTGCACATCAAGTCTGTGCTGCGCATCATCCGGGATACCTACCTACCTTATATCAATGTTGTCCTCTCCTCCACCGCGTCACTGGTATGTTCACGAGTTGTGTTGTTTCCCAGTCTTACGCTCGCATTATCTTACATCGGAACTCTCTCCCAAACTCTCCTATCTCTCGACCTCTAATGAGGATCGCCATAGCAACTCGAAAACCTTATTAACTAAGGTTGATGAATGTGTGTGGTTTGTCAACAAAGGGAGGCAAACACTGAAGCAGATACCGTTTGCCTTGGAAAAAAAAGTACCCGAATAATGTTCAACCTGCTGAACAATCTTCACAACATACATCTACAGAGGGGAGGCAACTGTTAGAAAGAACGTATATTAACCTTTTAAAAAACATACGATAGATTCGACTATGATTAGTACGATATAAAGGGAGATAACTACTATTGAAGGAATAATAATCTAGCCCTATTGAGAGAACACGGTGCGCAATGTTTAATTACAAGTGAACGGGTAGATATAGCGTCCAGCCTGTTCTCCTCAGGCGAGCGTTCTTTCAAGGAGATGTTTACCTTAGTACGTTCACAGATGAGTACGACTCTGTAAACCTCTCGCAATAATGAGAACCCCTATGGAGAATCACAAATGTCGCCAAGTGTCTTAAACAAAGTGTAACGTAATTAAAAAGAAAACTCCCGTTAAGGGCATCGTTGAATGTTGTCCGGGTGTCAGTGTCTTGTGCGCTGAAGGCGACGAGATATGCCGAGGGCGGGGAGCTCTTATTTTGTGATACCTAGGCAGAAAATCTGCTTGGTTTGAAAGAAAAATAGATGAAAGAGTTAACGACAACAAAACACAGACAGTTTAGTTTTGAGAACACAGGTTTTGCAACTTTAATGCACATGTTGAGACCACGTTTCTTAAGATTTTAGAGAGTGATGGATTGTGAGACTTTGTAAACGCCCAGTGATATTACAGCTTTATCACGACTGTCTGTGAGTGATCAAGTCATGGCTAGGCAAACAATGGTCTATAGCATGAACATCAACCAACGATGATGAAGCACCATGACATTCAATGAGCCAGTTCACACGACTCATTCCTGAATTTGATATATTTTACGGCAAGCATTGGTTTAACTAATCCTAAACTTAAAGGCTGTTTGAACAATACTTTAGTTAAGCCTGTCGGCTTAATGTGTGAGGAAAGACACAAGTGATTCAGGTCTGAGACGTTAGCCATGTTTGTGAAACCCACGAGCATGGGTGGTTATTAAAACATAACCGGGGGGAATCTTGGTTTCGAACCTACGATCATAGGTTTCTGGCACGCCTAAGGGAGGCAACTCTGCATAGCGAAGAAAATATGTTGAACTGTTCTCCATATTTTACTCCCGTATGTGAGTCGCTATATGGCTGAAATAATGGAGATGCGACGTTAAATTGTAAGTCACTCAATACACCCGTATGTAACAAACTACAGGAACTCCTTTTGGTATAACCCTGACAGAATATAACGCTGTTTACTCAAAGCTACATAGCATGGCATAATGGGGTAGTTATCAGAGATCGATATACATGTACACACATTCAACAAACTTCAACGTCAGCTGGTTCTTCCCGGATAGCACTACTCATATCTCACTCTACTACTCATTAATTAACACTACCAGGGTGCGCCGGTCAACTTGGCTACATCTTACTTGGTTACATCTTCCCGAGGCAAGATAGTTAACTGACAATAAAAGTCCAGTTTCCACCCTTGCCAAACTAGGCTGGTATTCTTGAGTTACATTTTGGCTGGACTAACGAGTCTATGCATAGTCCAATCAAAATCGCGCACCGAAATCGAAATCCGGTTCGTTAACTGTCGTGCAGAATTCGGTCGATTGCAGGATTTGCAAAGCATGTGTACCGCCAACTCGTTGTCAGCAGATATTTTCCAAATCTTTTCATGTTTATAATCAAGGTGACCACGTGATTTGATGCATTTCCCGGTGTAAGACCCGTTTTATCACAATATAGATCTTGATTATCGATCAGATCGTCCTTACTTGGCGCCACCATTTTGTGTGAATACACAAGTGATACGAGAGGTGGAATCTGATTGGTCCATAGGAGAGGCTTAGAAGAGACATAACTGGTAATAGCCACTGGTGGCGCTACGATCGAGCCCAGTAATTCCAGCCTAGTTCGGCAAGGGTGGAAACTGGACTTTTAAAGTCAGTTAACTCTTTTGCCTCGGGAAGATGACTTCGTTACAAGTGTTTTGCTTTTTAAAAAATCAGGCTCATTGATTTATATTATGAAAATGGTCAGTCACTTATCTTTTTTCAATCTAGTCATTAGCTCCGGTGTTAATGCTGACTTACGCATGGTTGGCTGGTATGAAATAAAAACCATTTGCAAAAAGAAAGAATGAAGTTAACAGGATCCAAACCATCACAAACAAATCAGAACATTAAGCTGTTTCGGAAAAGATTTCACGCGAAAACTAAAGTGGTAAACATCTAAGACCTGCATCCCTTAGTGCACTCCTCCCACATTTAGCTGACATGCCGTGACATTAATGGAATACATTTCAAAGCGGCGTTAAACCTATCTTACTCACTCACTCTGAATAAAAATATTATCGCATCAGCTCTGGCTTTTTATTGAAAGGGTTTTCAACGACGGATAATATTTTACCGTATGTACTCTTACACAGATATTAAAAGTGGCCATCAAGAAACCTTTATTGTGCCTTCATAAATTTCACGAAGCGTTTTATACAGTATGCATAGCAGGAATCTGGTTTAAAAAGCGGAACATCGGTTTTAATGATATATTTCTTACTTTAGTCCAAAATGTGTATCAAAGAATAAAGTGGGTCGTATGGAGGTATGTCCTCCATGTATCGCCTATATCTCCTTGGAGTAAGACAAGGGGAACGTGTGTCACCAGTTCTTTTCATATCTGTATTCCCGTGGATGTATAGGGGTAAATCTTGAGTGGGTTAGTTATGCATATGATAGTGTTATTTTTGACGGACATGCTGATGGTTTACGAAACGTTACAGATACATTTATGATTATAGTAATTCATGGACATTCTGATATAGTGGTGGCCCTGCACAAAATAGTTAGTTAAGTTTCTACGATGGTGATAAACTGTTTGAAGCTGTTGATAGTTATACAGACCAAGGAATTAGTGTACATAGGAACAGGAGATTTGTAGATGGAATAAAATCCTTAACTGAAAACATTGCAACCAGAACTATGTACTGCCTCCTGGAAAATACTCGAAATCTACACCTACTTGTCGATTGTGTGCTCACAGCATTTCATACAAAAGCTGTAGCAATACTGTATATGGTTCCGAACTATGGCGTTTGGGAGAAATTAAATGTTGTGGAAAGAGTTCATTTAAATGTTCTCAAACTTGCATCTGAAATTCGCAAACCGATTTATATAATGTAGGGTGAGCTCCTGAACCCATAAATATCCCAAGAATACATACGTGTTTTAATCTTTCCTATCAAGTTGATATTTTAAAGTTATCACATATACTCAAGTACATAAAGTATGATTCTGTTAGAAACTTATATGCTCATCCATGGCTGAACGTGGTTAAAACGAGCTTAAGTAATGTTAATACATAACCCGTCCTCTTGCACAACACCTTGCCAATTCTCAAAGGTTGACCAGATTTTAACAGATCAATTTACTCAAAACTGGAAAAGTAACAGTCGCTCAAGTTCAAAAGGATTTATAAAAATAATTATTTAAATAACTACTAGAATTTGTAATTATTTACCTCTTTCTTGAGACATAGCCTTGGCCAAACTTAAACTTAAAACTATAAACCATAACCTACCTGTTTAGACTGGCCGGTGGAATGATGGACCACGTGAATACCGACCATGTAATGTATGTAACTCTCCTGCAGTTGGAGACAAATTCCACAACTTGTTTAAATGTGATGCACTGTTACAACCCAGATTAACCCTTATCCCCGTACAATACAGACAGAGGCGCAATTTATTTAAATTAAGCAAAATGTTTACAAAAAAATAATATTAGAAACCTGAAAAACCTGTCGGGATTCGTTGCCAACCTGCCTGAATTAATCAGTAAACCTATGTGAAATTAATTACCTGCCATCTTGATGAATTGTTTATGTCAATATGTTGTAAATTGTATTTCGCTCGTGTTGGTGTTCTTAACGAATAAAAGTGAAGTAGAGCACGTTGACGGTATATCCGACCTCGCTATAACAACAGTGTGCTGTATCAACTTCGTAATAAATGCATGCTACTCTCTCTGACACGGTATCCGTTATTACACCATGATGCGATATCGACCTCGTTATAACAACGTGATGCTCTATCCGACTTCTTTGTAACATATGGAAGACGTTCTAAGGGCTCAATGTTGGCGTATTATTCAAATGATGACACAAACATGAAACTTTTTTTATTAGTATTCTTGTTGGTATGTGTATAAAGATATAAAAGCGCGTCTTAGAGAAAATCCAAGATGGCTGTCTAATTTCAAGATGGCCGCCAATTGTCATATTATGTGTTTCTATCATAGACATTCCTAGATATTGTCCGATTTTGGCGATCTTTGTGTTGTTCAAAGTGTTCAAAGTTCATTAGGATGCCGAGCGTGATGTTGCTACTTTGAAACGTCACAGACAGATAGTTTCATGATTACAGGAAAACATCAAAACATAGACCGCCAATGACTTGTATAGTTCTGACTCACTTTCATGACTAATATTGTCTGCAATGAACTGTGATTTTGACCATATCCCACTGGTTTGACTCTATTTGTGTAAAATGTAAAATAGTGTTTTTGATATCCCCAATAGTTTGGTAAGTTTACAACATGGAGAAATATGTATTTTTTCAGACGTCATGGTTCGAAATGGCATAACAATGGCGTTCGTGGTATACTTTGCAAGATTACAAATGTATTCGTCTAATAAATATTTAATTTGAGAGTACAGCGCTACTATTCTGGATTTATAGCTCACCTCAATACTTTAACTATCGCCGATTTGCTCAGTTTGTATTCTGCATCCAACCACAGAAGAAAACAATCAAATTCGTTGTCCATCCAGCTTTCCAGTTGTCAACCTCTTCCAAACTGAAACTATGCAAGGAAGATGTGAACGATTTGCAGTAATTTTATTTTGTCAGTATATTAGCGAGTGAGTGAATATTGCTCAACCCCACACCAACAATCGTGCAGCTGTTCGCGTCTATGTCGGGATATTAATCAGGGCGACCGCCTCCGTGGTCTGGTGGTAGAGAGTCCGCCCGGAGAGCGGAAGGTCCAGGGTTTCGTTCCCTGCCGCGTCATACCAAAAGACGTTAAAAGATGGTACTTGTTGTTACCCTATCTGGCGCTCGGCATTAAGGGGCTAAAACAAGGACTGGTCGGCTCGGAGTCAGTATACTGTGTCTGAGTGGGGTATCCATGTTAAACTGCGGCATGGTATCTCAGTGAGCTAGCACTATAAATCGACATCAGTCCGGACTAGTACAAGCAGCCACACAAACACACACACGATCATGCACGTCGCTATATAAGTGCAATAATCTTGGACGCGACGTTAAACCCCATTTCACCTCACCTCACCTTAATCAGGGCGACAGTATTGTCGACGCTATTAACAAAATGTCTATCTGCTGTTAAATTTGCATTCGTGCATCTTCAAGCGTCTACAGTGTTTCGTTATGTGTGCGTAGCTTGATTCTGTTATGACCAGTTATATTTTAACTGAAATTCTGTTAAAAGCTGCATAAATACCAACTCACTTACTCACTATCATTATCCAGGATGATGAGTTGTGTTTTTAACACAGACATTGATTCTAAACGGATTCTATCTAGAAATATATGTATTTCTTAAACACCAGGAAAAAATTGTTAAGATCATATTTACCGGTTCAAGTTGTAAGGTGCCCGTTTCGATCACATCAAACAGTAAATAAAAAGATACACATATGAAATGATTTGGCACTTCTGTTAATGTGCCAAACAGGCCGTATAATAAACGCGATTCAAAATTTAAGATGACCCCGTTGTTGTACTAATGTCTAAAATACCTTGGTTTTAACAATACAAATAATCTGTAGCTAAGATTCATATCTGCATTGAGTTCTCTATAATAATCCTTTGTATCAGGCCTAGAAAAGATAAGGGGAAGCGCCTCTTAGCCTAAGCTTTCAGTGTTACTGTGTCTACCTTGCGTACCAAAGAAAAAACATCAACATGACAAACATGGAGTAAGGCTTTGAAGACGGCTACCGCAGGTTTGACAGCTAGCTATCCATGTTACTGAGTCACGACCAGATTGCCTAAAAACCTATGTCTTAATAAACCTCTTATAACATTCCAGGATGAGCATGGGCCCACCAATAGTATATCCGCTTGCTGGTTCTGTTGTATTGAAATAATTGCAAAACAAATGTCATTCATAATCTTTCGTCCCAAAGGGCGTTAACTCTTTTTGAAATGCGTTGGTTCAACCAGTCGCTTCGTACGTTGGTTCTTCGCTTCATGTGCGCTGCGACCCATTCATTCGTCACCACTCGCCCCTTTCCGTAAACCTGCACGTCCCGGAATAGTGAGTGAGTTAGGTTTAACGCCGCTTTTAACATCATTCCAGTTATATCGCGGCATGTCAGCTTAATATGGGAGGAAAGCCCGAAGTGATGCAGGTCTCAGACGTGTACCACTTCGTTGAAACCCACGAGCACGGGTATGGTGCTGACAAACCTAGAAACATAATTGGAGCGAACCGGGATTCGAACCCACAATCATAGGTTTCTGGCGTGCCCAAGGGACGCAACTCTGCATCTCCGAATCGCGGCGCCTTAGACGACTGGGCCACCCGTGCCCCCTAAAGTCCCGGAATAGTCACGAATGATTGTGAATAGAGATGAAGACAAACTAAATTCGTTTCCTGTTTACTACTGACTGATTATTTGATACCAGCACACATCATATTGTCAGTATTAGTTGAACAGAACCACTTTTGTTCAGGCTGAACTAGAACACGACAAGATGGAGAAAAACGCAAGGAAGTATTTTATCTCAACGTCAGTCGTGGCTTCTAGATGTGATAACAAACCCTGGAAAGAAATACTATCTGTTATCCCAAAATATGTTATATTGATGGACACGCAAATTGTATTTAAATTGGAGGGATATATTTACAAGCTTGCAAAAGCCGCCCTATGGCTCGTGCTTATATAACTACGTGGTTATATATTTATGTGTTTATATAACTATGTGTTTATATAACTATGTGTTTATATAACTATGTGCTTATATATTTATGTGTATATAACTATGTGCTTATATATTTATGTGTTTATATAACTATGTGCTTATATATTTATGCGTTTATATAACTATGTGCTTATATAACTATGTGTTTATATAACTATGTGTTTATATAACTATGTGCTTATATATTTATGTGTATATAACTATGTGCTTATATATTTATGTGTTTATATAACTATGTGCTTATATATTTATGCGTTTATATAACTTTGTGTTTATATAACTATGTGCTTATATAACTATGTGTTTATATAACTATGTGTTTATATAACTATGTGCTTATATATTTATATGTTTTTCTTCGTGTTCAAAAGTCACATACTCCACAGATTGCTCACGGACAAATGATCTGTTTAGCAGACACCTTTGTGTTTCATTGAACGAACTTTATGATTCCCGCCACGCCGATTGGAAATGAACAAAAGTTGTGTCTATTGAATTTTCTATCTACGTCCGACAACAACTGGCCAGAGTTGTGAGAGCTGAAAAATGATCATGATTTAGAATATTGAAAATAACCAAGGCTAAGGCCAAGGAAAATAGAGAAAATCAAAATGAGCTTTATCTATTGTAATTATCTTATCTATGTCACAGCAAACGTGGAGGGCAGTGAAATGTAAAACATTGTGGGTGTACAACACTGTTATTATCAAATTGAATATTGGTGTGATTTATTTTAATTTACTAAATAAAGAAAGAGCGTTCTTGGTAAATGCCCTTGAATCTATACAATACTATTCAATGTTGCATATACTTTTTTGCCAAAACATTTCATGCACCAACCATATTATATATCCATACATTCAATGGCATTAATTTATCAGCAATATTGGACTGGTGTGGTATGGATTTGGAAGTGTATATGTATGACATGTTATGACATGGTATGACATGATGTGTGATGTGATATATGCCATCACATGATGTTGTGTTTCTTCACGTGAGCCGTGGCCACTGGAATACACAATTAACAAATTTGTGAGAATCAAAATTTGTTTTTATGTAGCCTAATTGTGCATGCCCAAAACTCTATGATATTAGATAACATCTCGATTAATAACAGTTCGAATATATTTTTTCAGCTGATAGCGCGTTTGCGTAACGATCAGTGTCGCTCTGTAGCAATAGAGCTAGTCTTCCGATATCCCTTTCGACCAATCATATTCGAGCGCAGGTGCGGGGTTTTCAAAATGGCGGTATCTGTAGGAAGTGGACTGTGGATCATTTTGACATTAGCCGTTGTCCTTTTCTATTTCCTGGTTTTCGATGTTTTCCCAAAGGTTGAACTACTTGCCAGGTTGTTCCTGATAGGAAAACTTAGAGAAAAGGGGAGCAGATCGAAAATATTCAACCTTTTCGACGTTCCAAAGCGGTAAGGCGCCGAGCTAATATCAAACTTTGATTCTGTAACTGTCAGAACCTTTGTCATCACTAGACTCTTTAGATTCTAAGTGGCGTTTCCATTCACTGATCTCCCATGCATCTTCGATCCTTGGGATTAATGGTGTTTATGGTTAGTGTAGGTTGCCTTCAATTGTAAGCACTCGTTTACAATCATTAGGGTTAAGTACATTTTGTCAACCCAGCACTGCTTTACAATCCTTATGGCTGGTTGTGAGTGAGGCAGACAGCCTATTGCTTTACCATTGAAATGTACCCTGTGTACCAACGGTCTATCGAGTTGTACCCAGATTATTGTTGCTGTATTGTTTTGTACCCAAACCATGTCTAAGAGTACCCTGATTGAAATCTCATGATGCATTTGGGAAATGAGTTGAAGGCAGAGACAAGACCTTCATCACATGCAGACAAAAGCACTTATAATAATTAATATGTCATTTAGTTCTGTGGATGTAAAGATTTTTAATTGCACATAACTGTTTTCCATTCAATTGCATTCCAGATGTAGACTCTGTCAGTATTTTATCATTTCATAAAACACGATTCTGTATCAATATCGATGCTGTGATCCTGTTCGTTGATGCATTCTTTTATTAATATCATCAGTTTATTTGGGGGTGAAGCTATTGTGGATATATCTACATTGACTGGCGATAGATTTCTATAATGGGGGTATATTTCGATATGGTCTGGGTACAAAATGATACTCATCAGCAATGCTTGTTTCAGATGGTTCACCCACTTCTATATGCTTGGCGTTGTGGTGAACACTTCCCTGCTTATCCTACTGGCGAGAGTAGTGGTGTTCCGCGTTCCCTTCCCACAGCCAGTGCAGAATATCTTCAACACCCTCTGGGCACCCAACCACACACCTGGTGAGAGATGCAGGGGAGACAACTCAGTTTACTCAACACTTGCTTGAGTTGATTGTACAGAGATTCAGATTGACGCGAATACCCTCTGTGTAAAGTTACTGTAAACACTCAATTGATTTATTAGGCATAAAATGTTTGTTTATGATGCTTGAATATTCTTCAAAATGGGACAAAGGGGATATATAAAAATTCAAAGAAAGTAACTCATTTAAGTCACTGATCATGATGATGATGTATCGATCAGTATGTAAGAAATCAAGAAATCCTTCCAAATTTAAATCCTTTTTAACCATGGTTATTGGTCCAGTGGATAACATTACAATGTAGAATGTGTTAGTGCTCTAGACCTAGTACATGAGTAGTGTGGGTTCCCTTCCACATACAAATTTTAGAACTACAAATAGTACAATGACATGATGGTTACTCCCATACTCTATTTATCACGTTTATAGCACTAAGATCGCTTTGTGGAACAGTGACCTGGTGTGATAATGCTGTCACCTCTGTGGCTTCACATGCTTTGTGTTAAGCAATGTTGGTCGCTGAGGGTCCTTGGATGGGTGGCCGCGTTTGGAAGCTTAACTTATGAGAGCTTCTAGAGATCTGGTCCTGCTCCACACTGAATCATATGTAGCACATGTGGGCTCTCCTTAGACAGGTGACTTGTTCACTGAGTAGTGAATGGGTATCTGGTAGGATGAGGTGATAGTGTGACTGTTAACCTATAGCGCCTCCCTATGTGTGACAGGCACACAGGATGAAAACTGAGTGCACACTGATCCATTGACCTGGGTCATAATAATGTAGTGCCTTGAGCATTCTCTTGGTGAATGGCATCTGAAGCATTATAAATGGACTTATTTTCATGGTGATTTTCGTATCTTTTGCAGAGGGCGTGTCAGGAACAGCTGTTGTGGTGGTGTTGGTGATGGAAGAGCTGCAGGTGTTGCGGCGATGTTACGAGTGTCTGTTTGTCAGTGTGTTCTCGGACAGCAAGATCAGTGTCGTACATTACATCATGGGGCTACTGCTGTATCTCACCTTCGGCAGCTGTATTCTCGCATCAACTGATTTTAACAACTTCAGAATGACAGGTCTCATATTCATATTAATATTATTATGTTATTTTTTAAAATATATGATTGTCTCAATTACACCTACTGAAAAAACCTGCAGTGATCATCATTATCATGGAGCCACCCTTAAATTTCTGGTTTTCTAGATTGCATGTATTTCTTGATGCATAGTTATATCCTCATGATTTACCGTGAGGTGTATGAAGATTCATCAAGTGCTAAGGTATTTGTGGTGGATGTTGCAGGTGTTGATCAGGTGGGCCTGCTGTGTGTCGTTGTGGGCTGCTTTCTCTTCTTCCTGGCGTCAATGTTGCAGCATCAGACACTACATATCCTGTCCAAACTCAGGAAAAGCCACTCTGGTGAGATGACAGGCATTTGTCTATTACGATTTCAAACTAAGTGCCTTTGGCAAGCAAATTGGAAAAGTTCAAAAATTTTATTCAAATTTATTTTCCTAAATTCAGAGGTATTTATTTTATCCTTGAATTTTAACATTGCTTTCAATACAATAATGTTACCGGTAGGCTGAACATTTAAGCCTCTTCCTCTATATTGGTCCTGTTATCAGTTAAATACAAGTTGCTTTACTATGTCGCAGCATTAGTTATGAATTAGGGCTGAGAGGTTACTCGGGTACCCGGGTCGGGTGGGTACTGAGTAGGACATGGGTACCCACAGGACTACCAAGACCTGTGGTTAGTCATGTGATATATAGTTTAATGACAAAAATTATCTAGAACTCTATGGTTACACTACAAGTCACTAATGTTCACATTTCTTTCTGACTATGCACCCATTCCTTCTGATTTTTCATATGATTGAATAAAGATATAACAAGTCAACTTCAGTGTATGCGTGACCAGATCGTTTAATACATGTATCTAAATACGTTTTGCAAGTGCTGTGGTAAAAAAATAAATTCCCAATCGGACATTTTGTATATCTTGAGACCTACAGTGGGTACCCGGGTAATAGGGGGGTGGGTACCCGGGTAGTAAATTTGGACTCGTCCAAGCCCTATTAAGAATATAACAGCATGAATTGGGAAATCTTTTAATCCAATTTGGGCTTTTTTCCAACATTTGTTTCAGACTTAGGGCAAAATATCATGTCCCAAAACATGATGCTCCCACCAATTTTCTTAATGTTTTGGCTGTACTGGACTAGTGGCCATTTCTTACTAAGAACTTGTACATGTCTATAAGGGGGATTTGATATGGAGTGGTAATCCAGAGTATTATATATCTCTGGACCCATTAGACACCAAGGCTTCATCTTAAACCTGATTTAAATGTCACAACCCTTTGAATAACTGCCGAATGATATCACAAATTTTGTGCTGAGCTTGAGATTCGAGGGATGGAAGTGGTGACGTCACTTCCGAAACAAAGCAGAAGTGGGAAACTGGTCCTGGGTGTTTATCATAATAGAATGGAGACATAGTACATTGGATAACTGAAGATTTTATTGAACTGAATATGTCTCTGTGCTGGAGTAACACAAATTCATGCTAACAGGGATTGAAGAGTTATTTCCCTTAGACAGAAATTGGGCTAAACGAAAACTAGCCGAAATACAAGCTTGGGACTTTGAAAGGTTTCTATATGTCGGAACATGATTAAGGTGAATTAATTCTATTTAAATATCTCTTTTTTTTAATTCAACTCAATGTTACCTCTTTCTTTTCATGCAGGAGTGGTGGAGAATCGCCAGCATCTGTTGCCCAATGGCGGACTGTTTGAGTACGTGTCCTGCCCTCACTTTTTCACCGAGATCCTCATCTACCTGGCCATGAACATCGTGGTCCAGTTCCAGCATCAGGCCTGCCTTAGCATCGGCATCTTCGTTCTTGTCAACCAGGTGATCATGTCCCTCATGACGCACGACTGGTACCGCAAAAACTTTCGCATGTTTCCAAAAGACAGAAAAGCTGTCTTTCCTTATCTTTTGTGAAAAACACATCTTGGTATTTCAGAACATGTTTTGAAAGATGAAAATATTTTGTACGCTATTTATATATAGTTCAATCAGTATTTGTATCCTATTTCTCATCTCTGTAATGTTTTATCATGGCCATGTGCATCCTCAATTATTCAGTGTATCACATTTCCGTTTTGTTGTGATAAGTACCCTGGACCCATACTATAGCAAGGCTCCAGAAGGGACGGGGCCTTCTCAATCTCTCTTACCACTTAACTGAGAACTTCTGTAACTCATGAGGTAGCCCAGTTGTCTATGGAGCCGTGATTCGCTGTGCAGAGTTGCATCCCTTGGGCACGCCACAAACCTATGATCTTGGGTTCAAATACTGGTTCGACCCGATTTTGTTTCTAGGTTTGTCAGCTCCACACCTGTTCTCGTGGGTTTCACCAAAGTGGTAAACGTCTGAGACCTCCGTCTCTTCAGGCTTTCCTCCCACATCAAGCTGACATGCTGTGATATAAGAGGCATAAACCCGACTCACTCAGTCTCTCACTCACTGTAGCCTTGTTCCGGAAGTGGCAGCACCATCTCAATCTCTCTTTTCACTGTAACTCACAGAACGTCTCTTGCTTATGAGCTTGAAATCCTAAACCTATCCATTATCCATCATCTTCTGAGGGGGAGTTTGCAGAGACCTACATTTTATGATCGTGATCTCATCTGATCAAACCCTGAATGTATTTCATTGAAGAAAGCTCAGGAATAAACTTTAAGCTAGAAAAGATGGGGTCTTTTTTAAAATGTATTTGCGATGTCAAAGGTCAAAATGAGTACTGGTGAAAATGCTGAATGAACAGGTTAGTTTGATTGGTCATCTATTTTAGAGTCTTCATTATGACCCCAATCAAAACAAAGGTCTGGCGGCAAATGGATCCAAGGTATGTATCATTATAGAAAGGAGATATATTATCCTGGATAATAGAGGATGGCCCATTATGGGTGATAAAAGGTTAAGGCTAAACAATAAAATACTAGTGTTTCAGGTCACATGGACCCAAGTCACCCAACATATATGGGTCAGTAGGTAGTTGTTTTTTCATTTCATTTAATATTTCCTTCAATAATGTTTGATACAGCTCACTTCTTTAGAACTGATGTTAGTTGCAATGTTTTTTGAATTTGTAGGTTAAAATAGCTACAGCAACAATGATATGTGGAAACACAAATGGGTTACCTGAAACAAGTCTTTTTTGTTGACTTGATTTAAAGTTTATTTTTTAGGACAAATTATGAATGCATAATCTCTTGAGTCAAAACTGCTTCTTAGAATGTATATCTAAGCTACTACTACTTTTGTTGAATTCTGTGTTGTATAAAGCAGAATTTTTTAAAGCATTTTACTAGTCAAAAACCCACTTTAGTGCTGATCCTTGATTGGGTGGCTGATGGTGGTGTTTTTCAGTTTTTCTTACTGAACGGTTGTAGTTGCCTTGCTGTAAAAGGCAATTATGCTTGTTGTAAGAGGCAACTAATTGAATTGGGTGGTCAGGCTCTCTGATGTGGTTGATGCCTGTCATTGCATCCCAGTTGTGTTGATTGATGCTCATGTTGCAATCACTGGATTATCTCGTCCAGACCACCATCATGTAGCTGGAATATTTCTGAGTGCGGCAAACAAACAAACAAAACGTAAGTGATCAAGTACTAGGCTATTCAGAAATCCGAGAAAAGGTATTTTTTTCAAATCTGTAATCTAATGCAGACAATAATGTACTGGTTACTGACATATTTTGACAATAATTTGGTATATGCGTTGAATTGTTTTGCTGACTCAACAACTTATGTAAAGCTGTATCGTGTATACATACAACAATTTGCGAATGCTTTGTAGTGTTGTCTGTCAATTTTCAGATTACTGTTGATTTAGCCTGAAGCTGCTATATTTGTCCTAAAAAATGGTTGTGTTTTCCATGCAGATGTTAAGAAACAACTTCTGTAATCTTTTTCTATGTTATTTCTCAATAAGTTGGCCATCTGCAATAAGAAAACTGATAATGATAAATGAAAACATCTTTATAGTTGAACGTTATTAGTATATAGAAACATGAATTGTTAATGCATAATTGAAGTTGCCTATGTGTAATTATTAGTATACTGTATGAGTCTATTGGCACCTGGGTGTAAGTACAATGTATTGCCGCACGTGATGATATTCAGCTAAAGTACACAATGTTTCTTTCAGGCATTTGTTCTCAATTCTCTTAGTTATTGTTTTTCGTTAAGGTTTTTCGAACTGCTTCCTTGGCAGTATTTTATGGTTAATATTTTAGAAAGGTATTTTTTACAAAAATTTATTGTGCAATCAACCGTTCAGTATTTAAGCTTGCTGATTTTTCTGTACACATGTTTAGCAACATTGATATATATCATTTGGCTAATAAATTAGAATTTTTTTTCAGTTTAGTGCGGGTTGCCCCGAACATAGGCATTTCTTGTTGTAGCCCTATGATGTTTTTAATAATGATGTCCGGGTGTTTGAGTTTTGGAATGACTGTTGCCTGACCCCTGTGTTCCGTAGTGTTACACTGATTCATCTATCTGTGTATTCATAAAAGTCGGCCTATAGGGTATTTTTACAAACAGGCTTTGTTATTAAAGTTACATGTGGTATCCTGACGACTGTTCAGAGCTCTGTTTAGACCAAGAGAGACACTATTTAACAGAGTTCCCCTGATAACTATATATATTTATATATAGAACTTGTATTAGGGTCATGACCTGTTACTATGGCACCTATTTATTATTACTATGCTATACTTGTATTAGTGCCATGACTTTTCAGTAGGGTGTTACCATGGCAACAATGTTTGTATTAAGGCAATGATGACTTGTCACCTTGATCATGCTGATGCCTTCCTTTCCGTTTACTGGTATTCATATGGGTCTATTAGAGCCTCCGGTGTCAGAGCAGTGACCAGAAGAGATACGATTATGATGCACAGAGATTATTATCCTGGTTTGTTTCTATATCTTTCTTAAATGTCATGTGTAGAATGAAATATGACATTTATGATAATATCTAAACCCATCTCTTCAAAGTTGAATACATATTTCATTTCTCCTCATCACTTCTTATTTGCATCTATGTATGAGCTGCCCAAAGGGTGTCACATGTTGCATATTGATGCATACGGTCATAACTTCATGTCTAAGATACTTATGATATCTAAGTTACAATAAGCAAGACCTAGCACCTGTGTGCATTATTGACAGCTGCAGAGTTCATGTATGTGTTGACTGCATTCACTCAGTAAATAAAGATCTATCAGGTACAACTTGGCCCACTTGCACAAAGCGATCTTAGCGCTAAGATGATTGTAACTCCAATTCGTTAACATAGGCTTATGATAGTCTGCAAAGATTGCTTTGTGCAAGTGGGCCCTGGTGTGCATATTTGTATGCAAGAAACCAGTTGGTTAATGGTAAATATCTATGTGTACTTGCAAATACACATCTTACAGGAGAAACTGCTGATGCATACAGTGCTAGGTTTGTTAATGGTCAGGTTGACATTCTTTTCCTGCCTCACTGCAGTGAACAACCTCAATTATAATATTTGCTGCTATTTTTGTTTATAGACACTCATATAATGGAAACACAAGCTATGACAACAAACTGCCTTGGGCGCAAATTGCAGTGAATATTGTACTGTTGATGTGTCCCAACACCATATGCTCTGCAGTATTGCAAATGTGAGGTTAATTTATAACTTACTAGCTCTGAATGTATCATTAACAAAAATATATATGCATGGACATTGTTTATCATTTCACTTTGATTCTAAGGAAAATGAAGTTTATGAAAATGGATAACATTTAAGAATGTACATATTTTGAGGACTTATTACTTTTAGCTTACCTAAATCATGGGTCATGTGAGGTGATCTCAATGCATGTTCATCAGAAATCCTTGTCGGGTCATAAACGTTTACTTTTTGATCACTAAACACATCCAATCTTACAAGCTTCCATTGTAAACCTTTCACTAGGAGGATCATCTCGGCATGAGACAAAACATTATTTCTACAAATGTCACAATTACCCCATACTAATTAATCATGTTAACTGACAGTATTTATTGTTAGGAATCATTTGAAATTGTTAGATGTTTTCATGTGTTAGTTTTACCTCAGCATCATTTTATTATGACCTTATTGACATATACATTTGATATGATTGCTTGCCATTTACATTTATTCTAATTTATCATATTTATGAAATTCATACTCCAAAATAAAGCTCATATAAAATGTCTTCTTGTGATCAGTGGGCACAGGTGGCCCACTTGTAAGATGTGCTGGAGTTCATTTTGCAACATTACATCCTTGATTCTTGGTTTGAATCCAGTAACAAATCTTGTTTTGATCCTTCGATTGTCAGCACCCAACACATGCTTGTGAGCTTCAGACAGAGTGGTCAACACACATATACAACAGGCATCACATTGGGTTTTTGTCCTGACCTGTTTGATATAACTTGCGAAAAAACCCAATATGTCCGCCCACTGAGCCAATTGCATGGTGTACTGTTGGCTGACCAGTGTTTCTGTCCACTGAGGCAATGTATAGTGTATTGGTGTTGGCTGGACCAGGGTGTACGGGTGTTGGCATGTCATGTGATCTTGAGAGAGGTAAGGCATTTGATCAGTAACTGGATGTACTTAATCCATGACTGTGCTCAAAGTTGACCCAGTTATTTTCTAGAACCTTCTTCTAAGGCCTCAGTGACCATGAAAATCACACAATCACACTATTTAACTATTTTAGGGCAACGATTGGCCAGTCTATGGTGCACACAGTTAAGAGTCTCATCTCAGAATCCTATGATTATGGGTTCAAATTCCGGATGATTCTAGGTTTGCTGGCGCCATACTAGCCGTGCTAGCGGTAGTAACATGGTGTCGGGGCAGGGTGACCCAGTAGTCTAAGACGCCATGCAGAGTTGTGTCTGAGTTTTTTGCCAGGAAGCTATGACACCTGTGAAAATCGTGTGGATTGATGCTTATGATATCAATCACTTGATTGTGTGGTCCAGACTGGATTATTTACAGATCACTGTCATATAGCTGTAATATTGCTGAGTGTGGCGTTAAACAACAAACAAACAAACAACCATATCCATGTTCGTGGGTTTCACTGAAGTGGTAACTCTAAGACCTGCACCACTTCGGCTTTCCTCCCACATTAGTTGGACACCCTATGATGTAAGTGAAAGACCGTTGACAGCTGCACTGACCCCAAGTAACAATCACTCCTGGCACATGAAGCTGACACGGAGTGATACAATCTTCAAAGCCGTGTTAACCAGATTCACCTTCTCGAATGTTTTCATGGACATCATGACCCTTGAAGATCCGGGGTGAATAGGTCTTCAGCAACCCATGCTTGCCGTAAAAGGCGATTATGCTTGTCGTGAGAGGCGACTTACGGGATCGGGTGGTCAGGCTCGCTGACTTGGTTGATGTATGTCATCGTTAACCAATTGCGTAGAACGATGTTCATGATGTCAATCACTGGATTGTCTGGCCCAGACTCGATCATTTACAGACCGCGGTCATATAGCTGGAATATTGCTGTGTGCGGCGTTAAACAATAAACAAATCATGGACATCATTTGACATTTTGCATTTTTTTTGTCAAGGAATCCCATCATCATCGAAGGCTACGTTGTCCGGGTTCTGCCCAGCCCTACTCGACCTAAAGTAAATTACAGGTCTTCTACATTTGATATTGTGGTACAAAACCCAAACATGCCAATCTGTGCGGTGTGTTAGAGTTACAACCAAAGGCATGTAGTTCAGAATCCGTAGAAGTCTTTCATTATCATGCCCTGCACGGAAGCGAAGTGTCATGCTCCGCCCTGTCGACATGCCGATGGGCCTGAACGTATTTCTGACAGCTTGGGTTAACTATCACTAATCAGATTAACATATCTTTGTTGCAAGCCGCGATCGGAAATCCGAACTCTGAACTGATGACGACGTTTTCAGCACCAACTGATGATAGCCTGCTAGAATTCCCGGACAGTATAATTGTTGACTTAAGTGAGAGTGATTTGGGATAAAGCTAAATGTATGTGAGTGCGTGTGTTTGTTGTTTAATATTCTAGCTACATGTATTTGACCAGCCTGTAGATAATCGATTCTGGTCCCAACAATCCAGTGATTGATATTACGAGGACCGTCAACGCCGTCGGGGTAAGTTAACACGCCATCATCCAAGTCGCTAACTCAATGCATTAAGTCGCCTCTTACGCCCAGGACTGGTTGCTAGGGAACAATTCTAATAAGGAATATCCATGGGTTAGATCAAATAAAACCTAAATGTGACGAAGGTCATACATATTTACCCCTTTGGTGAAACCCACAATCACGGGGATGGTTCTAGGACCATAGTTGAGGGGAAGTTGGGGACGGGGCCCATGATCACCGGATCCTGGTATGGCAGAGGGAAGCAGTCATGTACATTAATTACAGTCTTCCTACCTGTATTTGTATTTGGGTTGTCGACCCGTGAGGATCCGGGTAGAATAGGTCTTCAGCAACCCATACTTGCCGTAAAAGGCGACTATGCTTGTCGCAAGAGGCGACTAACGGGATCGGGTGGTCAGGCTCGTTGACCTGGCTGATGTGTGTCATCGATCCCAATTGCGTAGAACGATGCTCATGATGTTAATCACTGGATTATCTCGTCCAGGCTTGATAATTTACAGACCGCCGTCATATAGCTGGAATATTGCTGAGTGCGGCGTTAAACAACAAACATGTCTGATGTTGGCCCCCCCCCCCCCCCCCGAAGAAATGGTTATTCGATGGTGATGTACTTTATCCGGGTAGTATAATGGTTGTGTTCAGAAAACCGCCGTCATAAGCTAGAATATTGCTTAGTGCGGCGTTAAACAACAAACAAACCAATTTTGGGTATCCTCCTGTAGCTGCCTATGTTTCCCGATGTTGATTAACGTTCACACTGTAAGACACTGGCGTGTGATCCAGATTGAAGTCATTCTCCTACATTCTCCACCGCAGTGTGAAGTCATGATGCACACTGAACTAGCTCTACGGTGCTCTTATAATGGTCTGAGACCGCCTCCGTGGTCTAGTGGTAGAGCGTCCGCCCGGAGAGCGGAAGGTCCGGGGTTCTATCCCCAACCACGTCACACCAAAAGACGTTAAAAGATGGTAATTGTTGTTACCCTGTCTGGCGCTCGGCATAAAGGGGCTAAAACAAGGACTGGTCGGCTCGGAGTCAGTATACTGTGTCTGAGTGGGGTATCCATGTTGAACTGCGGCATGGTATCTCAGTGTGCTAGCACTATAAATCGGCATCAGTCCGGACTAGTACAAGCAGCCACACAAACACACACACGTACATGCACGTCGCTATATAAGTGCAATAATCTTAGACGCGACGTTAAACCCCATTTCACCTCACCTTATAATGGTCTGAAGAGAAAACAACGACATGCACGGAAATCCATTGTAAAGAATTCATGTCAGTGATTTAATTGAGTCTTGTACCATTATGATTTTCAGATTATCACATATTACCTCGAACCCTATTTGGCATTAATCCATCTCGTTACAAAAGCTGTAGGAATCTCAGCAATGCTACACGAAGATGAAATGTTTCATTAGGCAACCCAGCCTGGGGAATCAGCAGCAGGATGTACGGCAGGCCAAGACGACCCAAGGACGCCCACTCTGAGTCGATCTGGCGGCTGATAGGTGTTCTGTATTGAACTATTCTTCTCGCTGTGTGTAACAGACCCAGTGGAATCGAACCGGAATAGGTTTGGAATTAGTAATGCCACAACTCACCTGTACATCATGGGCTGGTTTATGTTATGTATGAAACCGGTTTGGACAGAACGTTATTTTTTCAAGCATTTCTATTTCCCAATTAAGATGGAAAGAAGCCAGACAAGCGTGATTGTGTATCCTGTTGATGTGGAGGATGCAGGAATGGGTAATGGAGCCGAGTCGGTGGCTTGTCTGTGGAGCTCCATCGTGGTCAGGCCGGAAAGTTAATTCATTTATTCATAACAAAACTAAGAAGTACGTTTTCATGTCCGGGCTTCCGTATTTCCATGCAATATTATTTTATTTTGCTACACTATACCGGGACTCGTTTCCTTTCGTTGTTATTGCTGAATCAGTGTCGTGCTGCGTTAGACTGTTCAGTTGATCTAATCACAACACACGACCATTCAAACTAAGAGTGAATGTTGTTTAACGCTTTCAGCAATATTCCAGCTGTCACGGCTGCCTGTAAATGATTGAGTCTGTGCCAGACAAACCAGTGATTGATATGGTGAGCAACGCCCCACGTCGTTGTAGCTCTAGTCACAGTCTGACGATGGTCCAATTTAGTTGCCCGGATCGATTATAATGACATTGGTGTGTAAGCGATTTTATAGGTATGATTTTAGACTATATCATCATTGTTTCAGCAGGAGCATTTGCCCGGAGAGACGAATGTTGGTGATTCGATCCCCGGTCGCGTCTTACTAGAATACGATAAATACTAGTACTAGTTGTTACCTTGCCTGGCGCGCGACATTCGGGGATAAAACAAGGACAGGTCGGGTCGGAGTCAGTATAGTGAGTCTTAGCTGTGTATCCATGATAAAATGCGACATGGTACCTCAGTGGGCTGACAATAAAACCGGCATTAGTACACGCACGCACGCACGCTCGCACGCACGCACGCACGCACGCACGCACGCACACCAGACAGGTGTTAAGAGAATCTACCGTAGTTATTCCCCACAGAGTTTGACATCACTGTTGCACTATGCTGAATGCCGTGCCTGATTTGTTTTTGGTTTGAGAAAGTTACATTGGTATTAGTAATAGTTGGAAAGATGTGACCCATCTTTAAAGAAACTTTATCTTTTGTCCCACATATGTATAATGGTATGCGTACATACGAAATACACAAATAATTATGGATATATTTTTAAAACATTACTCACGGTAAATTATTACCGGCAATTATAAGAGGAAGGGAGCACGCCCAGTCCTACACTTTTTTTTACCTGTCTTGGAGCGCTTGCGCTCCTCGCCTGTAGCCGCTAGGCAGGGTATCAGTCAAGCTCTGTCCGACCTATTTCCCCTTACAGCATTTCGCTGCGATGAAACGTTGACCCATTTCCGTGAAGCGGGTCTGTCTGTCGAGAAGGACGGCGACAGTCCTACAGCATATCGCTCTGCGGGAAACGTTGTCCAAAGTTCCGTGTAGCGAGTCTGCCTGTCGAGAGGGAGGGGGATAGGTCTATAGCATATCGCTTAGCGGGAAACGTTGCCCAGTTTCCGTGTAGCGAGATATTAGCACTTTTGGACAGTGTGCATAATTGACATGTCAGGCTAATGGAGTAAACATATGACCATTAGGGAGGTAACGCTCATAGATGTTTGGTTCATAACAAACGCATTCACAACGTTGTGGGTTTCAATGTTAACAATATCTGCATGTATCCACAGATATACTTCATTATAAAATAAGAGTGAGTGAGTGAGTTTGGTTTAACGCCGCTTTTAACAGTATTCCAGTTATATCACGGCGTGTCAGCTTAATGTGGGAGGAAAGCCCAAAGTGATGCAGGCCTCAGACCTTTACCACTTCGGTGAAACCCACGAGCACGGGTATGGTGCTGACAAACCTAGAAACATAACCAGGGTGACCCGGGATTCGAACCCACAACCATAGATTTCTGGCGTGTCCAGGGGACGCAACTCTGCACAGCGAATCGCGACGACTGGGCCACCCGTGCCACATATAAAAAAATATTACAACAATGTAGCTATTACTTTGAAAAGATTAATTTTGAACAAAATATGAATAACTTTATCACAGTAGATATATCAATGTCAACAGTATCATTTAAACCACTATGATTGTGTCAACCTAATACCCAATGTTCTTGAAAACAATAACAAATGTTTCAGGAAGTCATTGTTGTGAAAACATATTACTCGTTTTGTTTTCATAATATGTTTGTTTTCTAGTTTCATATTACACAAATATTTCAACTGATATGTGTGATATTCTCATTCCTGATTTTAAAAGTACCACATGCTAGATAGAATGTGTATTACCTTCTGGGCAACACATGTGCGCTTTATGACAGATAAAGTACTTGCATTGATAGGTAGGAATGCTACAAAATTTCTTTGCGCTGTGTTGATCCACTGGATCAGAGTTGTCATGTAGAAACGATACTTAGACTCTATACAAGACGTCATGGGCGATGTCACAGTAGCCAGACTGGCCTTTGGAGTGCCATATGCCTGTAGGCTGAGACAGACAAGCATCCCGGAATTCTGGTGTACGTCACATGTGGGTCACCTGGTGCTTCACCTCACTTTCTGTTAAAATCTTAAAATATAGAGCAATTAGACAGAGCGTTGGTTCCTCTCCAATCTAAAGATTATCACCTCAAGGCGGAAATACCGTCAATATGCCGCTGGTGTTCGTTTTACAAAAAACACCAAATAAGCCTTTCATCTCTGTCCAGCAAGGACTCCACCACACTGCCGCCATGTGTTCCACGTACTGCCGTCGGGGCTGCTTTCAACAAGGGGGTCGCTATTGTCACCGCGATGAATCCTGGCTGTCGTTTTTCCAAAAGGGATATTTTACCACCCACTAAGAATCGTTCAATCTCCTTTCAAACTCAATTTGGATGATGGAGCCATGTGGCCTGAAGCAATGGAGTCTTTTGAAGCTACGTGTGTCCGTTACACTGGTCACGGTGTCGGTGTGAGGAGCAAGGCCACTGTTCATGTATCGATAGTTTCGGTACGTAACTGTGTCATTTCTTGAAGATTACAGACTATCAAACTATATATTAATAATTCATCCCAAAGGTTTTTTAAACATGATTTGATAAATGTTCATTATTTGCCGAGCTATCAGCTCGGAAATCGGTTCAGGAATGGCACCACATTGCGTGTCCTGGGGGTGATACAAAAGCACGGAATTAATAAAGCGGATTAAAAGATGGGTATCGATTCTATAATGTGGCTTGAATACGATTCAGAAATTTGATTTGGTTTGGAAGACAGATTTTCTAAAAAAATTTAAGAAAAAGTAATTTAACGCAAATAATGGTGCTGTACATATATCTAATTTTTTTTTATTGAAATAGGTTATTTTGAACGCATCATTAGATAAAGGAAAAGTAATTGGATTTGATAAATTGGTTAATATTGAAACTAGGCAAATCTGGGGATGAAGAAAATAATGTTAGGTTTGGAAAAGATTTTAATGTAGTTTTAAGCGCTAAAAGCCATTCCAAGAAAGCGTTACGTCACAGTAGCATAACCATAGGAAAAGGAACGGGAGATTCCAGTAACGTTAGGGGGTGTGGGGTTGGGGGTGTGGGGTTGGGGGTTGTAGGTTGGGACGATATAAATACTGTGCTGACCGTGTTTTGTCTCTGTACTGGACAGTAGCGGGTGATGCGTACGTAAAATGCAATATATTTGAAAGACTGACGTTAAAAGATGCATTGTGGCGACTGTAAATGTTGTATATTAATCGAGTCTGAACCAGACAAAATCAGTGACTGAAAGCAGGTGAAATTATGTTTATTATATAGCGACGTGCCTGCACGTGCATGTGTGCGTGCGTGTGTGCTTGTGTGCGTGTGTGCGTGTCGCTGCTTGTACTAGTCCGGACTGATGCCAATTTTATAGTAAAATACCATATCGCAGTTAAACATGAATACCCCTCTCAGACACAGTATACTGACGCCGAGCCGACCAGTCCTCGTTTTAGCCCCTTAATGCCGAGCGCCAGACAGGGTGACAACAAGTACCATCTTTTAACGTCTTTTGGTAAGACGCAGCCGGACCCCGGAGCTTCCACTCTCCGGGCGGACGCTCTACCACTAGACCACGGAGGCGGTCCTGAAAGCATGAACAATGATGCACCATCCATGCACTTTAGCGTGCAATCCGCCAAATCGAGGGAACACATCACCCCTTTTACTCAACAAACGTGAGGTGCTGGAGGCCTCTTGTTCCCTGGAATCATCGTCACTTGAGACTGTGTTTAAGCTATAGTATCGCGACAGTTAAACACTATTGGCCTACTATTGCATGTATTCCATTATTATTCCACTAGTATTCCACAGTATTCCACAGAATTCCACTAGTAACGAGACCACAATGATGTTCTCCTTGCTATGGTCGACATGATTCACCGTTTTCTGGAGTCAGTAAGATGTATGCACGATGTATTGTCAGATACAAAACATGAACGCATTCATAACAAGTTGTGTTATTGATGCAGACAGTATTATTGTACTTGTACCATCAATACATACAATGAAGTGCCCTGGACAGACGTTTTACGGTGTACTCGTCCAGACTCGTTGGCTTGATAAACGTTTTACAGTATAATCGCCCAGACCTGGTGGCGTGAATAGAATTGCCACGGTATACTCGCCCAGACACCGTGAATAGAATTGCTACGGTTTAATCGCCCTGACTTGGTGGCGTGGATAGAATTGCTACGGTTTAATCGCTCCGACTTGTTGGCGTGGATAGAAATGCTACGGTTTAATCACCCTGACTTGGTGGCATGGATAGAATTGCTACGGTTTAATCGCTCCGACTTGGTGGCGTGGATAGAATTGCTACGGTTTAATCGCCCTGACTTGGTGGCGTGGATAGAATTGCTACGGTTTAATCGCTCCGACTTGGTGGCGTGGATAGAATTGCTACGGTTTAATCGCCCTGACTCGGTGGCGTGGATAGAATTACTACGGTATAATCGCCCAGACACCGTGGCGTGAATAGAAGTGCTACGGTATAATCGCCCTGACACCGTGGCGTGAATAGAATTGCTACGGTATAATCGCTCCGACTGGGTAGCGTGAATAGAATTGCTACGGTATAATCGCTCCTACTTGGTGGCGTGGATATAATTGCTACGGTATAATCGCTCCGACTTGGTGGCGTGGATAGAATTGCTACGGTATAATCGCCCAGGCACCGTGGCGTGAATAGAACTGCTACGGTTTAATCGCCCTGACTCGGTGGCGTGGATAGAATTGCTACGGTATAATCGCCCTGACTCGGTGGTGTGAATAGAATTGCTACGGTATAATCGCCCAGACACCGTGGGGTGAATAGAATTGCTACGGTTTAATCGCCCTGACTCGGTGGCGTGGATAGAATTGCTACGGTTTAATCGCCCTGACCCGGTGGCGTGAATAGAATTGCTACGGTTTAATCGCCCTGACTCGGTGGCGTGGATAGAATTGCTACGGTTTAATCGCCCTGACCCGGTGGCGTGAATAGAATTGCTACGGTTTAATCGCTCCGACTTGGTGGCGTGGATAGAATTGCTACGGTATAATCGCCCAGGCACCGTGGCGTGAATAGAATTGCTACGGTTTAATCGCCCTGACTTGGTGGCGTGGATAGAATTGCTACGGTTTAATCGCTCCGACTTGGTGGCGTGGATAGAATTGCTACGGTTTAATCGCCCTGACACCGTGGCGTGAATAGAATTGCAACGGTATAATCGCCCTGACCCGGTGGCGTGGATAGAATTGCTACGGTTTAATCGCCCTGACCCGGTGGCGTGGATAGAATTGCTACGGTTTAATCGCCCTGACCCGGTGGCATGGATAGAATTGCTACGGTTTAATCGCCCTGACCCGGTGGCGTGGATAGAATTGCTACGGTTTAATCGCCCTGACCCGGTGGCGTGAATAGAATTGCTACGGTATGGTCACCCGCATCAGATGTGGTTGATAGACTCACTACAGTATCCTCGCCGAAATCAGATGTCGTTGATAGACTTGCTGCAGTATCCTCGCCCATATCTGATGTCGTTGATAGACTTACAACCGTATGCTGTCCCATATCTGATGTTGTGGACAGACTTGTTACGGCATACTAGTCCAGATGCGAGTGTGTGGGTGGACACGCCACAATATATTCGCCCAGATATTATATTCTCATTTGTGTTTAGGACTTCCATGGTTATAAGTTGGTAGTTTGAAGCGGATGCAAGTGCGTAGCATCATGGTTCTAGGGGTATGAATTATCCCCGGAATCTCTGCATTCTCCTGGACGAGTAAATAACTAATGGATCATAGCGGTATTGATTCTATTCTTGCCATGCCGTTGGGCGATGAGGACGAGTGGACGAACATGAAGTGAATGTGCGGAGGGTTACTTAGTTGTCAATGGTCATAGTCATAAGAGTGAGTGAGCGAGTTGGGTTCAACGCCGCTTTTAACAGTATTCCAGTTATATCACGGCGTGTCAGCTTAATGTGGGAGGAAAGCCCGAAGTGATGCAGGTCTCAGACGTTTACCACTTCGGTGAAACCCACGAGCACGGGTATGGTGCTGACAAACCTGGAAACATAATCGGGATTCGAACCCACAATCATAGGTTTCTGGCGTGCCCAAGGGACGCAATTCTGCACAGCGAATCGCGGCGCCTTAGACGAATCAATGATATAAGACGCCATTCTCCGGATATTTACGACATCTTCCAGATAGATCTGGGAGAATGACTCCAAGTGGATAAATGCCTAACCGTGTCATTCTTATTGGGGGCGGTCGGGTAGCCTAGTGGTTAAAGCGTTCGCTCGTCACGCCGAAGACCTGGGTTCGATTCCCGACATGGGTACAATGTGTGAAGCCCATTTCTGGTGTCCCCCGCCGTGATATTGCTGGAATATTGCTAAAAGCGGCGTAAAACCATACTCACTCATTCACTCACTCATTCTTATTGATTAGAATCCAAGTGTGAGTGAGATAAATGTCCCCCGGTCCCCCGGGTGGCATGGGTGAATGTACCCGAGTGTTACCCTCGTGCCAGGGGAACATTAACTAATAAACTAATATATATCAACTCATGTCCCCCTCGAGATGGTGGTATACTTATCTAATCACACTGTGCTACAGAGTGAATACCATATTCTCTATCACAGGGTAACACCTATTCCCCCTGTGTTCGGGGGCACGGGTAGCCCAGTCGTCTAAGGCGCCGCGATTCGCTGTGCAGGGTTGCGTCCCCTCGGCACGCCAGAATCCTATGATTGTGGGTTCGAATCCCGGTTCGCCCAAATTCGTCTAGGTTTGTCAGCACCATACCCGTGCTCGTATGTTTCACCGAAGTGGTAAACGTCTGAGACCTGCATCACTTCGGGCTTTCCTCCCACATTAAGCTGACACGCCGTGATATAACTGGAATACTGTTAAAAGCGGCGTTAAAACCCAACTCACTCACTCACTCTCACTCACTCACTCACCCCCTGTGTTCAGTTCAGTCATTTTTGGTTTGTTTGTTTGTTATTTACCGCCGCACTCAGCAATATTCCAGCAAAATGATGGCGGTCTGTAAATAATCGAATCCGTATGAGACCATCCAGTGATTGACACCATGAGCATCGATTCACGCAATTGAGATACGATGACATGCATCAAACCAAGTCAGCGAGCCTGACCACCCAATCCCGTTAGTCGGGACAAGCATCGTCGCCTTTTACGACAGGCATGGGTTGCTGAAGACCTATTCTACCCTGGATCTTCACGGGTCCAATTTTGGTAGCATTATCTTTCATAGTATCGAATCTTCCGAGAGGATGACTATAGCATGGGGACTCGCAGTATGTCCTTTTTGTCAAAGACAAATAGCACATTTCATTTCCACATTTACATTTTTCTTTGTGCAAATAGTTCACCTTTTATGCTTCTAAGGAAATTGCTGTGACGTTGCTCAGACACCAAGGGCAAATCACCATAAAATAGTTACGCCACAAATTGACTGTCCATTATCTTGGTGTTCTAAATTGATGTCAGTGGTTTTCGTTGTCGTCAGACGCTTGCCACATCAAAGGACGGCGCATACTTGGAGACATTACAAAAGTTATTCAATTTTAAACAAAATTTGTTTTTCCGCAAATTTCGTGAAACTATAAAAGCAATTTGTTTGAAATAACGTTATGTCATCAGTGTATGTGTTATAAAAAAAGGGTGGTCCAACCCGCTGACAAGTAGCAGTGGCCTTTATGTAAACAGAGTTTGTACAGTCTTTGGTAGGCATTCAGAAGTTGGAAGAACATGAATACATGACACTTTTTATGGTTAACAATTTGTAAAGAATTTGTAAAGAATAAAAACTAGTTCAAATTCACTAGATTCATGTCATATTTACCACACCTCTTAAACTTAATACTATCGATAACAGAATTAAGGTAGCATGCAAGGTACCAACAGGTTTAAAATATACACTCTTTAGAATAGGTAAAATCAACAATGACCCCGTCACACTTATTCGGAATCAGCAGGAATCAAGCAGAATGATTTTTTTTCAAAATTCGTGCCTAATTCGGGGGGGGGGGGGGGGGGGGGAATTTGAAATTGACCAAGCTTTGTAAGAATGCCGTTCGAATACCTAGAATGCGCTTCGCACCCGCCTCGAATGATTCTTGCACATTCCGGCCGTATTAGCTCATGAATACAGATCGAATGTAGTTGGAACAGAGTAAGAATATTTAGAATGCACTTCGAATGCCATGCGAGTGCGGTTCGATTGCTGCCGGAATAACGCCCTAAGTCTGGTTTGGAAGGTGCCTCGAATGCTGTACGAATTGACCTCGAATGCAGTCAGAACGCTCCCGGAATGGCCGCTGAATATAGTTCGAACGTCCAAGAATTCAAACAGAATGCAGATCGAATACTTAGAATGTACTTCGAATGTAACACGAATGTCCCGAATGTATCAAGAATGCATTCTAGCTGAATTCGTTTAATATCGAAATAGATTCCGGCAGCAATCGAGATGCAATCGAGGTGCATTCCGGCTCATTCGAGGCGCATTCGGGACAATCTGGCAGGATTTGAAGTGGCCTGGCGTTTCGATTCTCCCTCGAATGCGATCAGAATTTTTCGAATGCTGTTGGAATGCCGTGAGAATATTTAGAAGTCAGAGCACAGTTAGAATACACTTCGAATGCTGTTCGATATTTCCCCACTTCGAATGCGCCTCGAAAGTTATGAGCATGAGCAAAACATTCGGGCCGGCCACAAGAATGGGCCCGAATACTTGGAATGCACACAGAATGCAGTCAGAAGTTTTAGATTGCACTTCGAATATCCTGGAAGAAACAAAGAATTTTCATTCCGACGGCATTCCGGCTAATTCCGCCACTAGTCTGACTAGGGTTTTATATCTTTTTAATGTTATCTCTGTATCGTTATGATGCATAATCAAAGTTTTCCTGTTCAGTAATAAACTCATTGCAAGACGACTACCGCCAAATGGATAAACAAATCAACGAATATTACAATAATCGATCTTCAATACATTTACAAGAACCTTGCTTCAAGTTCAATTAAAAAAACGACCATACAGGCGCAGTACGTTTTAGAAACAAAAATATGTTCCAGAAAACCATGGAAATACACTTATAGATTTAAATTTGAAGAACATACCGTGCCTACATAAACATTTGTTAAAGCAAGCATAACCACTTGTAATGGTCTTACATAGACACAACTTTAGTCGCCATGACAATTGAGTCTCGATGGGAAAGACACATAACGTCCGTTCTCAGGTTTTTCACAGAAATGAGTCAATTAAGTATATTTACTACACGGTCTGGCCCTTTAGTTCAAATGTTTTAGTAAAGTCACAGAAATGGACTATTTACTGTCTAGAAACTAAAGCAACACTCTTACAGTCGATCCACAAAGGTATCCTTGTGAAAATGTTCCACTCTGCAGGTTCTACGAATGGCGTCGTTTACTGTCTCCCTTTTCTCCTCATCGAATGTCGTCAATATATTTTCTTTTCTTTACAACGGATCAAGTCAAAACACTCTTGGAAAGCTTCCAAGCACCAATCAAAACGAACAAGTCTTCAAACCATCCTACAAGATACTATTCAAGAAGAAACCGATTTAATGTTTTGATCCCTACCAGATTGAATCAACACGCCTGATGCAAGAATATGATGCTATGTTCGATCCTTTAGGTTGGTTTGATTACCACAGAGCCGGGAGTAATTCTTAGTGGCAACTCTACTTAACCGATGGTTGGTGGGTTTGTTTCACTAAGATTGTAGGGTCACCCTGAAGGGAAGTGACGTCCCTTCATGAGACATGAGTTGTAGCACCAGAGAATGCTGTTTGTTTAGCTGTCCAAGAGTGCATATTTGAAGCAGCAATCTCCTACCTGGATACCAACGGTGAAGTGAAATCTGGAATGAAATTAAAT
Organism: Haliotis rufescens; assembly: GCF_023055435.1. Lineage (NCBI taxonomy): Eukaryota > Metazoa > Mollusca > Gastropoda > Lepetellida > Haliotidae > Haliotis > Haliotis rufescens. Next base: position 31,772,350 of record NW_025964361.1, on the reverse strand, counting down.
CATGTAGATGGTAAAAATGTTATATATGTTTAGCACAACCGCGTCATATATATGACAGGTATTTAAAAGCATGTTATATATTTCACACGTGTATGAATAGTCATATATTTCACAAATGTATGAATGGTCATATATTTCACAGGTGTATGAATGGTCATATCTTCCAAACGTGTATGACTGGTCATATATTTCATAGGTGTATGAATGGTCATATATTTTCACAGGTGTTTGAATAGTCATATCTTCCACACGTGTGTGAATGTTCATATCTTCCACACGTGTATGAATGGTCATATATTTCACAGATGTAAGAATGGTCATATCTTCTACACGTGCATGGATGGTCATATATTTCACAGGTGTATGAATGGTCATATATTTCACACGTGTATGAATGGTCATATATTTTTACAGGTGTATTAATGGATATATTTTCCACACGTGTATGAATGGTCATATATTTTCACAGGTGAATGAATGGTCATGTATTTCACAGGTGTATGAACGGTCATATCTTCCAAACGTGTATGATTAGTCATATATTCACACGTGTATGAATCGTCATATATCTCACACGTGTATTAATGGATATATTTTTACAGGTGTATGAATGGTCATATATTTCACACGTGTATGAATGGTCATATATCTCACAGATGTATGAATGGTCATATATTTCACACGTGTATGAATGGTCATATATTTCACAGGTGTATGAATAGTCATATATCTCACAGATGTATAAATGGTCATATATTTCACAGGTGTATGAAAGGTCATATATTTCACACGTGTATGAATGGTCATAACTTCCACATGTGTATGAATGGTCATATATTTCACACGTGTATGAATGGTCATATATTTCACACGTGTATGAATGGTCATAACTTCCACACTTGTATGAATGGTCATATATTTCACACGTGTATGAATGGTCATATATTTCACACGTGTATGATTGGTCATATATTTCACACGTGTATGAATGGTCATATATTTCACAGATGTATGAATGGTCATATATATTTCATAGGTATAAGCCAATTTAACTGATTTTCCTGTAATGCATAAGAAAGTATACAAACATATCCGATGTGACCCTTGAAGATCCGGGGTAGAATAGGTTTTCAGCTTGCTGTTAAAGGCGACTACGCTTGTCGTAAGAGGCGACTAACGGGATCGGATGGTCAGGCTCGCTGACTTGGTTGATGCATGTCATCGTATACCAATTGCGTGGATCGATGCTCATGATATCAGTCACTGGACTCGATTATTTACAGACCGCCGTCATATATCTGGAATATTGCTGAGTGCAGCGTTAAACAACAAACAAACAACATGTCTGGTGTTGGCTTAAAATGAAACAAACCAGAAATGGTTATTCGAAGGTGATGTACTTGATACGGGTATTATGGTTGTGTTTTGTACCTTTTGCAGTGTTTCGCCAACTGTTTTCAGCCAAGCAACGTTTTGATAACCACTAAAATTGTTTGGTCAAATCCAATTTTCGTGTGTAAACTTTCTTTTGTCCAGCAGTTTATTTCAAGGGGGTAAACATGTCATATCGTCAACAGGTGTATGAATGATCATATATTTAACCAGTGTAAACTTATGTGTTATAGGTTTATTATGATCGTATAGCAGATAGCTACGCGATAAATCGCAAGGAACAATGAATAACGAAGAGTGGTTTATTTCACGACGAAACATTGTTCTGTCATGATGTCATTTCTAGAGATTCCAGCATGCGCTAACATACCTGGATGACGTCGTAAATTGGAGGACATTATTTTTGAGAGGGGAGTGTCCAGAGAGTTGTTCCCCATAGATGTATCTGGGCAACGCAGATGAACGCAAAGGCCAAACGATCGCATCCAAAAATGGGAGAGATATTATAATCAGTATTGGTAGAAAAGGTACAGATAATCGACGTGAAAATTGTGAGAATATCAGGGAAATATCAATAATAACACCCCCTGTTAATAAAATAGACTTATCAGATGGATTGTATTCAGGGAGTCATCACTATTTAAATACGGGTAAATATAAAGCTTGTAAAGTTTATTAATATCCTTAAAAAAGGCTGTAAAAAAATAAACGACACATGGTCGTTGTTTATCGCCCCTCAGGGTTTAATCTCCCTGCATTGTTTAATTGTACGATAAACAACCCCCCCTCCCCTCGTCGTTTATTTCTTAAACATTTCACAGGTGTATGAATGATCATACATCAACCCAGGTTCGATTGCCCTCATGGGTACAATGTGAGAAACCCACTTCTGGTGTCCCCAGCAGTGATATTGGAATATTGCTAAGACGGCGTAAAACCATACTCACTCACTCACCAACCGTAAGGTTTCTCGCTTGTATTCACTCGGTTCATTAGACAATGACTTTCAGCCGGAACATGGATCTGTTGTTCAGTAGTCTCTAAAGATACCAAGTAACAAGACATCGCCTGCTCTGTGACTATCTCTTACTATTCCCTTCCTCAGCTACTTATACCATAGTGATGCCCGGTTATTTGGTTTATTTACAGGCCGCCGTCAAATGGCAGGAGTACAGCAGTGCGGCGTCATGCAACAAAGAAACGCTTACTTTATTATGCATATTGTGTAGATGGCAGATGCTACCGGTAGGGAAGGACATTCCTAGCCACTTCGCGAACACCCGGTGTCACCACTGAGTTTTGGCGATCCATTCATATAATGTTCCCCGTTATTATGCCTTTAACGTCCAATGGTATCTGTTTCGGCGGATAATCGAAACTAGTTATTGTCTGGCGTTGCCGTTTTATATACAGTGTCGCACCCCTCCCGTAGCCCATTGCATACATGGACCGCGGTCTAGGTTTGACTACATTGTGTCCTGACCCGTGAAGATCCGGGGTAGAATAGGTCTTCAGCAACCCATGCTTGCTGTAAAAGGCGACTATGCTTGTCGTAAGAGGCGACTAACGGGATCGGGTGGTCAGGCTCGCTGAGTTGGTTGATGCAGGTCATCGTATACCAATTGCGTGGAAAGATGCTCATGATATCAGTCACTGGATTGTCTGGTGCAGAGTCGATTATTTACAGACCACCGTCATATATCTGGAATATTGCTGTGTGCGGCGTTCTACAACAAACAAAACATCGTGTCCTTGATACGTTGTTGTAAATGTGAATCATCACACAGCGAAAGGTATGCATTTAATTTTCCGGTAAATGAGAAGAACACAAAAAATAATTACATTCAAATACGACCTAGGCATTTGTGTCGACAAGAGCATGGTTCATGCGCGAAGAAAAATCAGTTCCAAGAAAAATGATTAAAAGTTGACCTCAGCAAATAAAGTGAGAATTTCAAGTTCCCGACTTCCGCCATGACTCCAACACGTGGTCACAACGGCCACCTCGAGGACGGCTTCTGTCTCACTCGGCCTTGTGAGGGGGCATGTGATTGGTGTGAAGAGACCCATGCCTTGCCGCACATGTTTACAAGTGGCTTCCATGATCAGCTGTCACTGTCAACACTTAATGTTCCCGGACAACTTCCTTGACCAGATATAACCTCGTGAAACAGGGAGCTTGTTGGTGCACTGCTCAGCTGATGACATCGACCTCATACAACTGTCAGGTCAAATTAACTGTGGTGCGATCTGATCTCACGCTTTGGCTGGGTTTTTAACAATACCATATTTGATATGGCACATAGTTAATTGTGTGCATGAATCTAATTTTTAATTCTTAAAATTGTATTTTGAAAATGATGAACAGTAGTTTGTTTCATTGTTCAAACGGTTTTGTAAATTGATAGCTGAAATAACAACACTTTAAAGCTGTTTTTGCCAAATCCCTGTATGCTACCGAACTTCATGAATACGTAATGTATCTTAACGTTGTTGGAACGATTGTCTGCATGCCGGTAAATGTAGAAATGAGTAGGAGAACGCTGAGAAAAAGATGCGAGAGTTAAACGAACAAAATATCAAAATCAGAAGATGCTGTGACTGCTGGAATACCAAGAGTATCGTCAGGTTTAAAGCAAAGTGGGTGACCAGACCAGTCATAGAAATGACGAGATGATGTCTAGGGGAAAGAGATGTGGCATATGGGTGATCCAAGAAAAACAAATCAATAGTGCCTTTGTAAACCACTTGATTGGTAGGCAGCCTCTAGGAACATATGCCTACATAAGTAATGATTAATGTAATACACTTTCCTAACATTCCTATTATTATGTACAGATTAAAATAAAATATGAGTCAGGGTGTATAAAGTACTGTCGGAAATGCTAGAAAACTGCTTTTTGCCTGTAAAAAAAGGATATTTATTTTTCACAGACTGGTGTTATTGAAATATCGAGTAACTACAGATCGACCTGCCCGTGGTTTGAAGTATTTCAGTCACAAGGATTCCTATCGAGAAGTTTACAGGAGACAATTCGAACGAAAACAGGAACTTCACATTTATGTGAGTCCAATGATGACAGTCTGAAACGGCCTATAGAAATATCCGCACGTGACTCCGTTTTTTTAATAATAATGTAGTCTTCATGAAACATCCAATCCACACACAAAAATCATTTTGAGTAAATTCTAGATGTGCATTTTCTAAAATGACAAAATGACGCTGCGTTTTTTAGTTAACATTGCTCCCATGATGCATGTTACATTACACTTGCATCGCCATAACCTTGGTACACGATATGGAGTCTTTACTGGGAAATGATCACAAGTTCTTTACACTTAAGAGAGATAGAGGGAAACCATTTATTAATTTAGATAGGGTGAATTACCGAACTGCCCAAGCAATATGGTTTTCAATTCATACCATCAAGTCTACGGTATGATAAGAAAACAAAACAGGTATAGGGGTGGTCTCAAAAACATAACTGGGAAGTAAAAGGATATTAGACAGCTTTGATATGCGTATAGTGTACAGGCTGTATGAGCAGATGGTAACCCTGACTTGTATTAGAATTTGGGAGGAATTAAAGATACAATTAATGTTTCCCGGAGTGCACTAACTATTACTCTCCAAGAGATGGGATTTCGATACACTGCGCTTGGCGATGACCAAGCACTTTTCAGGGGAAAATATTCCATCCTGTCTATGAGGTCACATTATCCCCTAACCATTCATAACTATCACAGTCAGGGCGTCCAGATAATTTACCTTGATGATTTATTCCACTGACTACATGTGGCTACCGGCAGATTGACAAAAAGCACCCATGGTACCGTCAGGTAAAGGTAATCGTGTCATTGTTTTGCACGCTGCAAACCATGATATGGGGCTTATTGATGGATGTGTGCTAGTTTACGAGGCAAAAAATAAAATAAAAATAAAAATGGTGATTTTCATAAGGAAGTGATGTGTTCATAGAACATTGGAACTTGAGCTATTGCCCACTTTAAACAACGCCAGTGTTAATGTCATGGATAACGCCAATTGCTATAACGTCCGGGAATCAGATACTGTCGCCCAAACCATGAGTAGTCTGAAGGCGACCATACAGGAATATATGACATTGTCCACTTCAGACCATATGAAACGAATGTTCAACTCTTGGAGAAAATTCGGCTGAATAAGAAACCAGGAAAGTACAAGACATATGTGCTGGGGGCACAACACGGTCACGTTGTTTTACGTAGGCCAGTCAGACATTGTGAGCTTAACCCTGTTGTGCCCATCTTGGCTAAGTGTAACGGGTTCGTAGCAAGACATAACACAACATTCAAAAGTACAGATTCATATACGTCAGCAGCGGAGATAGATGCTACCTCAAGAAACCATCTGTGAACAACAAATACTTCTGGTTTCACAAACCGCAACCTTCCAATACTCATCCCGTTTCATAGCTCTTGACTAGTCCATCGTGTTTCCAAGCAAATATAATGCAGTCCATATCCTGAATTGCTACCCCATCAACGCATGTCAACTAAGTACAATAACAGCAATATTTTGAGACCACCACCCCACTCGGTGACATTTGCACCTGGGAGAATGCACGGGACGGTGTGAGGTCATCACCTCGGGACAGGTGTTAGGTTATTACCTCAGGTTATAGGCCATTTCATATATGCATGACAACACACGAATATTTTCTAAGTTTATCATCATTTTACCCGTAAAAGGAAATTTTAAGGGTAATCACAGTTAGGACAGGCTAGATTAGGTCAATTCTTGTTATTTTGATAGATGCTCTTTTTATAGTCCTATGACTCATATTGATAAGCGAAGCCAGAAAAGCAGTTTTTTATCATTTCCGACAGTACTTTAGGTTCATCAGCTCAGCCCTTCTACACGCAGCCCAAACAGCGACTTGGACTTCTCGCAAGAAGCGCTGCCTTGTCGAACCCACCAAGAACTTTTCAGAGAATGTGAAGCCTCCCCAATACTGAAGCCTTCTGCATTACCCAGAGTGTCAAAATGGCTGTGTTCCTGGCAGCAAACCCGGTTGGTCTCCCAATGTCAGTCAGTAGATTGGGAGGTACCAAACTTAAGGCATCGAGAACAATGGGGAGTCGGACAACTTGGTGCTTTGGTTGCAAACATGACATTTATTAGTATTTGCCATGTTTTTCTAATTCTTGTCAATCACATTGGTGTCAAAAAGGACAGAGAATTCAATAATAATAATAATAATAATAATAATAATAATAATAATAATAATAATAATTTTATCCTTCGGATCATTATATGTTTGTATTTATGGTCTAGATAGTTTCACGGTTAAATTGGTGATTTGCTGAAAGAGGAGTCTAACATTAAATTTTTTTTCAAGTTCACATTTGTACAAGAAAACAGAGAAACAAATAGTAGCGTCACCTTCAAGGAACACTCCCGGCTTTGTGGTAATCAAACCGACCTAAAGGATCGAACATAGCATCATATTCTTGCATCAGGCGTGTTGATTCAATCTGGTAGGGATCAAAACATTAAATCGGTTTCTTCTTGAATAGTATCTTGTAGGATGGTTTGAAGACTTGTTCGTTTTGATTGGTGCTTGGAAGCTTTACAAGAGGGTTTTGACTTGATCCGTTGTGAAGAAAAGAAAATATATTGACGACATTCGATGAGGGGAAAAGGGAGACAGTAAACGACGCCATTCGTAGAACCTGCAGAATGGACCATTTTCACAAGGATACCTTTGTGGATCGACTGTAAGAGTGTTGCTTTAGTTTCTAGACAGTAAATAGTCCATTTCTGTGACTTTACTAAAACATTTGAACTAAAGGGCCAGACCGTGTAGTAAATATACTTAATTGACTCATTTCTGTGAAAAACCTGAGAACGGACGTAATGTGTCTTTCTCATCGAGACTCCATTGTCATTGATAACCATGACAAGTTGTGTTTGAGGACGACCGCCTCAAATGGTTATGCTTGCTTGAACTGATGCTTATATTATACATGATGGATTGGTGAAATATGTGGGAGGAAACTTAGAAATGAGAGAGAGAGAGAGAGAGAGAGAGTGCGAATGTGTGTGTGTGAATGAGTGAGCGTGAGTTTGTGTGTTTGTGTGTGTGAGTGAGTGAGTGAGTGAGTGAGTGAGTGTGTGTGTGTGAGTGAGTGTGTGTGTGTGTGTGTGTGTGTGTGTGTGTGTGTGTGTGTGTGTGTGTGTGTGTGTGTGTGTGTGTGTGTGTGTTTTGCCATTTTAATCTAATATATCTCTCATTGTCTTTTAAGTTTTGTTTACAAATGCAACATGAATGTGTCTGTCATTGATTTAGCCTGTCCTAAATAGAACAGTTGATACCAAGTCATTTCGTTGGAGAAGGACTGTTTCCTTTTAAACATTCAGAATAATGCTGTAGTCATTTTCTAGTATATGTCTGGCCACAGATAATGCCCTCTTTGATGTTGTAAAGAGATGGACAAGAGACAAAAGCACCACAGACATCAAGTTAGAACACTCATTTAATGTCAAATTTTAATGCAGCAAATAAGGGTGACTTGCCCTAGTTGTCTCGTCCTCCTAATAGCAAATCTGCTTTCAACAAAAGGTTGAGAACATTATATTCTTTTGGCGACATTTCGCAAACTTTGACTTTCTTATGGCTAATGTTATGTTTCTAATAAAACAGTCTCCAAAAAATACTGATCTGTTTTCCCTCCTGTGTGTATTTGATGTGAAATAGAGGCAACAATGTGTGAAGTGTGGACAGTGTTGCTTTTTGTAATATAGACTCAGATCAAGAAGTGGGACTGACTCTTGGTTGGAGCTTTGTTGTTGTCGAGAGGTTGTTCGTGTGATCGATTAAAACGGCATTGATGGCAAGCAGTATCGACATGTCATCTCCCAGGGTCTATTGATTATAACTATAATATCCAGTTTCACGAATATGATCCACGTGGGATCTTTCAGTCTAATGATCCATCTATATTGTTATAATGATCAGCATGGCAACTGAAGCGAGGGCATGGTAACGGTTTGCACGGGGCTGTCGATCCACCGACATGACGTCTCTCTGAACTAGCGAACTGTCTGGCATGTTCTTGTTTAATAGCTGTACACCAGGAACTATTAAACTACCGACTATATATTACAATTATTATACAAACTTACAATTTACTTTATTTAATTTCTGAGGTTTTTAATTTAGAACGGGTACTCTTGTAACTATTACTGTCTTTTAACTATTCCAGGGTAACACTTACTTACCTACCCCTTCAATTGCTTCTTCCGACATCATATGCTGTGATTCAGTACTTGCACCAATCTGGAAGGAACGTACAGTGTTCTCAGACAAACGTTTCAGGGTTGAGTGGAATCTGAGACTTTTATCAGAATGAAGCCAATGACATATGCAGATATAATGAGGGAAAAATGTAACTGTGCTTCATATAAGTTAATACATATTGTGTGTCATATAAAGTTAATACATATTCATTCTCCTCGACTTCAAGGTCGTAATTCACAGTTTGCACGTGCACGGCTCACTATTTTGATGTTTGTGTGTTTGTTGGGAGCATGATACTGTTTTTTGAATGTAAACAGCACGCAATGATTGTTTAGTCAGCAGGTGCTCATAACACCTTTGTTTAAAAGTAAATAACGCTAACTCAATGCTCGGGCTTGCTGAAAATCAACGTTGACCCACTGCGGGTATGCTGCACACGGGAATAACGCGAAACGAAAAAACTGGCACATTAACAGCTCTGACAATTCCTGGGTTGAGACCAATAAGGTGACAGAACCGTGCGCAACCAGTTGAGGAAGCACAACAACCGGGTCCGACGTCCATCGTCACGCCCAATTTAACTTCCACGCCACCGTCAGGCACGTCTTGTTTGGTGAAGACGGCATCTGAAGACAAGCCTGGGATGGGATACTGTTCAAAGATTCCAGGGGCTCTAGAGGCGTCCAGGAGAACGTTTTAGCGACGCTTGTGTTACGCAAAGTCGTCAGTTGGGGGTGGGTGGAAGTGTAATGCAACTACACAACTGGAAGAACACAACTCATGGAAGTACACAACTCATGGAAGTACACAACTCATGGAAGTATACAACTCATGGAAGTATACAACTCATGGAAGTACACAACTCATGGAAGTTGATGGCAGTTTGTATGGCGTACGCTACCAGGTCGACATCGTTTGAGATCATGTTCTACCCTTTGTAAAAAAAGGCAGGGACGTAACGTCATGTTGCAGTAGGCTAATGCCCGCCCACATGTTACACGCATTGTAACAGACTTTTTGAGGCAGGGTTACATCGTGTACTGCATTCGTGTCTCCAGACCTCTCCCCTATAGAACATTTTTGGGATGATATGGATATATATACACCCTGCAAGGGTGTACGAATTCAGAGAGTTTTTAAATAGCTTGAATCAAATCTGAAAATCCAAGTGATTTAGTTCATTATGTTCCCCACCTAATGGAGGAATGTCTGATTTCGCGAGGTTGAGAAAATAGTTTACATCTATAAAGGGCACTTCGAAGTATTACACGTTTCCATATTTTTGTCCTTGCAATAGTATTAAAGGTATGTATTAAAGAAGTTGTTATCCATACATTGTGTCTACATTGTCATCCGTCAACTTCTAAGTAATGCCTATCAAACAATTAAAAAAACGAGTGGAACGTTTTTAGACATGTTATTCTATCAATGTGTGTCTTTTCTTGTGCAAATAAATAACTGTTATTGGTTGTCATTGAGATCGGAAGTTGGAACATCAGTTTGCGTTTCTTTTGGCACTTAGTATATTCAAAGCGTTCCTGGCTGAAGAAGCTTTTTCACAGTCTGACTTACCACGACGTGTGGAGCTACCATTGTTAACAACACACCTGCATAGTTTGTTTCTTGTACTCGTTTTACAATAGTGTGTCCAAGTTTGAATATTAGATTTAAGTGTCGGTTTTGTTCATTACTAAATATTGTGGAGCAGCTATTGTTGGGTTATACACGAGGCGCCATTTTGGGGCATAGTCGTTGAATGAGTCATTTAGAATTTGTGGTAGGGCTGTGTGTCATTAGCTAAAGGAGGTCCTGGTATGTTCACATTGGCTATGTGTATGCCATATGTTGTAGATCTTCATTTTTTCAGAAGTTCTTAAATGAAAAAGCCATTCAGACATAACTCTCTTAACACCACGTGATATATGTTTACCTCAAATCACTGTTTTCTTTTCTTTTCAAAGAGTTTTCCAATGTCCGATGTAAGTGTGAAACCTCTGTAGTTCCGAGGATCTGTTTTGTCCTAGGCATTTTGTTTATAAAGAGGAATGGTATATCCCGTTTGGTATGATTTAGGAATATATTCAAGCTTGATAAATTTGTTGGCTTTTCGGACAAGGTGTTCCACGAACCTGTTTTAAGCATATTTCAGATGTTCGTAAATAATACCATCTTGCCCAGGGCATTTATTAGTTTTAACAGTTATTATCATGTTTCTTATTTCATCAGTTGTGACTAAAATAAACTCCTTTTGATTCAATATTCATTGAATTATGGAAATTAGCCTCAGTAGCTACATCCTCCAAGTGCTCGCGCCAGAGAGTTGTAATGTTTTGGGCGTTTTTACAGTTTCACCATTGCAGCTCAGTGTTGTAATTGAACTGGTTGTTCTCTCGAGACGTCTGATAGGTTTGTAGAAGTAACCGATGGCTATGTCTGATCTCTATATATTTTAAAATGAGTTCTTTGTATTTTGCTTCCGACAGTTGCTTTCTCCAGCGAGATGTTCGTTTTGATGGCTTGCAGTCACGGTAACCACTCGACAGTGGAAGATATATGTTTCTTAATCCCTCACGCAACCCTTCGCCGTGGCTTTGTATATTGCAGGCCTTTCTCTTCCACTGCCCTCTAACCCCTCGTCCCTTTCCTACGTCCCATGTAAATAGGTTCTACATCTGACGGTGTTAGTCAAGCCCCACTCCCTCCCGTTGTAGCCTAGTATATCAGCTGAAAAGGTAGACATTTGAATGTACATCTGATTACAAGTAAAACACAATTTCGAACTATTATTTTCTATAAGACAACGAACATTTTCAGATCATCGATGGTGATTGATTGTATGGCGAATGCTTCTCATGACATGCACTTCTATTTCATAAAGTAAACTCCATTTCATACCAAATACCATTGCTGTTCATGTCATTTATTGCAAAGACATTGTGTCCCTTTGAACCTTTGGATTAAAGCTGTAGTCGACTTCTTGTATACGGTTTGTATAATATGTCTTCTCTGATGTTGTGAGATGCCGATAGGTCAAAAACCACCGCCGATATCAAATTAAAACAACCATGTTATTTGTACTCAATATGTAGTGCAACTACTATGGGATGTCTAACCCCATGTGTCTCGTCGATGTAATAACGATTTTCTTTGACATGTGAAAGGTTGATGATACAAAGAATGTGTACTTGTGTAGCATTTTGTCAGTCCCTATGACATTGCCCTCCCTGTATCAGATGATATATTTCTAATAATACATTATCCAACAACACTGAAATGTGATGACTGTGTGATGGGGCGCATAGTTTGGACAGTGATGTGATGTATGCTTAGATCAAGTTGTGATATTAGCGTTTTTGCTGGACGATGTTGGTGTGATCGATTCAAGCTGGGCTGACAGTGAGCAGTATCGACAATGGTGTCTCTCAGCATGCAATGGTTATAAATATGCTGGAAATCCCAATGATCGACATCTATAAGTTTGTTGTTTCCGACCTTGGCCTGCGATGGTGCTGGGTAGGCAGAGTTATGACGTCTTTCTAACAAACAGGTCGCATTGGTGGCCCAGTCGTCCAAAGAACCGCGATTCGCTGTGCAGAGTTGCCTTCCTTAAGTGTGCCAGAAGCCTATGAGATCGAATACCAGATTAACCCTCGTTGTGGTTCGGAATTAGGCAGCACCGTGCCGGTGGCCATAAGTTTCACCAAAGTGGTAAACGTCTAATACTTGCATCTTGATTGGTTGGTTTGGTTGGTTGGCCGCACTCAGCAATATTCCAGCTATATGACGGCGGTCTGTAAATAATCGAGTCTGGACCAGACAATCCAGTGATTAATATCATGAACATCGATCCACGCAATTGGGATCGATGACATGCATCAACCAAGTCAGCGAGCCTGACCACCCGATCCCGTTAGTCGCCTTTTACGACAAGCTGAAGACCTATTCTACCCCGGACTCTTCACGGGTCACTTGCATCTTGAATCCACCCACACAAAGCTGACACGTCGCGATATAACTGAATATCTGTTTAAAGCTAACCTAAATAACCCCACTCACTCAAACAGATCCCGTATAATGTCTCGGCGACTTGTTCTAATATTCTAATTATTAAGGCAAGTGAAATAAGACGTTTGTTTTACGACACACTCAGCAATATTCCAGCTATATCGTTACCGGTTGTAAATAATCGAGTCTGGACCAGACAAACCAGATATTGATATTATATGCAATGTCCCACGCAGACGGATCAAAACGACCCCAGTCAACCAAGTTACCGAGCCTGACCAACTAAACCAGTAAAGTCGCCTCTTACAAGAATTGGGCGGTCGGGTAGCTTAGCGGTTAAAGCGTTCGCTCGTCACGCCGAAGACCCGGGTTCGCTTCCCGACATGGGTACAATGTGTGAAGCCCATTTCTGGTGTTCCCCGCCGTGATATTGCTGTGATATTGCTAAAAGCGGCGTAAAACCATACTCACTAATTCTTACAAGGATAAGGGTCTTGCGGACCTATTCTAACTTGGGACCAATGAGGACTCAAGTATTTCTCTTCCCGCATTTAATAATTCTCTGCTTGTCTACTAGTCATGCCCCTCATAATCAGCTTGCGACTGTGTGTGTGGATGGGTGGGTGGGTGTTATCGTATAGAAACTCATTGCAGGGAAAATGAACCACGATAGGCACAGGGTTTATTTTCCCTGCAGTGTTAAAAACCTTTACTGTACAAACACGAGTCGTCTATTTCTTATATGAGACATCAACATCATGTATAGCCTCTCGAACAATGTTAATAAATATACAAACTTATATCTATTCACCCGTATTTAAATAACGATGACTCCCTAAATACAATCCGTCTAAAAAAATACGTCGTCCAATTTACGACGTCATCAATTTGGAGTCAGTTCTCCAGAAATGACGTCAGGGTAAAAAAACGTATTATCGTAAAATAAACCACGCCTCGTTCTTCAGTGTCCTTTGCGATTTATCACGTAGCTTTCTCATATACCTCTATAAAATACACCATAATCGGATAACCACTTGTTTTTTTCCCTTTAGCCACCATCAAACATGGGTGTAAACTTTCTTTTCCCCGACTGTTTAGTAATGATTTACGTGTCAAGGTTCCTGCAGCAATTCTGTCGAAAGGAGACTTTAAATTATATTATACAGTAAACTACGGTTATAACGAACTCAAAGGGACCACTAATTTTAGTTTTTGACGGGTGGCACCGGTAGGGCAGAATACGCTTACCATCTCGCAAACACCTGGTATCATCACTGTTTGATAGTGTTTCAGAAACACATGGACGTGATATATAGTAAGAATCGTCCAATGCACTCTGCTTTTTAGGTGATATTACTTACGGTGAGGTGAGGTGAGGTGAGGTGAGTGAGTGAGTGAGTAAGGTTTTACGCCGCTTTTAGCAATATTCCAGAAATATCACGGCGGGGGAAACCAGAAATGGGCTTCACACATTGTACCCATGTCTGGAATCGAACCCGGGTTTTCGGCGTGATGAGCGAACGCTTTTACCCCTAGGCTACCCGACCGCCCCCTTTCCCAAGAGAAGAACAGTTGCATGGTTACAGTGATGACATCACGTTTTCGGGAAACACAATGACGCAGATCGCTGTTGGCACCGGAATAATGGACGGAACGGCAGATCTTGTGGCAGTTCTGTTGTACTCGACCTGGTCACAGAAGTCCTTCAACCGCCCCTTGAGGTGAGGTGTAATGAGGTTTATTGTCATGTTCAAGATTATTGCACTTATAAAGCGAGGTGCATGCAGGTGTGTGTGTGTGTGTGTGTGTGTGTGTGTGTGTGCGTGCGTGCGTGCGTGCGTGCGTGTGTGCGTGTGTGCGTGTGTGCGTGTGTGTGTACTAGTCCGGACTAATGCCGATTTTATTGTGCTGGTCCACTGAGATACCATGCTGCAGTTTAACATGAATACCCCACTCAGATACAGTATACTGACTCCGAGACAACCAGTCCTTGTTTTAGCCTCTTCATGCCGAGCGCCAGACAGGGTAACAACAAGCATCATCTTTAACGTCTCATTGTATGACGCGGTCGGGGATCAAACCCCGGACTTTCCGCTCTCCGGGCGGACGCTCTACCACTAGACCACAGAGGCGGTCATTACTTATGGTAAACATTTTTAAGTGTTTGCTTTGCTCAATCGCTTTGGTGATTGTAAGTGGCCTATGTTTGCTTGTCATTACGTGTTGTTCATGCCTGATGTGAAATTTCATTGTGATTAGATGTTGCGTTCAGATGCTACGCCACGGTACGGTGAATGTACACCGCAACGACAGCTACATTCATATCATTAGTTCCCACATGTTTTGTCGGCAGTGTATATCACTCAATCTATAAATGATACAGTCAGTATCAGGAGATATGTTCAGTACTGTCTGTTGTGTGATGCGATGTGTACGGATCAACATTGTAACTTCAGTTTAGTCTTCAAATCACTTAACTAATGTAAACAACGTCTTTCAACGTCTTTTCATCTTTATTGACGAGGGCTTCTGTGAGGATGGTCGCGAGGGTTCACAAAAACAAACAAACTGTTGACATCAGATCTGTCTTGGGTTGAAGCGCCACCTCTCGTGGCCAATCCTGTGGGTCAATAACCTTCCTTAATGGAAAACACTACACATGGCCATTCCAGCTCTTGAAGACTTACCAAGCTCAGTTCTCCATTAATGGCCAATACGGTACATTGTTATTCATTTTTGTTTTTCCGCTTGACGGTATGTCTGTTTGTTGTTTGACTCCGCACTCAACAAAATTCCAACTTTGCGACGGTGACCTGTATTAATCGAGTCTGGACAAGACAATCCAGTGAATGGTATTATGAACAACGATCGGAGACGTTGACATTCCATCGGTATTAAATTAAATATATCGACTTTATTAGGTACAATAAATTCACTGAAAATCTACATGTGCGTTTCTTTTTTTTGAAGAGTATATCTTGATTATCGATCAGATCATCTTGACTGGGCGCCGCCATTTTGTTTGTTTGTTGGAATCTGATTGGTCAATAGGAGAGGCATAGAACCGACATAACTCGTAATAGCCACAGGTGGCACTACGATCGAGCCCAGGAATTCCAGCCCTGTTCGGCAAAGGTGGAAACTTCAATAGTCAGTTAACTCCCTTGCCCCGAAAAGATGATAATAGGATGCTGGAGGCGAACTGTAACCTACAGTAAATAATCCCCACAGTTTCAGAAACATCTAATCTCTTAGTACAAATGTCCAAAGTACCACAAGTGACCATACGCAGGGCGATTAAGAGATTATAACCGACAATTCTCAACGAACTACCTATAAGTGAAAATGCTGAAATATGCTCCCGAGACAAATAAACAGGCCAATATTAACGTGAACATGAATGACATAACGTTAACGTTCTTAAAGGTGTTCTGATGGAACAACCACCACATCCCTCTAAAAATACACAGCTTAATAAGCCTGCATTGGTCGAAACCATGCAGACATATTCACATTATCAACGTAATCATATAGGGCCCGTAACTCACTACAATCGACCGGGGGTAAAACAATACCCTTGGCTGATCACCTTGTGTCAGATAGAGACAGTACAGATGGATTAATCCACTCTCTTCTGACATGCCTATCACTGGTGCTGGACAATTATCGCTGTGACTGACGGTCTGCTAGATGAGTCTTCAGCAAATACGGCTCAGATTGACTGGGTTAGGTAATGGAGCTGGTTACTGTACCTTGGACGGCCAGTTGCGGGGCGATTAGGTGCAGATAACGTGTACTACCTTTAGTGGACGCTGAAAACGATTTAGTGTTCAGTTGTATGATAATCCGTCTTGATTTGTTAAAGACTCTTTTCGAGATAGGGGTCAGTTGGGCCCGATGGCAGAGTGATTGAAAACAGTACGATGTTCAAAAGTGAAGGTGAAATGGGGTTTACAGTAGCGTTCAAGATTATTGGACTTGTATAGCAAAGTGCGTGCACGTGTGTGTGTGCATGCATACATTTGTGTGCGTGTGTGCGTGCGTGCGGGTGTGTGTGTGCGTGCTTGTACTGGTCCGGACTAATGCCGGCTATATTGTGCTAGTCCACAAAGATACCATGCCGCAGTTTAACATGGATACCCCACCCAGGCACACTCACAGTAGTTTGTGGGGATTTCATTTCTGTGTGTGCCCGTACTAGTCGGGACTATATAGTGAGAGCCCACTCAAATACCATGCCGTAGTTTAACATGAATACCCCACTCAGACACAGTATACCGACGCAGAGCAGACCAGTCCTTGTTTTAGCCCCTTAATGTCGAGCGCATGTCGCGCATGGTATCATGTGGCCGGGGATCGAACCCCTGACCTTCCGCTCTCTGAGCTGACGCTCTAACTCTAGACCATGGAGGCGGTCACGATATACAATGACCAAATGAGACCCAATAACTGACTTTAACCGGCCCGTGTCTCAATAATGGCTAGGGTACTGATTTGTTTCTATCTGCTGGTAATAGGGTTACCCGATGCTCGAAAGGCACCTTAAGTCGCTGTGCAAAGTTGAGTCGCATGTGACAAAAATGATGTTCGAATGAAGGCTTTATTTTGACTTGTTTTTATGTCCCTGTGGTTGTTCGGTTGAACATGTGACATGCCTTTGCCTGTGTTTGTGACGAGTGGTTGGAATCGTACAATGGACTCTGCTTTAATCAATTGTTTCTCATGTTTATGAAAAGGGGTTTGTCGCTTTTATTGGATCCGATATCAGTGGGTTCGAATCCGAGATTCTCCTAATTTGTTTGGAAGCACCCTACCCAGGTGGCGGGCTTCGCCAAGTGGTAAACGTCGAAGATGGACAACACTTGGTTGTCCTTCAGTATTAAGCCATCACGTACTGATGAGACTAAAAGACACGCCCTTGCGTCGATAAATGACAACTTCATCGATTAGGAAACCGCTTATTTGGGTTTGGCACGTGTTTCAACTGCAATTAAACTTTTATGCCGAAAGTGAAGAAATTTCTAAAATTTAAAAAAAATCTTTATGATTACTTTAGAAAATAGACTAAAATGTCTGCTTATTTTTTAGTTTATAAGACTTTATATTTCAACGTGACGTCAAAATGCTGATAGCTTTACTGGGTTTAAATGATTATATATTGTCGGATCAATGACCACTTAGCATGAAATCCTCCTTACCCCTCCATCTGGTAGAAGCTGGTGATCCTCCGACATATAAATCCCCCTACTGTTGAGACAGTTCTACTGTTCATATCGCCCAATGCCTCGTTTCGGCCGGCATCGCTAGATGGCAGTGTTTGAGAGAGTAATTCTAGAACAAATATGGCGGGAAGGGAAGACCCTTACACGACGCGAGAATGAGCCTTGCTTTTAGCAAAATTTGAAAATGACAATAAATCTACCAGAAGGAACATAGAGTGCATTTTCAGGAAAACAAATGAGGTTTTCATTGATATGATGAGACGTTTTGACACGGATATTGTAAAATATGTTGGCCGAGCAACCCATTGATGGTTTTATTATGCTACTGACACGAAAAACGTTTCACAACTACTTAGGTCAGCAATGGGCAGTTCCCTTTAATGGTCTGGTGGTGTTTGGGAACAATCTCCTGAATATAAAGAAAACATGGAGCGACGTTATGTGTCAATATCTTGCTTCGGTGTCAGGATGTCCATCGTTGATAACGATTTAGTAACAACTATATTGAAATCAAAATGTAATCTGGAAACCGTCGTGACCTTTACTGAAAATAATTATTGTCATCATATTGATAGCTGAAAGTCATGTCTTCAGTCTTGCGAGATGGAACTGAGCAGGGTCTGGCCTGAAAGAGAAATATGTATGTAAAAAAACCCCAGCGAGAGCTTAATTGACATGAAACACAGAATACGGTGAGCCACGACACAGAATAAACCCTGTCATGTAACACAGTCACACAGAATACACCCTGTCATGTAACAGAGTCACACAGAATAAACCCTGACTGTGACACAGTCACACAGAATTCACCCTGTCATGTAACAAAGTCACACAGAATACACCCTGTCGTGTAACAGTCACACAGAATACACCCTGACAGTAACACAGTCACACAGAATACACTGTCTGTAACACAGTCACACAGAATACACTTTCTGTAACACAGTCACACAGAATACACCCTGACTGTAACACAGTCACACAGAATACACCCTGACTGTAACACAGTCACACAGAATACACCCTGACTGTAACACAGTCACACAGAATACACCCTGACTGTAACACAGTCACACAGAATACACTGTCTGTAACACAGTCACACAGAATACACTTTCTGTAACACAGTCACACAGAATAACTCTGTCTGTAACACAGTCACACAGAATACACCCTGTCATGAAACAGCCACACAGAATTCACTCAGCCATGACACCCAGTAACGGAATTCACCCAGCCATGATACACAGTAACGGAATTTACTCAGCCATGACACCAAGAAGCAGAATTCACTGAGCCATGACAAACAGTAACAGAATTCACACAGCCATGACACACAGCCACAAAGAATTCACACAGCCATGCCACCCAGTTACAGAATTCACACAGCCATGACACACAGCCACACAGAATTCACACAGCCATGCCACCCAGTTACAGAATACACCCTGTCATGAAACAGCCACACAGAATTCACACAGCCATGCCACCCAGTTACAGAATCCACTCAGCCATGACACCCAGTTACAGAATTCACTCAGCCATGACACCCAGTTACAGAGTTCACTCAGCCATGACACACAGTAACGGAATTTACTCAGCCATGACACCCAGTAACGGAATTCACTCAGCCATGACACCCAGTAACGGAATTCACTCAGCCATGCCACCCAGTTACAGAATTCACTCAGCCATGACACCCAGTTACAGAGTTCACACAGCCATGACACACAGTAACGGAATTCAATCAGACATCACACACAGTAACGGAATTCACTCAGCCATGACACCCAGTAACGGAATTCACTCAGCCATGACACCCAGTAATAGAATTGACTTTGTCACTGACATGAAACGTAAGTCGCACAGTCACACACAATTCACTGTCATGATCGTGACACACAGTCACACACAATTCGCTGTCATGATCATGACACACAGTCACACACAATTCACTGTCATGATCATGACACAGTCACACACAATTCACTGTCATGATCATGACACACAGTCACACACAATTCACTGTCATGATCATGACACAGTCAAACACAATTCGCTGTCATGATCATGACACACAGTCAAACACAATTCACTGCCATTATCGTGACACACAGTCACACACAATTCACTGTCATGATCATGACACACAGTCACACACAATTCACTGTCATGATCGTGACACACAGTCACACACAATTCACTGTCATGATCATGACACACAGTCACACACAATTCACTGCCATGATCATGACACACAGTCACACACAATTCACTGTCATGATCATGACACACAGTCACACACAATTCACTGTCATGATCATAACACAGTGACGCACAATTCACTGTCATGATCGTGACACACAGTCAAACACAATTCACTGCCATTATCGTGACACACAGTCACACACAATTCACTGTCATGATCGTGACACACAGTCAAACACAATTCACTGCCATTATCGTGACACACAGTCACACACAATTGACTGTCATGATCATGACACACAGTCACACACAATTCACTGTCATGTATGCAGTCACACAGAATAATCTCTGCACCGAAACACATTCACACACAAGGTTTTGAAGTTATTATTGTGGACAAGTTTTTGAAGGAGCTGTTAACGCAAAAACCCACGTGCACACAGTGTAAATCCGATACTCTATAGATGGCTAAATTTGAATATATTACGATAAATAATTTAAACCGCATACTGCTACAAGGTTATTTATAAATGGTCCTGATTGGTTGACCGCCCCGTGGAGAAGGTCAAGTGGCTATTAGCGACTGGTCACTGTTAATGAAGGCTGTAATGATTTTTTCATTAGTCAGGACTAATATCATACCAGGACGCTGATGAGCGCAGTGCCAACTGTCCACAATAATACGTTAATTTATGCACATAGACACGAGGAGATCACAGACCCTGGAGCAAACATACAGCATCCTAGCTAGAAAGGCATGTCCAGAGTGAGTGGGTATGGGAGTTAGTGGTTGATTGATTGATTGAGTGAGTGTTTGTTTGTTGATGACATGCTTCAACCAAGTCAGCGAGCCTGCCCACCCGATCCGGTTAGTCGCCTCTTACGACAAGCATAGTTGTCTTTTACGGCAAGCATGGGATGCTTAAGACCTGTTCTACCCCGGATCTTCAATTTCATGCCGTGAAAATACAACAGTGTCAGCTCGTACCACTCATTCACCCCTGCAAATCATCATGGTGGTGAAAGGATCAATCTGGGACTCGAACGCACGACCAATGGGTCTTGGTAATAAGGAACAAGTTACGCTGACTCCGACCACTGAGCCGATAACGTCCCCCTGCGACACCGAACACTATCCACAAGCACGCTCTCAAACCGATTGACATCTCTAGTATCGAACACGTAGTTGTCTGTCTGAGAAGTTTACCAACAAATTTCTCAAGAAAAAAAAAGTAAACGATGTAAAAAGAACTCGACTGATTGTTTGTCTGTACAAGTTATCATGTTCTTGTCTAATCAAATATCCAAGTTAAACAACCGCCACCCAATCAATGTATGGGCAAGGGTGGCATCACAGGCGCTTGAAGCATCTCAGCAGTTTCATTGACGTCCCCAAATGTTTGAACGCCATCATTTTTTATTTTACCTCTATTAAGACAAAAATAAAATAAATTGAAACTCAGAAATTGCAAGACAGTGTTTTACACAACATGGCTTAACATCAATTTACTATCATGTATATAACGACATCCAATTCTTATAGGGGCAGTGGGGTAGTCTTGTGGTTAAAACGTTCGCTCGTCTCACCGAAGACCCGGGTTCGATTCCCCACATGGGTACAATCTGGTGTCCCCCGCCGTGATATTGCTGGAAGGCGGTGTAAAACCATACTCACTCACTCACTCCAGTTCCTATCAGTTTCTGGCGACGCGGTGGTAGCCAAGAGGTTAAAGCGTTCGCTCGTCACGTAGAAGGTGCGGATTCGATTCCCCACAAAGGCACTTTGGAATAGTGCTAACAACGTCGTAAAACCCAACACGCTACAATTCTCCGCCTCTCTCCATCTTTCTCTGTGACGTTTCATTCTGAATTAAATTTGCAACTTATAGCATTGTTATCGAATAACCCTTCAGTTGCCAGACAAATATGTGTCGGGAAAAGGAAACGTGACATCAGACTACAATGGCTTATTTCTGGAATAAACAATTGTATCGTGTTGCAGAAACACCAACGACTAAAACACTCATCGTCATAACAAACATCGTTTATCGTAAATCAGTCTGCAGTAAGCAGCAAAAACTCAAAGGCCTTTGCAATATAATAACTGAAACGCAAATTCTCAGCATCAGGAACACCACTCCCAAACGGACACACAAACCCGGATTATGAAGCACTCAACAACTTCACGACTAGAGTACAATAATTTCTCCTTTCTGATTAGACTCCAGAGTCCAAGCAACAACGAAATTAGGAATCGTGTTGCGCTCTCTCAATAAGACAGGTCGGAGAATTAATGGGACTTAAATGAAGTGTGATTATTGGAGGGGGTCTGTATTAATGTCGTATTAGTCCAGGCATGATCACACTTTTAGTTGGTTATTACAGACACCCTTTGCATTGGCATATTGATTGCAAGAAATATATCTATATTCCATGGCTGACTTTGATGGTTCCGGCAACGATGGGGTGTAATTTGGTTGTGGTCGCTGCTTGGTGTGTGTATGTTCTTGTCGGCCTCTTGTGGGTAATAGTGATGAGAAGATGATTGGTAAGTTCCTTTACAAGCTGAGGGCATAATTGCTTTCTAACACTGCTGGAATTGAACGAAAACGTTTCTTGGAAGGCTACGTGGTGCCTCTCGATTCCTTAACTTTGTTGAGTTAAGAGTTGCGTTGTTTACCTTTTAGGACAATTATGACGGTATATTTACACAGGATCTCGGTTTGGAAGGGAAGACACGTGTCACCTGTTTGTTGAAGTAAGCTTAGACACGATTGACGTGTAAGTCCACAGTCTTGTCTCAATAACACAATGCACCACAACACAACACACGGATTGGGTATACTGTGGGTGAATTATCCTAAAGGAACACAGGCCAACCAGGAGGCCGTGCTGTTGTGAACATATCTAGGAGAGTCCTGGATGCCGTTGTACAAAGCGATTTTAAAGCTAGGGTGATTGTAACTCCCATGCCTTAACATAGACTTACGACAGTCGTAGCGCTAAGGTTGTCTTGTACAACGGCACCGTGCAGTGTGGACAGATATAGGGGAGTGAGCTGGGAGGATGATCCGTGAGGTCCTGATAGGAACCTGGGATTCGTCCTCACATAAGTGACGCAATTGAACAGCAAATTTCGGCCACCCTTACCCCAACCATCACTTAGAGAAACTGCAGAAACTGCAAAAACTGCCAGCGCTGCAGCCTTGAGTCCTCAACAGTGACAACATCTACACCCGGGCTCACCTCGGTCATTCATCCAACGATAAGCAGATACGTGGTGACTGGACCACCCGTGCCACCATATGAGTAGGAACTTTTG
The DNA here is from genome assembly GCF_023055435.1 of Haliotis rufescens. Classification (NCBI taxonomy): domain Eukaryota; kingdom Metazoa; phylum Mollusca; class Gastropoda; order Lepetellida; family Haliotidae; genus Haliotis; species Haliotis rufescens. The sequence goes on along the minus strand of NW_025964361.1, from coordinate 31,748,918 downwards.
CAGGAACTGCCGTACTATGATCAACGACACCGTGTTACTGCAAAACCAAACACGTGCAGTTTGATTCACGATGCTACCATAATAGTCTCTTTCCAAAACGACAGAAAATGTGTTCAAAGTTATAAAAAGAATTATCATGTCAGAATGACGAGATCTGATTGGTCCACGTGACATTGATAAAATACTGTGTACGCTTAGAGGGGTATACATTTCTCAGCGGGTGAATAAATCTCTTATACCCCGACACGAGCATGTCAGGCTTCACGTGGATTTCTGAGAGAATATATCCTTTATACCCCGCTTCAAAGCTTCAAAGTCCGTGACATAGCATAAGCTAACCTCATCTCAATCGAACAGCTGTTTTCTATCAGCTTTGAAATTGTTTGAATTATTTTACAATGTCATATTATAACATGCCGGTAAGTTAAATCCGTTGTAACAGGATCACTCGGGGTATATGGGGGTTTATGGGTCGCGCGTTTGGGTTTATAAAACCTAACGCGGGACGCATAAAACCTCATGGACCTCGAGTGATCCTGCTACAACTTATAATATTACAATATACATTTATACATACGAATAGCACAATTTTCTCTCGGGTACAGTAAGCTCTCCTTCTTCCACCCAGGAATATGCAATGGTCAGACCTCACTCACTCAATCAATCAATCTTTTTGTATGAAAGGCCATTGGCCCATACACACATACAGATAAACAATATCATTTACAGCTGTACAAGGCATTATATAATTATTGGATAACTACTATGATGCTAGACATGTAATAGAGGTATTGTAATAACAGTGGTAATAACCACAGTGGCAGCAGTAGTAGTATAAAATACAAAAGGAATACAAGAGGAATGGAATGGAAATATGAAGTTTAACGTCGCAAAGGCTTTCAGCCATAGCGCGACGTTCAATACAAAAGGATCTATCAGTAATATACTCATCATGTCAAGACAATTTGACAATTTAAATGTATATGCATTTCTAGTTAAAACAAACAAACAAAAATTAAATGTAGATACTCCTGATCTAGATGCGAAAGTTTCAAAACAACTAATTATTTCTGGACATATCGGATTTACTAAGTAATTTACTACGCACTCGTAGACTTTGATAGATGTATTGTAATATCTTAGTAAATTTTTGACTAGGGATACCATTAAAGGATAATATTTTGTTCATGGAATAGTGGTTCTTAAGGCACAGTGCATATATCGCCCACATCACAAGAGTGTACTGGGTGATAGCATGGAAATGCTTTCTTTGTTAGGTTTTACTTGCAGAATCTAGTTTAGGCTACATCAGCAGCGGGTAAATGGCATCACATATGAAAGTACCAGGAACGGATGACACAATCACATTACTAAAGACATCTTTCGTATCTGTTTCTTTTACACTGAAACACCTTCAGTTGGCGTTGCTGCCACTAAGTGAACGCGGAAAGGGTTTCTTTTCAAATGACGCAGAACCCTTTCATGTGAGAGGCATATTTTTCACCAATTTTTATTGCTTAATAGGAGTGTCAACATAGCGTCTCCGTTACAATTCACACCATGCAGGGCGATAATTTTGCTCTGTGAGATTACATCATCTATCTGCAGTTGAACAGGTATCGGTGAATAAAAGAGTTCATGTAATGAAGTTTACGTTTTCACATGGGAAAAATTCCATTTGATTTGCAGAGTGATAACTTTGTATTTGAAGTATTATCAAGCTGTCAATACGCTCAAACCACGCTGAGCAATAAAATGAAAATCGCTTTCAAGATAAATACCATCAGCAATGTATTTAGATTAAAAAAGAAATGGTAGAGTGAGAACATGAAATGTTTTGAAATTTACCGTTTTGTGGAGCGAGTTAATTGCATTTAGTGGCAGAACCGAACACTGGTAAATTTTGTTGTGTCGGAAGAACAAGTGATATATCACAACTGCCTTAAAACCGCAGCAGATTTCAGGGGAATAACGTCACATATTTTCTTATGGTCAGACAAGACACGCTTTGATATGGTTTTCTCAATTAGAACACCCTTAACAAACGTTGGAATCAGCATGGAACTCTCTGTAAAGTAAAGCTCAATTGCTCGAGATATGCATTCCCTAAATGTTGCAGTAGGTTTCCAGTTTATAACATGAAGAGGAATATTTCAAAACACATCTTGTGTTTATTATTATTATAGTAGTTTTGTCAAACCTTCTTTAGTGTTTTTATAACTAGAGAAATAACACAGTAGTCATCGCTTTCTGTCACGTTCAGCTGCATTTCCTTCAAATGATGATGATGATGAAGATGATGATGATGATAATGATGATATTTTCTGTATTTGTATCATAAAACTAAGCCACGGTTAAAAAACACTTCTTCTTGTTCTTTTCGGTTTAAATTGAAATTCAGATTTATTTCATGAACAAAACATTCTAGTATGTTTAAAAAAATAAATCACAAGTTCTTCTGACAGAGTAATCTAATATCTCGAAAGCATTGTCAGTTTATTTCAAGAATCCTGACAGTTCATTTGTTACTATTTTTACGAGACTGGCAGATATTTTTTACCCCAAGTATATAGTTATAAACAGGCCATAATATAGCACTCAACGGGACATTTATAGAAAGTGTAATCTAAATATTGTGTCCCTAAAAATTCAAAGAGTACAAATGTTGATATTTTGAAAGAAAGTAATTCATGTGATCTGGTTATCGTCACGATAGCCATACTATAACCTGATTGGGGGCATAAAAGAACATATTGTGATGTCATGTGCAAATACACAATAAAAATGTGCTGTATAAAAATGGAATGGATAATAATAACATCGTATAGAAACAATATGGACACTTGTAACGCTTTATTGCATAGGAACTATTGAGAAATTGAAATGGAAACTGGACACGAAATGCGATCAGGCGTTCGAGCTCAGTCACACGGACTGTAAATTTTCTGCAATGAACTTGTTGACCAGTTGGTAAAGGACAGTCGGTACGTTGATGAATTATCTGGTCAACTGACCTGTACCAGTCTAGTACACCAACAAAGAAGGCGTGAACGGTTCATTGAAATTCATTTATTCATTAAAACTTTAAGCGTCATTGCTATTCCAAAACGAGAAATTTGTAGATTGAACACATTCGTCGTGGAAGTGATCGGCGGTAGGTTCATTTGGTACAATCTTGGAAATGAGTAGACTCAACTGTTGGGTGAGTGAAAGTTGTTTAAAGCCGCAGTCATTAATATTCCGGCTATTTCACCACAGCTTACAATCGAGTCCCACGAACAGACAATGTGGGAGCGATGACACACACACACACCCAAGTCCGGACCATCGGATCCCTGTTGGAGTCTTCTCTGACGATCAAGACATACTCTGACAAGGAGCCTCACACAGGCGTTGTATTGTACAACAGCAAATATAATATATGAACGTTAACGCTAGGGAATACCCAGTCGCAGTTATCCACCGAAAGAGATTCAAGTTGGCCTAAAAGGCAAAATAGCTGTGAAAATTATATGAAGGGATCACAAAAATATCAGCGATCACACCACGCAAACTAACAACAGAACAATGAGTGAGTGGGTGAGTTAATACTCTACCATGAATTTGGAAATTACTCGATTCTGATTGGTCAATCAGAGGTTATCAAATCATTATAAACCCCTCTGATTGAAACAGCCGATTTGACGGCCGCATCACCGAGGAAGCTAATAGTCATAGAATAGTACTTTTTTCAGTCATTGTCGGTAGGCATATATAAATAATTATATCTACAATTGTAGGTTACAAAATGCAAAGTTGCGGTTACTACAATATTCAAAGTATGTGTTTTCATACATTTCGTGCAGAAAACACAATAGAAATCTGCAAAGAAAATATATTTTAGGGAGGACAAAGAACTTGGAATTTGGCGGTTTTTTTTTTATATACGACTGTGATGTCATATCCTTTGCGTCAAGATGAGCGTAATGGTGACGTGATGTGTAGAACGAAAGCTTTGCAAGGCTTGCTTAGTTTTCTTTAGAGCCATTTTAGCCTACGAAGTTGTCGTGCTTATATGCTTTCAATGCCTCTCATATGTATTTGAGTGCAGTATAACGGAGTAAACAAACTGTTTGAGCATATAGGGCACATTATTTTTTTAAACGCTGTTGTTGGTGATTCCGTGTTTCAGATCGACGACCAACTCTAAACACTGGTCTCAACCCGTGCTGCTCCACTCAATATATTTGCTAACACCAAAGAGTTCGCGTTATATTTAGTCGTGGTAGAATGGTGATGAACATACTGTGTAGACCTAGGTTATCTGTAACCACGCTAAAATTTAAATTTGAAACCTCACGCTGAGCGTTCGGCTCCAAATTCAATTTAGCTCGGTTAAAACTGCAGGTAACCTAACTCTCCTTTGAAAACACAGAATGTTTCTCTCCTAATGTAGCAGCAGTGTTCGCAATAACGTAGATTAAATACATCGATTCTCAATATACCTAGAATACGGATCGTTGCATGTTTCTTTTGATAAGACATATTGCGAAATTTATATTTTTCAAATTTCTCCTATTCTAAAGGCAACATATCAGCATGTGGACTTCCGGGCACCTTCTGAAGCCTCCGATGTGGGCTCCCATAGTGTATGACGTCTTATTGACAAGACCCTTCGATATTACGGTAAGAATATCGTCCCCAGCAACCTATGCCGGTCGTAAGATTCGACTAAACGGATGGATGGTCAGGCTCGCTGACTTGATTGTGTGTCATTGTATCCCGATTGTGTGGGTCAATGCTCATGATGTCAACCTCAGTCAATCAATGTCAGCTAGTAGACACCCCCCCCCCTCCCCACGTCGACACATTATAATTATTGAGGTTCAAGAGAATAAGGCGTAGTTGTACAAACAGACGTCACATCGGTGCCGGTCGGTGATCTGGGGTGAAACAATATCCGGCTCATAACGCTATAACCTAATTGGATCATTTTTTCTTGTTTGCATCCCAGCTACATTGCGTCCAGGGCCCACTTGCACAAAGCGATCTTAGAGCTAAGATGATCGCAACTCCCATACTTTAACATAGGCTTACAATAGTCGAAGCGTTAAGATCGCTTTGTGCAAGTAGGCCCAGAATTTCCCCTTGTGAAATGAATTCCACGATCATCAACTTATTTCCTTTTACAATGCTACATACTCAGTTTTGATATATACCAATGATAAACCAATGGAATATTCAACCTCTTACTCATCTTAAGAATTAACATGCATCACCGAAGGCTCAAGGATTCAACTTTGATTTACCAAAAAGACTTGTCACATTTTGAAAACATCGTCGGCTTCAAATTTCTTGAATTTGGAAATAGTCACTCTAGTTATAGTGTGTCCAAACACTAAAGACTTGTGACAACCTTAAGTTTCGACGTCAGAACATAACAAAACAACCGTCATATCACGCCCAGAGGACACAAAAACATGTATCAATTGTCCGTATATACAGATTATCTTTGACGTCAAGCCATCACTGAGCAATTCTGAAGTGTCTCCTCTGATGGATATCTCGCACGCTACCTTTACTGGTAAATGGATCTGTCAACAACCAGCTTAGAGAACAATTGAGACAACGTGAGACTGATTATGGAGATGTCGTATCGTGCAGCATCATACATAACACACACACATGTCCCTGGGTGACCTTGTGAACACGTTAGAACAATGGAACATGGCAGCAGGCAAAACTACATCGTGCAAACTTTATAGCTGTTAACACGCTTTAAGTATTTGCTATTCGCTACCTAGTTATCCCCGGTTTTAATATCATGAATAGGATGATCCAGGAGATGTCAGAGTAGTTCCGTGATATGTCCGTAATTGTAACGTAATAGCGTTAAACGTCCTCCACCCGTGAGGATTCAGGGTTAGAATAGGTCCCAACAACCTATTCTGGTCGTAACGGTCGAAATGGATCAGAGAGAGAGAGACATACATGTACATTACTCAACGAGTCCCCGTTAGGTGCTTGCACTACTACAAGGTGTAAACACTTTCAAACGGATTTAGTTGCTAGTTTTAAAATAGATCAGAATATAGAAAATAGACAAGATGTTAATGATACAGTTTTGAGATTCCTGCGTACCATGTCAAAACGTCACTGGTGCTTTGTGAAATATAGTAGTGTCTATAGAGCAGACGTTGTTGAGTCCCGATGTTATTAAACAATGAGCAATAAAGGTGTATTAAACGGGATATTTCTTTAATAATAATAATAATAATAATAATAATAATAATAATAATAATAATATGATCAACACGTTAGATCGAAAACTTTACCATTCTGCCAACTAGTGCCAACACATGCATTTGTTTCACATTTATATACTGAGTAAAACGAAATGATATTTTCTTTGAATATATACATTTAATGCTTCTTAGGAGAACTCCTAATATTATAAATGTGACCCGCCACGAGAAAAGGGACCTTATGGGTGCTCGGATACAATTGTGCTTTGACGTCATAAAGAAAGACGTTTGACGTCAACTTACTTCCGTTAAAATCGCCATGTGTGCGACAAAAACATTATTTTAAGGCATATTGCAAAAGTTATACTTTTATACTTTTCTCATATTCTAAAGGCAACATATTAGCCTGTTGACTTCCGGGCACCTTCTGTAGCCTCCGTTGTGGGCTCCAATAGTGTATCACGTCTATATTTTTCAGCATACATGTCCACTTTCAACTAATCAGACATTATATCTAAAACTATAATTATTACATAAACAGTAATAAATCTGAAAAAGGGAATTTGCAGAAAATGAGTACAAATGTTTGACGCCATGTTACTCTGTAATCAATATAAAATGAAGCTTATCAAATGTATATTTGTGGTCCTATGATACTGTAGCTTAAAATATAGTAAGAAGTCAAAATGTGATTTTTCAACCATAAGGTCCCTTATCTCATGGGTGTTCACAAATATTATCACATATTAGGAATACGACCATCAATAGCAAAGGGTCCCTTCTGATAAGCATACTGGCATTTCTGTCTGACAAATGTTCCTTCTCTTGTCATGACGAGGCGACAGATTACGGTGTCTTTACTCGAATGTACTGAATGCTCCTTGTTGATGTAACGGATGTGGCAGTCACATATCACAGCATCTCAAATGGATGTCAAAGTACCCAGCGTCTGATTTACAAGTAAGTTTGCTAACGTATATTACCACAGCGAGTCGTAATTGTCATCCTACAGCGTGTTCATAGTTATTTGGCTGTCATTCTCTATTTTGTAATTGTTGAAAATAAACATTATCATGTTTTGGTAAATTATGTTATCGATTTAAAGTAATACTGAAGTGAAATACAATAATTATAACTGCACCTTGAGTTCACAGATGGCTATAAGCCATCGTTTCGTATTTGTTATTGTAAGATCCTCATCACCCTATACATGCAACAATTTGGACACTGCGTTTGGATATTGCTGTAGGTATTTGTTAGAAAATCAGTGACTCCTGATTTCCTTCGACCTTCAGATTGTGGCAGTGGGGTAGCCTTGTGGTGAAAGAGGTAACTCGTCCCTCCGATGTCCCGGGTTCGAATCCCCGCTATTGCTGCACTATTGCGTAAAACTCACTCACTCGCTGTTGATTTTATATTAATACAAAGGCACATGGGAGAGCCATAACTATTATGGTTGATAAGTCTACAGTGTTGATGTCCGTTGGTTCCAGTAAGTAAGTTTAAACATTTCAGGTGAGGTGAAATGGGGTTTAACGTCGTGTCCAAGATTATATAGCTACGTGCATTTCACGTGTGTGTGTGTGTGTGTGTGTGTGTGTGTGAGAGAGAGAGAGAGAGAGAGAGAGAGAGAGAGAGAGAGAGAGAGAGAGAGAGAGTGTGTGTGTGTGTGTGTGTGTGTGTGTGGCTGTTTGTACTATTCCGGACTGATGCCGATTTATAGTGCTAGCCCACTGAGATACCATGTCGCAGTTTAACATGAATACCCCACTCAGACACAGTATATTGAGTAAACTGTACATAATATACATAAATGTTTCAATAACTTGTATTTACGGTAAGGCAAATTGTTTTTCGATAGGAGAAAGGAACAAGGAATATTGTACACATTTAGTCATTAGTACTATAGAACATGTTTCAAATATCAAGATAAGGTAGAATATTGATAGCAGGAATTCTGTTATAGCTCCAAATAGTGCCTTACAAAGTTTTTTGCTTTTGTGATGTGTATGCTTTTGCTTTTGCTTTTCCTGATGTGTCCGTTTTAGTGGCCGTAGGAGTAGGTCATGTACAGTTTCCAGATCTTACAAATCGATGTTCAAGAAGCTAGTTTGTCAGGTTGTCTGGAAGCAATATAATAACATTTTGTATTACCTCGGTTGACAGTGACTACAACATAGCCCCGTGGATCCAGGGTTACAGGTAGCAGCATCCTGTGCCAGGTGGAAGGGGCGACCGAATGGACCGGGTGGTCTGCTCGGCGACTTGGTTGATTGTGTGTAATCGTATCTCGACGGCGTGGACACTTGCAAAGAATGTCAACCTTTGGATTGTCTGGTCCAGACTCTTTTAATCACAGGCCAACATCATATAGCTGGTGTAATGCGGAGTTAAACACCAACCAACCAGCCAACCAACCACCAAACCCAACTAACCAACCAACCAACCAACCAACCACCCAACTAACCAACCAACCAGCCAACCAACCAACCAGCCATCCAACCAACCAACCAACCAAACAAACAACCAGCCAGCCAGCCAACCAACCAGCCAACCAACCACCCAACTAACCAACCAACCAGCCATCCAACCAACCAAACAACCAACCAACCAACCAAACAAACAACCAGCCAGCCAGCCAGCCAGCCAGCCAACCTACCAACCAGCCAGCCAACCAACCAACTAACCAACCAACAAACACTTGAACAACTGTCCAATGCTGAAACAAAAAACGATCTCTAAATCTCACGCTAAGTCTTGAAGAGACAGACAAACTGACGACACAAATATAAACTGGGCATGGACGGGTAACTCGCGTCTGTCAAACCTGCTGAAAAGGTCAACTCTTATTCCTAAAAAAAATGACAGATTCATTGATTGGAATACAATCTTCAGAACCAATTTATGACTGAAGTCAACCTTGAATGCAGAATTACCTTACAATGGCAGATTTGGAAATGAAATTAGGCAACTCAGGAGATAATGCTTGTGGATGTGACGAGGTGTGACCTGCACATACATTTCAATGTCATTGGCTGTTGCAATTTGTATTGGCCATGTAATTGGAAATCGACAGATAGGCAAATTAGTGTATATCACCTCTAAATCCTGTTTACACCTTCTGATAACTTCCCAGGAACAAAGCTATCAAATATGTTCCAATTTAGATATCAAATGTGGCAAGCGGACAGGTGGGAGATAATCTGGTAACCCAATTTGTGTAGATTTAGAAACCTTGCTGGTCCTTTGTGACCTCAGTATCTGGCAACATTTGAAACACTTCCAAATGAAATTGACATTTCTATTGATTTGCTGTTATTTCTTTTATGAAAAGACAAAAATTCAAGAGTGGTGTCGTTTGGAAAGGATTGTATAATGCTGCTAAAGCTTTCTAAATAACTTTAATGACGTTTTAGACCGCTATCACTGAAAATAATTTGAAAGCATTTAAAATAAACTATTAGACTAAATTGATTAACACTGAAAACGGATTACATTTCATTTCAAATCTTAACAATAAGATATATGTCCCTCAAATACCGTGGTTTTAAGAGTAAAATCCCGGATTTGATAGTGTTGTATAATACGACTTTAACCTAATGCAGAAACTGAAGAAAAGATGTATTTCAGTTTGATTTTGAGAAAATGTAGCAGAACGTCGTTTGTGTGGATTTGATTTGAATGAAGTGGAGTGGAGAGGAGCTGAGCGTCCCGGAGCTGATGTTGAATGGATTCGGTTGGAGAGGGGTGGAGTGGAGTGGAGTGGAGCGGGGCGGAGTGTGGAGTGGAGTGGAGTGGAGTGGAGTGGGGCGGAGTGTGGAGCGTGGAGTGGAGTGGAGTGAAGTGGGGCGGAGTGTGGAGTGGAGTGGAGTGGAGTGGAGTGGAGCGGAGTATTTCTGGCCATATAATGACGACAGCAATAATAACATATCGTAGACGCTTACCACTTTGGAGAAATGGGCTGAAAGAACAGTACAACGTGTAAACCTTACTTCTGATAATACTTTTATTTCCAATGAAGCCATATCGTAGCACATCAGTAAACAATTAAGGACTTATTTTACACACCATTATGATACTTTAATTGCCATCTTGTCCCTTGTTACATCATGGCGGTGACCTCGCGATCAATCGCCGCACGATCCTCAGATTAATGCACAGTATCTGGAAGTGCCAGTCCCTTGAAAACCTGTTGTACCGCAGACTGAAGCCTCTCTGTTCACGTGTTGGCGTTGCCACAGTTGTCCTTGGCCAAGAAATACAACTGATAGATTGAGGAAATGGTAAAAGGATAATTCCTTTATTGAAGTTTTACAAAATGTGAAGCAGAGTACTGAAATCGGTTTTGTCATTCCGCTCTTAAAGCAAAATTGGATATCAGAACTACTGGCATGGTTCTCTTCAAATGGACGTCTCTTCATGTCGTGCGGAAGCTAATCGATTTTCTGCTTTGGCTGTTCCTGTGACAAATGCATCTAAATTTCAATCTGGCCGTCAAATAAAGTTAATGGTATATAGAGAGATCACCATTATCTTTAATAAGGGGCGTGATCTGCAGCTGTTATGTCTGAAATATATATATTATATACATATAAAATATAAAATGTCTCCCTTTTTTGTTCAATTTCTAAAAAGAAGTGGTATAATGTATTTACATCATACTCAGGTCGCATAAGCGTGGTAATCGTCATGATCACAAGCGCATATGATAGATAGACAAAACACTCACATGCATGTGAATTGCATGGCAGCTCTGACTGCCAACTAGATATACGACCTGTTACGGTCTCTCTGCTAACAGTATGGCACACGGTTGCGACAATGTAACCGTGGCACTTCATTGATGCAAAAATTTAAAAGAGCACTGGCCCATGTTTGTCAGCAAGGAAGTAACGCGAAAGTCAACTGAAGAAGGCAAATGTTAACTTTTGGCATGAGAGTGTCTGGTTAACATGTTTTTGTTCGGGTGTGTGGGGTGAGGTGTGTTGGGGGTAGATCTAGCCCATAATCCAATGAAGAGTCACGGCCAATGGAAGCTATGGTACCAGATTACATCACTCCAAAGTCAGCCAGGCTTCAGCCGTGTGTCGTACTGTTGTTGTTGCTTTAAGTGTTTAAGAGGTCACCTTCTGCCTTAGCAATTTCAGCTGACCTGTCCCTCTTTAGAACTCATGGGTGTGAATGATGAACACATATCTATTGTGGGTTTTAATAGTGATGATTTCTATTTTGGTATTAATATAATTTCATTATTCAGTCTTAGAAATTGATATAATTTCTGTGGTTGCTCTGCTCATATACGTTCGGGTAGCTGACCGTCTCTCAGAAGTCGAGTTAGTTTTGCCTTCGCTATAGCTTCTCTTGGCGTATCTAACTGCAATTCTTGTTGTAACCGAGCCCCGGCTGTGGTATGGTCTTGACATTCCAGTAACAAGTGAGCAATGGATTCAGACTGCCTGCCAGATGGGCACACCTTGTGCTTCTTGTGACAGAGTCTGAGGCGTGAGATGGCTACTTCAACTTTCCTTTGTTTTGAGTATGAGTATGAGCCATGTAACACTGTTGGCAAGGAGGTCGTGTCATACTGTTTACTGCTCATCGGGTGGTCCTATATATACATGCATATCAGAGTACATAGTTATTATTGATTTTTTTTGTTTCGATGTTTAAGGATTGACAGTATTTGTTTCGGTTCATTGATGTATGAATCGAAAAGCCGAAATTGTCGGATATCGTTGTTTTTATTCATACCTCAATGAACCGAAAACTACACAATCAATCCTTATATCTAAATTCGAATTCGTGCCAGCTACCAAAAACAATGATATAAATCAAAGCAGACAAAAATGTCGAGCTTGATAAACATTCCAGGTGTAGGAATAAATACTGTGGCATGACATGAATCAGGATATGTTTTATTTAGCACATAACTTGACCCGCCCACAAAGTCAGTAGCCATTCAACGGAAAGTAGCAGCAAACATAGTTCTTAGGACATGTCAATGAAGGAAAGAGGCGAGAAGAGACTGGAAAGAACCGGGACAAATATGTTCGGGAGAAGGCAGCTGTTTCAAATGACACGGTCAGTTACCACCAGTTTCAAACATTAGTTCTCTGAGAACGGGAAGACACAGTTGGAAAAATGCGGGTTAGAAATGAAACCCGACGACATGAAATTTGTGGAACCGAGGCGAGCGACCCTGCGCGTCTCCTGTTTCATTCCTTCTCGGCCATCGCCTCGTAGAGTGGTTTGGACGATAGATATGCATGGAAATGAGAAGAAAGGGAATTCCCTTGACTCTATTGGGATTCCCCGACATTCTGTTGTGGTGACAGTAGCCCGCTTCGGTGGGCGTGTCTTACGTTTTTACATTCATTGGGAATGAATGCAATAACACGTGACCAATTCAGCTGAACAGAATGCAGGAATTACAATGATCACAAAGATATTTTAATTATAATTGAATAAACTCCTGTCATTGATAGACTTTGAAAAGGCTTTTGACACAATTGTGAGATATTATTAAAAAAGTGCTACATTTTTTAAAATTTCGGTCGAAGTATTCAGAAGTGGATAAGAACGTTTTTAATGATATACAATCAGGCGTTTTGGTGAATGGATGTGGAAACTCTATCACATGAGGTTGTCGTCAAGGAGACCAACCCTCCCGCCCATATTGTCGATTTGGGGCACAGCACAGCACAGCTAACAAAGCATACCATAGCATACCATGATACTATGGGTGAGGTGAAATGGAGTTTAACGTCGCGTCCAAGATTATTGCACTTATATAGCGACGTGCATGCACGTGTGTGTGTGTGGCTGCTTGTACTAGACCGGACTGATGCCGATTTATAGTGCTACGGAGGCGGTCTGATACTGGCATACCATAAAGTGTTTGGCGTGATGGAGAAAGTTAGAAAAGTTAAATTCGAAGATAGTGTGACAGATCCAGACAGAATGCAGTGTCATGACAAAATGAAAGCACGTGCCAATTACCGCGGGTTAAAGAAACTGGCATTAAAATTGTTTCTCAAGAATTCATGAATGTTATTTAAACAAAAATCTTGAAAGGGTATGCATATCTTCCATTCTGTCTATTACCTCGTCATTGTACTGACACGCTACCAGGTGCTATAATAATATACCAGTAAATTCCCCTGAGCTATTTATGAAATAGGTTAGATAAAACATGTCCCATTAGAAATACCAAGAAGACAGAAGGTCGTAGATGCTGTTTTTTTAATGTGTTTTGGTCTCAATTTTTAAAAGAATTTGCTAAAAAAACATTCCCAGTTTGTGTGTTATATTATTCTGCTCGTCTGATGTTTTGTTTGCTTTTGTTCTTTTGTAACACCAAAAGCTTAACAACTGATGAAAATGAAAGAAAATGTTTCTTTATTTATATTTTAAACATGATAAAAAAATGTTCGAATGGCATTTAGAAGTGATATAAATTATGAAGATAATTTATGTTCCTCATAAAAAGTTGACATCCATAAATTCTCTTCCTTATGATAAAAAAATGTCATGAGTTGAAATGAAGACCCAATACTAATGTCATGATCGTGTATGCATAATCATTTCTCAAATAAAATGTTGGTTGGTTGGTTGGTTTGTTGTTTAACGCCGCACTCAGCAATATTCCAGCTATATGACGGCGGTCTGTAAATAATCGAGTCCGGACCAGACAATCCAGTGATTGATATCATGAGCATCGATCCACGCAATTGGGATCGATGACATGCATCAACCAAGTCAGCGAGCCTGACCACCCGATCCCGTTAGTCGCCTTTTACGACAAGCATAGTCGCCTTTTACGGCAAGCATGGGTTGCTGAAGACCTATTCTACCCCGGATCTTCACGGGTCTCAAATAAAAATGTCAACATACACAATATACTCCCTGGATACATGTTAACATGACTCGTTCTTGCACAGCCACGAAGGGGTACAGATGCTCTGTGACTCTATTACAACATTTTGAAAGACAAAAACAAAAGAACTGTCAGTTGAAATAGCAATCTTACTTCAGTTCTGTTTCTTCCTCTGATTGTAGTATCTGGTAATGGAGGAAGGCAATGGGTTACGCAATGATATGTTGTCACGATTAATGCAATAGATTGAACAGACAAAGGTTAGATCTGTAGATAGAAAAACTGATATTCAGTGTGGTGGGTGATAACATGTAAAAACTATCAGAGGAAATCATTCTCGCTTCAGCAAAAACGTTATCGCAAGATCTCATGCTGTCCAAATCCTGCTCAGAAAAGACACGCTGGTGACGCGCGTGTTACACAGAATCTAATGTGGGCATGGGAAGATATCTCCTGCCATCCAAGCTTGCAAAAACACAGCTTTGATTTTGAAGAAGTGATGGAATTATTGATTTAAGTGAAATACTCAGTAGCCAATTTAAGATCAAGTCCGTCCATGATTGCAGATTTACCTTTCAATGACAGATTTTGAAATGGAATTTGACCCAACGGGATATAATTCTCGTGGAAGCACGGTCATTCATTTACGTTACAATCTTATTGAGTACTGTAAATCTGTTGATCAGGCATGTATTTGTGATGAACCATGTTTTGCTCATATCTTGTGGTGATGGCAACATGATGGGTAGAAGAACGGTGCCATTGGTTATACATACGGGCAAATAAGTATAAAATATCAACGCCACAGAATAACCAGTGTCGAAACCTAAGTTAGTGAATGTGACATATGAATTTCATAGCCAGATCATATTACCTTGTAGTGTCCAAAACATGGCCGTTTGCCAAAACGACAAAGCAAACAAAGTATTGCCTTGCAGTGCTTAAGGGACGGACCATTTGACATTCAGGGTTCGAGCTTAAACATTTTCAGCTATAAAACCAGATATTTATTAATACATTTATATTTAATATATATTATTAAACACTATGAGCCTGAATTTGTTTGATGAAAAAGCACTTTGCCATCAATGTAATGTTTGTGGCAGGCAATTTCTTTTTTTTTCATCAGTCTGAGGCATGATTTTTTTTTTCGAGGATATTTAGGGTTAATTATTGTTTTTCGATAAAATCCCAGCGCCCCCAGAATATTTAATGGTCGGTCCCTAAAATATAGCCGTTTGCCAAAATGACAAGGTGCTACAATTACCGGCACCAAAATATATTCTTGCGGTGTCTAAAACATTGCCTTTTGCCAAAACGACAAGGCACCAGAGTTACCGGCACCAAATTATTTCCTTGCAGTGTCTGAAACATAGCCGTTTGCCAAAACAACAAGGCGCTAGAACTACCAGCACCAACTTATTTCCTTGCAGTGTCTAAAACATAGCCGTTTGCCAAAACAACAAGACTGCTACAATGTATTTACCTTGCTATGTCTAAACAGTAGCGCCTTGCCCGATATAACTAAATGTGCTGGTCAACACGTCAATCAACATCACCAAACTGCCGCTGTGTTGGTGTAACTGAAGACTCAGTCTCCACTTCTGTGATATATTTGGTAGATACGATATTGTTGATATGATAAAATGGCTGGAAATCAATTATGACTGTGAGAACGTGTGGCAAGGATGTCAGGAGCAAATCAATAACTCTGCCCAATTCTGCCAATCATCGATATTTTATCAGTTATACGCAACTGCAACCATAAAATTCAATCTATATTCACATTTCTCCTACGGTTTGGAATATTGGATCATATAAGGTTTCACTTGTGTCAGGGATCTCATACAGGGGAGCCATGTTCCCTAAATTCCCGAGACAACATGGCAGTGCACAAATTACATAAAAAGTCAATGAAGAATAAAGTGCCATTTAACTGCTAAACAAGACAAGTCTTTTAAAAAACAGAAAACATAATTGACATCAGGTCAGATTGTTGGAGCATGGCAGTGGAAGAACTGTCATTCACGAACATCAATACCCAATAGAACATGATATCTGACAACTGTTGGAGAAAATTCACCCTCACCTCAGCGCCAAATGAAATTGACATTTTCATTGATTTTGCTGTTTAATTTGAAGGAATGAAAAAGATACAAGTGTGATTTCGTTAGAAAACGATTGTAGGACGTGTTAACGAAAAAAAAGTTGTTCTACTTCATTTTAATATTTTTTAAGTCTGTTATCTCTCTAAATGTCCTTAGGTTGGAAATGAAACATTGAAAATATCTGCAATTCTATTAAACTAAGATAATTAACAAGGTGCTATCCAGAAAAGAGGAGTAGTGAACTCTTGTGTATCCAAAACAATTATTTTTATAGCTACTCCTGGTTCTACGGTCTGACTAAGTGAAGGTCAAAGGAAAGAGATATCTACTGTTAAAGCTTGTTACACGTGCACAGCCCAGCACTATCCACAGTGTTGTCTTTGACCGAAGCTGCTTGGTCATGTTTCCGAGAGACGTTCTGCTAGAATGATATCACGTTTGTGTCATTTTACAGTTGGTACATCGCCTGGTCTACACACAGATACTGTTGCAGTCATGTAACAGTTGGTACACCGCCTGGTCCACACACAGATACTGCTGCAGTCATGTTACAGTTGGTACATCGCCTGGTCTACACACAGATACTGTTGCAGTCATGTTACAGTTGGTACATCACCTGGTCCACACACAGATACTGCTGCAGTCATGTCACAGTTGTTACATCGCCTGGTCCACACACAGATACTGTTGCAGTCATGTAACAGTTGGTACACCGCCTGGTCCACACACAGATACTGCTGCAGTCATGTCACAGTTGGTACATCGCCTGGTCCACACACAGATACTGTTGCAGTCATGTAACAGTTGGTACACCGCCTGGTCCACACACAGATACTGCTGCAGTCATGTTACAGTTGGTACATCGCCTGGTCCACACACAGATACTGTTGCAGTCATGTAACAGTTGGTACACCGCCTGGTCCACACACAGATACTGCTGCAGTCATGTTACAGTTGGTACATCGCCTGGTCTACACACAGATACTGTTGCAGTCATGTTACAGTTGGTACATCGCCTGGTCCACACACAGATACTGCTGCAGTCATGTCACATTCGGTACATCGCCTGGCCTACACACAGACACTGCTGCAGTCATGTCACAGTTGTTACATCGCCTGGTCCACACACAGATACTGCTGCAGTCATGTCACAGTTGGTACATCACCTGGTCAACACACAGATACTGCTGCAGTCATGTCACAGTCGGTACATCACCTGGTCCACACACAGATACTGCTGCAGTCATGTCACAGTTGGTACATCGCCTGGTCTACACACATATACTGCTGCAGTCATGTCACAGTTGGTACATCGCCTGGTCTACACACTGATACTGCTGCAGTCATGTCACAGTCGGTACATCACCTGGTCCACACACAGATACTGCTGCAGTCATGTCACAGCCTGTACATCGCCTGGCCTACACACATATACTGCTCCAGTCATGTCACAGTTGGTACATCGCCTGGTCTACACACAGATACTGCTGCAGTCATGTCACAGTTGGTACATCGCCTGGTCCACACACATATACTGCTGCAGTCATGTCACAGCCGGTACATCACCTGGTCCACACACATATACTGCTGCAGTCATGTCACAGTTGGTACATAACCTGGTCCACACAAAGACAATGCTGCTGTCATGTTACAGTTGGTACATCACCTGGTCCACACACAGACAATGCTGCAGTTATGTTACAGTTGTTACATCGCCTGGTCTCCCACACACAGACAATGCTGCAGTCATGTTACAGTTGTTACATCGCCTGGTCCACACACAGATACTGCTGCAGTCATGTCACAGTTGGTACATCGCCTGGTCTACACGCAGATACTGCTGCAGTCATGTCACAGTTGGTACATCGCCTGGTCTACACACAGATACTGCTGCAGTCATGTCACAGTCGGTACATCGCCTGGTCTACACACAGATACTGCTGCAGTCATGTCACAGTTGGCAGATCGCCTGGTCTACACACAGATACTGCTGCAGTCATGTCACAGTTGGTACATCACCTGGTCCACACACAGATACTGCTGCAGTCATGTTACAGTTGGTACATCACCTGGTCCACACACTGATACTGCTGCAGCCATGTCACAGTTGGTACATCGCCTGGCCTACACACAGATACTGCTGCAGTCATGTTACAGTTGGTACATCACTTGACCTACACACAGATACTGCTGGAGTCATGTTACAGTTGGTTTATGGCCTGGTCCACACACAGATACTGCTGCAGTCATGTTACAGTTGGTACATCGCCTGGTCCACACACAGATACTGCTGCAGTCATGTCACAGTTGGTACATCACCTGGTCCACACACAGATACTGCTGCAGTCATGTCACAGCCGGTACATCGCCTGGTCTACACACAGATACTGCTGCAGTCATGTCACAGCCTGTACATCGCCTGGCCCACACACAGATACTGCTGCAGTCATGTCACAGTTGGTACACCGCCTGGCCCACACACAGATACTGCTGCAGTCATGTCACAGTTGGTACATCGCCTGGTCCACACACAGATACTGCTGCAGTCATGTCACAGTTGGTACACCGCCTGGTCCACACACTGATACTGCTGCAGTCATGTCACAGTTGGTACATCACCTGGTCCACACACTGATACTGCTGCAGTCATGTCACAGTTGGTACATCGCCTGGTCCACACACAGATACTGCTACAGTCATGTTACAGTTGGTACATCACTTGGCCTACACACAGACACTGCTGCAGTCATGTCACAGTTGGTACATCACCTGGTCCACACACAGATACTGCTGCAGTCATGTTACAGTTGGTACATCGCCTGGTCCACACACTGATACTGCTGCAGTCATGTCACAGTTGGTACATCACCTGGTCCACACACAGATACTGCTGCAGTCATGTTACAGTTGTTACATCACCTGGTCCACACACTGATACTGCTGCAGTCATGTTACAGTTGGTACATCACCTGGTCCACACACAGACACTGCTGCAGTCATGTCACAGTCGGTACATCACCTGGTCTACACACAGATACTGTTGCAGTCATGTCACAGTTGGTACATCACCTGGTCCACACACTGATACTGCTGCAGTCATGTCACAGTTGGTACATCACCTGGTCTACACACAGATACTGCTGCAGTCATGTTACAGTCGGTACATCACCTGGTCTACACACAGATACTGCTGCAGTCATGTCACAGTTGGTACATCGCCTGGTCCACACACAGATACTGCTGCAGTCATGTCACAGTTGGTACACCGCCTGGTCCACACACAGATACTGTTGCAGTCATGTCACAGTTGGCACATCGCCTGGTCTACACACAGATACTGCTGCAGTCATGTCACAGTTGGTACATCGCCTGGCCCACACACAGATACTGCTGCAGTCATGTTACAGTTGTTACATTTCTTGGCCCACACACAGATACTGCTGCAGTCATGTTACAGTTGTTACATTTCTTGGCCCACACACAGATACTGCTGCAGTCATGTTACAGTTGTTACATTTCTTGGTCCACACACAGATACTGCTGCAGTTATGTTACAGTTGTTACATTTCTTGGCCCACACACAGATACTGCTGCAGTCATGTTACAGTTGTTACATTTCTTGGTCCACACACAGATACTGCTGCAGTTATGTTACAGTTGTAACATCGCCTGGTCCACACACAGATACTGCTGCAGTCATGTCACAGTTGGTACATCGCCTGGCCCACACACAGACAATGCTGCAGTTATGTTACAGTTGTTACATCGCCTGGTCCACACACAGATACAGCTGCAGTCATGTCACAGTTGTTACATTTCTTGGCCCACACACAGATACCGTTGCAGTCATGTTACAGTTGTTACATCGCCTGGTCCACACACAGATACTGCTGCAGTCATGTTACAGTTGGTACATCGCCTGGTCCACACACATATACTGCTGCAGTCATGTAACAGTTGTTACATCACCTGGTCTACACACAGATACTGCTGCAGTCATGTCACAGTCGGTACATCACCTGGTCCACACACATATACTGCTGCAGTCATGTAACAGTTGGTACATAACCTGGTCTACACACAGATACTGCTGCAGTCATGTCACAGTCGGTACATCACCTGGTCCACACACAGATACTGCTGCAGTCATGTCACAGTTGGTACATCGCCTGGTCCACACACAGATACTGTTGCAGTCATGTTACAGTTGGTACATCACCTGGTCTACACACAGATACTGCTGCAGTCATGTTACAGTTGGTACATCGCCTGGTCCACACACATATACTGCTGCAGTCATGTTACAGTTGTTACATCACCTGGTCTACACACAGATACTGCTGCAGTCATGTCACAGTCGGTACATCACCTGGTCCACACACTGATACTGCTGCAGTCATGTTACAGTTGGTACATCGCCTGGTCTACACACAGATACTGCTGCAGTCATGTCACAGCCTGTACATCGCCTGGTCTACACACAGATACTGCTGCAGTCATGTTACAGTTGGTACACCGCCTGGCCCACACACAGATACTGCTGCAGTCATGTCACAGTTGGTACACCGCCTGGCCCACACACAGATACTGCTACAGTCATGTCACAGTTGGTACATCACCTGGTCCACACACTGATACTGCTGCAGTCATGTCACAGTTGGTACATCGCCTGGTCCACACACAGATACTGCTGCAGTCATGTCACAGTCGGTACACCGCCTGGTCCACACACAGATACTGCTGCAGTCATGTCACAGTTGGTACACCGCCTGGTCCACACACTGATACTGCTGCAGTCATGTCACAGTTGGTACATCGCCTGGTCCACACACAGATACTGCTGCAGTCATGTCACAGTCGGTACACCGCCTGGTCCACACACAGATACTGCTGCAGTCATGTCACAGTTGGTACACCGCCTGGTCCACACACTGATACTGCTGCAGTCATGTCAGACTCGGTACATCGCCTGGTCCACACACAGATACTGCTGCAGTCATGTCACAGTTGGTACATCGCCTGGTCTACTGGTCCACACACAGGCCCTGATGAAGCAATGACGCAGTTTGTACATCACCCGGTCCTCACTCGACGCTTGCTTGTTGAAGTTGGATAAAAAGGAAATTATGTTATAATTGGGAACGTAGTGTTACCTTTCGTAATATCACTGGTTGCTATACCACTACACAAGAAAGAAACAACTAGATTACATCAGTGCGTAGGTTCGTCAACAAATTGTCCTTGACTTTTTCTTACATACTGTCAATGACCATCTCGGGCAATGAGTAGGAAGGTCACCCTTGAAGAGCAACTATGCTCCACTGTCTCCTTCCCCTCTCCAGTTCCGATCTTGCCGGTTTAGTTCGTACGTGAACTCCGTGTGAAACTGAGGCATTGCTAAATTGAGGCTGCATAACATATTTTTCTCCGGCACAGGTGTACTTTAAGCTGCATATTTTATACATTTTTCTCGGTGAATAGTATGGAGGGAGGTAGGACTTTTGTTTATTTTTTATTGAAAACAAAAGTGTTGAGGAATAACATGTTTTGATTTTCCCACCAATCATAATTTGTACATTGATCTCGGATCTTTAACAAGTTTAACACAATGTCAATTGTCACGCAAGAATAAGAGTGTCTGCTTCATATGACGCGGGACATTTGAAAAATAGTTTTATTGTCAAAACAATTGATGTGAATTAAGTGATGTGTTGATGCCCGAAAGTCTTTTCTTTTACCTATACAACTTGAATAAGCAGAAGAAAAGGGCTTGATAATATTCAAACTTCCTTGGACTACAAATTGGCCTGAGCCACGTATCCCTCTTCATTGTTTAAAGACGAAGTTTCATCCGTCATACTGCAACTCGCTTGTAAGTATCCTGTATATGTCACTGCCCCGGGGGTTGGAATTGTCCCTTTTAATGTGAAAGAGGTGTGAGTATGAATAAATGTCAGGCATTGACGTATCAATTTGTCTCAGACACATTCACTACACACAGAGGCGAAAATTGACTTCCGTCATGATTAAATAAATCATAGTTTCAAACTTCGAATAACTAAGATGTATGTTCCAAATATCGGTTCATCCTTATTATTCATAATAACACGCCTTCATGAAATCAATGACAAAATGTAGACATTTTTTTGTCCATCATCCGTTGATCTGTACACTCATCTATAAGCCCTGCCGAATTGACTTGCCTCACAAATTGAATAAGGGCTATTGACATGCCGATGGAGTTATTCATACAGCGTTGAGACGTGACTGGCTGAACAGCTCACAACCACATCTCCATTACATTGTCAGAAGCAAAGACTAATGTCAGATTATGTTTTTATCCCTGATGATTTCATATCGTATTACACCGTAAACAAATTAGGGCTTATTTTACACGCCATATTGATAGTTTTCATTGATTGCTTGGCCTTCGTTACATCATAACGCAGAGGCTTATGGGCCCCCGTGATCAATCATTGGGATCATCATTAGATTTAATGCATTCGGCTTCCGGAATCAATATTTCATTGTGACCAGTATTGTACTGTATGAATGATGCTTTCTGTTACGTCTAGAGTTACGACGGTTGTTTTTTCTCATGTAGGAAATGAAAGCAATGGGGCGTTGGACGGAGAAAGGAATATTTTTGTGTTGGAGTTTTTCTCCGTCTGATGGAGGACAGAAAGATGGGGTTCGGAGACGGGGATATCTTATTGCTCTTTACCATCAGGGCTGGAGCTAGAGTTGTGTTGAACATATTTCCTGGCTTGTTTGAAATGCCATTTATGTCTCGCAAAAACGCCATTTAACACAAATGAAACGTTCGCGCTAAGGCATCGCTGTTCCCGACACAGCCATGAAGGGAAAATGTGATGTTCTCGTTATGTCATCTGTCTTTTCTTTGTCAAAGAAGCATTCGTGAATAAAACATTTCCGATTGTGTGTCTAATTCCCCCACGCTGATATTTCATGTGGGGAATAATACCGGCATATACATGAATAATATACACACGCTTGTTGGGGGAAGGTTTAATGAATATGGTCATACATGCATATGTTACATGCCATGGGTGACACGCATGTGGTATCGTTCATGTATGGGTCTGCATCGGTTGTATATAACTGTTTCCATCCATGTATATGTTACATGCCATGGGTGACACGCATGTGGTATCGTTCATGTATGTGTCTGCATCGGTTGTATATAACTGTTTCCATCCATGTATATGTTACATGCCATGGGTGACACGCATGTGGTATCGTTCATGTATGTGTCTGCATCGGTTGTATATAACTGTTTCCATCCATGTATATGTTACATGCCATGGGTGACACGCATGTGGTATCGTTCATGTATGGGTCTGCATCGGTTGTATATAACTGTTTCCATCCATGTATATGTTACATGCCATGGGTGACACGCATGTCGTATCGTTCATGTATGTGTCTGCATCGGTTGTATATAACTGTTTCCATCCATGTATATGTTACATGCCATGGGTGACACGCATGTGGTATCGTTCATGTATGTGTCTGCATCGGTTGTATATAACTGTTTCCATCCATGTATATGTTACATGCCATGGGTGACACGCATGTGGTATCGTTCATGTATGTGTCTGCATCGGTTGTATATAACTGTTTCCATCCATGTATATGTTACATGCCATGGGTGACACGCATGTGGTATCGTTCATGTATGTGTCTGCATCGGTTGTATATAACTGTTTCCATCCATGTATATGTTACATGCCATGGGTGACACGCATGTGGTATCGTTCATGTATGTGTCTGCATCGGTTGTATATAACTGTTTCCATCCATGTATATGTTACATGCCATGGGTGACACGCATGTGGTATCGTTCATGTATGGGTCTGCATCGGTTGTATATAACTGTTTCCATCCATGTATATGTTACATGCCATGGGTGACACGCATGTCGTATCGTTCATGTATGTGTCTGCATCGGTTGTATATAACTGTTTCCATCCATGTATATGTTACATGCCATGGGTGACACGCATGTGGTATCGTTCATGTATGTGTCTGCATCGGTTGTATATAACTGTTTCCATCCATGTATATGTTACATGCCATGGGTGACACGCATGTGGTATCGTTCATGTATGTGTCTGCATCGGTTGTATATAACTGTTTCCATCCATGTATATGTTACATGCCATGGGTGACACGCATGTGGTATCGTTCATGTATGGGTCTGCATCGGTTGTATATAACTGTTTCCATACATGTATATGTTACATGCCATGGGTGACACGCATGTGGTATCGTTCATGTATGTGTCTGCATCGGTTGTATATAACTGTTTCCATACATGTATATGTTACATTTTAAGATGGTATATTAAGAGTTATTATATATCATGAGTGAGTGAGTATGGTTTTACGCCGCTTTTAGCAATATTCCAGCAATATCACGGTGGGGACACCAGAAATGGGCTTCACACAATGTACCCATGTCGGGAATCGAACCCGGGTCGTCGGCGTGACAAGAGAACGCTTTAACCACTAGGCTACCCGACCGATCCTTATATATCATGGATCAGCCATCTATATTGTTTGTTCAAATGTAGCATTATTGAGTTTTATGCCTAGATTCATGCACATTGATCGGGGATAGTATTTATTGGATATCAAGCATGTATATATATTTTTGAAAGAGAGAGACATATAGGGACAGACACATGCTGTATTTAATATTGTATAAGCTGATTACAATACTAATATATTGGTCATCACGAATGGATATAAAGTATACAATATTCTATATGTTGGTTGTCAGATCTATGCATAAAGATTCAGAGGGACAGGACATCTCTACAAGATTGTATGACAAGAGGAATGACGTCAACTTTCCAATAGTCCATCTTCCCTTCATGTCGAGCAGCATTCCATCCGCTCCAGCCTTTGGTGAGGACATTTAACAACTTTATAGGTACAATCGAACATGCTCTTTCTGTAAAAATATGTTCCCATGATTTTTCAGCTGAATAATTGACTTCCCTGTGCATGTGTTTGTGATTGATGCCACCGGTGTGGCAGGATACGTTCACCTGGAATCATCACTGTCAATAGCGATTAATGAACACATCCTTATGATTAATTCGGAATAGTAATGGACTCTGCATTTAGTCTACGGATTTCGTATGGTTATGGAAGCTCTGTCGCTTAAATGTACTTGAAGGGACACAAACTGGAGGATTGGTGCAACAAAATAAAACATGTATGACACAATTAGAGTAAGGAGGTTGACGTGGTCAATCATGAAGACTCCAGGAATCTTAAATCCCTACCGCTGGGTCATCTATTGGCTGTTCTGGAACTCTCTACCTATAACGTATCTCGAAGAAAAAACATATTCATATTACTCCACACGAAAACCCTTTCTCGCTTACTTCTTATTCGAGAAGGTTAAGCTAATTTTCCCTCTAATCCTTTATATCTACAGACTTTCTGTACAGTGGATATCTATTGGACACGCCACAAACGTACCAATGCTTTAGAAACTTGATGGCATGCAGGTCGTAAGGTTTCTAAGCGTTGATTCATTTATCACTCCAAGTGAGCGGTCTTGAAAATAATATAAGCCATAGATTGCGGGTTCGTTGACGTGACTTTCCATATCACTGTTTGTGTGTAAAATATACTGAATCGATGAAAGTGCGAAGAATTAGCAACTCATTTTTTTCAACTGAAGTATCTTCCTGCTTCACAAATGTGTATGATTTCTGAGACAACATGTCTTTGCAATATTTGCAAAGTGCTAAATGGGTTGTTTCTGTTGGAATCAATGCTGTACTGCTCAACCAATAAATCATCGAGCGACATGCACGCCGATAAATGTCTGTACCTGAATTATTGACTGGTTGTTTACTTGCGCTGCGTCGATCCCACCGTGTTACCTAATGGCGCATTCATTACTACGACAAGGCTGCTGGCACGGACTGATTGGGCAATGACTGCAATGCTTGCTGGGACGTTCGGATAGCTTACTTGTTAAAGTTTTCGTTGAACATGGCGAATTCCAGAGTTCGATTCTCAACATTGTAATTCAAACGTTAACAGCGTTAAACGGTCTCCACCCGTTGGGATTCAGGGTTAGAATAGGTCACAAACAACCTGTTCTGGTCGCATTGGAGAGAGAGAGAGAGAGAGAGAGAGAGAGATAGAGAGAGAGAGAGAGAGAGAGAGACAGAGAGAGAGAGAGAGAGAGAGAGAGAGAGAGAGAGGGAGGGGTACCCCGACATCGTGGCAGGTGGCTCACGATCACAAGATTGTTTGGGCCAGACTTGATTATTTACAGCCGTCTCATTGTTCGGATATTGCTGATCCCATGAGTGCGGTGCGATGTTGAACAAATATCCCCAAATGTTACACGCCTCCCATCCCTGCATGTCCTTACTTGTTTCGGGACAAAACTCCTCAGTATCATTCCTAAGGGTAAAGTGTGTCTGATATGGGAATTAATGTCATAAGGCATTAGGGGTGACAGCTGTTTGGTTCGCCACGCCGAACACCCGATTTCGATTGCCCACATGGCTGTAATACCTGCATGTGAAGCCAAGTCTTTTGTGCTCCTCGGTGATATAACTGGACTACTGGTACATGCGGTCCCGTTACTGTTGGCTGGAGCTGTGAGAGATGACTTCAAATGAGGTTTAATGTCGCGTACAAGATTATTGCACCAAAACAATGTGTGCGTACGCGCGGGTGTGCCAATGATTGCGAAACCCTGTCCCGAATTTAGTGCCGATAGAACAACTCTGATCAGCCTCTAACATTCTAGTTTTATAATGCTAGCCGCACATTAACACAGTATACTGACTCCGAGACGCGTTCAGTCCTTTGCCTTTGGTTTGGTTCTACCAGACCATTTTCAGTGACCTGGCGTCGGTTATCCGATGGATTACATACAGTTGACATTGTAACAACAGGGGACCAATGCAAAACCCAAACTAGGAGTTTAATCCAGCTGAAAGTTTAAAATGAGCAAATTGAAAAGCAATTTAGATCTTCAGTGGTTTAAAATTATTTTGTTCTCTTATGGCAATGGTTTAATGGTGTATGTTTTTCAAGACTAGACGTGGGTCCTTTTACTTTTCAGATGTTATTATATTTGTTATTTATGAAAGAAACACATTGGTAGTATCTTCTGCAAATGACACTGAGAACTCTGGCGTTGTGATAGATGTAGGTGATTAAGGTCTTTTGCCGGACCCCGATTCAGCGAAGAACTACGTCCACGCAACAAACAGAGATACTTGAATTTTCTGTTCTTATTAACATTATTTGCTTAAGCCATGAGTTGGGGCTTATGCCTCTTTGAGCTTTAAGTAAGGACATGGATGCCTTAGTGTGCGTTTGAAATCCCACATATCCGTCTTTCAAACAGATTTAGTGGGATATTATTCGGCGTTTCAACCACAGAAAAACGGGCTTCTCTAATTCAGTTCTCGTTTACATAACCGACAAAGCTTAAAAATCGTCCATTTGAAAACACCTTGAGCAATTACCGGAACGTAACGATTTACCGGAACGACGTTAAAAACAACGTCAGCTAGCGTTGGTTAATTTGAGCAGCTCGGTTAGATCTGAAGTAGCAAATTAAACCAATTTCGTCGACCCCGAAATAATGCCAAGTGCAATAATCCATTAGTCTGAGAAACTGAACTGCTTGCTCCTCTAATCTATAGCTCTCGTAAGTGGCAGCCTAGCACTCATCAAGTGATACTATTGGAAGATGCCTGGGTGAAACTGTACCAAGACCCATGCCTAAGTAGAGCAGGCTCGGACAGTGTATTGCAGCTCAATATTAAGGTTATATACGCATTGTCCAGAAGCGTTATTAACGTCTGTAGATTCCTAACTGAGATTATGTCTGGGGTCGTAATTTTATCAATGACATATTTTTCGGACCGTTTCTACACAAAACACGATTCCAGTGGTTGAAATTTTCTTCTGACGAAGCATCAATGTATGAATGACTTATTAATTTCGCTAGGGCACAGACGTAGGAAATAATGATATGGTATTGATGGCGCTATCTCTTGGGCATAAAGTGCAGCTTACACGTCTGACTGAATGTGATATATTGATAAGCACGCTTTTAAAGTCTAAAACATGCCAAAATGGTTTATGAGGATTTTAACAAGAAATGTTATTGAACTTTATGGATTTGAAATGCGAGTGCGTGCACGTTTGAGTTTATGAAATGTTTGGTTTTGATAATCGCGTCATATATTTTTTTAAAGGGAATATAGTGGTACACTTTGGGTATTAAAGACGGATTTCTAACACCGGCAGAATCTCACAAGTTTTCGTCTGGTGTCCCCCGCCGTGATATTGCTGAAATCCAAACTCACTCACAAGTTTTCGGGGGCAGTTGGTACAACAGAACTGCCACAAGATCTGCCGTCCAGTCCATTTTTCCGGTGCCAACAGCGATCTGCGTCATTGTGTTTCCCGAACATGTGATGTCATCACTGTAACCATGCAACTGTTCTTCTCTTGGGAAAGGGGGCGGTCGGGTAGCCTAGTGGTTAAAGCGTTTGCTCGTCATGACGAAGACCCGGATTCGATTCCCGACAGGGGTACAATGTGTGAAGCCCATTTCTGGTGTCCCCCGCCGTGATATTGCTGGGGTATTGCTAAAAGCGGCGTAAAACCATACTCACACTCTCACTCAGAGATCCTTGTTCCCTATGGTAAATGTCAGTGTATCTGGCACACCACGGTATTAGCTTTTCAAGTCGCATTCCACTATAATGTCACTTCCCGGCCCTCCTCATCAATGTGTTTGTTACGGATACGCGACCTTCAATTTAATTCATATTAAGCCCTGGTGATCCTTTCAAATTGTTGCCCAAATATAATAACTGGAAACAGTTAGTCATTTCAATTGATTCTCTCGTTTTTAGTTGGTCAGTCGCTGTGCACAACACCACCACCACCACCAACAACTACGTTTTAGACATTCTGGAGACATCCATGCAAAGTATTCCGGTGATAGATAAAAGTGACAAAAACCTTTCCATAATGAATAAAATCGTTTTCCAATCCCAATGTCCACTATCCGATTCCGACTCTATCATAAGCATGTGTTATTGAACCACTATAAAATAGTGATGGTATCAAGTGTTCTCCATGAGGCCTATCAGAAGCAAGACAATGAACCTAAACTGTTTGAAGCTGCGAAACCAAACACATTGATCAAGCAATAAGATTATGTACGCTGTATTTCTTTTCCAGCATCAATTTGTAACAAAGGAGGTGCCACACCCCCGTGGAGTTTGCAACCTCAAGTGATGGAACTGAAAACTCTGAGTTCAGTGTGAATTAATGCACTTTCTAGTTTCAGGGTATGTCAGTTAAAAAACTACCTACATGTACATGTATTCGTGGGGACGGTCGGGTAGCCTACTGGTTAAGCGTTTGCTCGTCACGACGAAGACCCAGGTTCGATACCCGACATGGGTACAATGTGTGAAGTCCATTTCAGGTGTTCCCCGCCGTGATATTGCTGGAATATTGCTAAAAGAGGCGTAAAACCAAACTCACTCACTCACACGTATTCGTGGCACGAACGAACAAGTCGAAGACGAAGAAAGGAAATTGCAGGCACCGCGACAAATACAAGGTTGCCCCTGACAGCACGTGACGAGTACAGTGACCGGCACGTGCAGGCAGTAGATGCGGCTGATTAAACCGAGAATCAGAGACGGCAACAAGTCACAGAGCTACGTCCGTAGCCATCTATTGACTGACTACACAATACTGTAGACCCTGATGTAGCCAAGTCCAAACATCTCTGTAACACTTTCCAACTTCCCAACAGGCTACTCGATGGCACCAAACTGTGGAAGACATGGAGGAGCAGCCCTCCTGTTCTTACAATGGCCTCTAATTGGCAGTAAAACCCACTAATTAATTCTCTGACCACATAAACATTCTAACAACCCTCCAAAGCGCTTCATGCGACGATTTCCGAGCCTCTTCATACTACAGAGGACTTTATCGATCTTCTACCAGTCGAAGGAAAGGTTCGCTTGCATTGCCAGTGTTCCCATACAAGTCATCGAAAATGTGACGAGCCCTTTCACGGGAATAAATGAACTTTCTGCTGCCCCTACCTTCTATTGAAGTTAGACCGGGAATGGTTCTGTACTTCTGGTTGTGGTGAGCAAGGTAATGCTTCACGCTCAAGGGACATCTTTTAAGGAATGGACGGCCTTCTCAGACATTTAACAGTGAGTAATGTTTTGTTACAGTAGATTGTTACAACTTTACTTTAATCTCTGGGATTTTACGAGTCTTAGGGTTCACATGTTGCATGTGAATGCCTCAAGCTTAATAGACCATGTTTACAGTTTATCCGAATTTGTTCTGTTTATTGGTTTACTGTCTAATATTGTTCCATGTAATATAGACATTTGATGCTGTGGTATATAAATTTAGTTAGGTTGTCTTGAATGATGCCGATATGATCCCTGACAAATTCACTCATTTTCCACTCTTGTAAGTGGAATGAATTATGAACCATCTGCGATAAACAGAAACGGGATATTAGGAGACATATGGGTTGGAGGGTGGTTATTATGCCATAAATATTGAACTAACGATCGGATGCGATGAAAAATATTTCCTTTGGTCCAGTTAATCGATTTAGATTCCCTTTAGCCCGTCAAATACGAAGTCATGCGCTACAATCTGTCTTGAAATGAAGCATGTTCAATCTTCTCTTCACTCGGTATTTCCCTGATCATCGACTTCAGAGACACTGTGTAAATTTGAAAGAGTTATCATGTCAGCGTTGTTCGCTGACAATTTCCCCTTCCTGGAGTGTCAAGAATCAGTTTCGATATTTATTTTTACGCCCTGCGAGAAAATGATTTTTTGTGCTTTGAGAAATTTGACTGTCTGCAGTGTATGATATATTGATAAATAATTGTTGAAAGGGCTTGCGAAAGTAGTGCCTGAACTTATGTGATATAAATGAATACGCAGTAGATTTAAGGAAAATATTTTAAATAAGCTTTGTTCACGTGTTTTCATATAGGTTATGTATCCGACGAACGTATGTCAGTGTAACTATATCAGTGATAGGCAGAACAAGTATTATTTATATATACAGCATGCGTCTATAGGGCAAACGTTTATAGAATTGTGTCGAAAATATGTGGTTCACAGCATGTATGTTTACGCTTACTGAAAATAAAACATTCAGTCTGCCGAAACAAATTCCATTGGGCCTGACAGGCAAAATAGTGATGAGAATTATATTTATGGATCACTGAAAATAAGTGTTGATACCAGGTGTTTGCGAATGAGGTAAGCAGGTCCTGCTCTACCGGTAGCACCAGCTACAGTAACTCAAACAATTTGCATAAAAATGTACATGTAAAAGTTTGTTCGTTGCTTTATGCCGCATTTGGTTGTCCTGCCATACGAAGGCGGCGTGAAAAATATCGAGTCTGGACCAGACAATCCAGTGACACGATAGCGCGTTAACTGATTTTGTTGAAACTGAAAACGATAATTTTATTTTGAATTCTTCTGTTGTGTACAAAGTGCAGAAATTCTGCTTCTTACAATTAAAGAGAAACACTTAAGAAATATGTTCGTTTTGCTACAGCAGTGTTAATGTGTTGGCACACACATTTTATTTGTAATGCCACATTGCCATAAATGTAAAACGCAAATGCCAGAGAATAACCAGTCTCAAAACAGATTCCACTGGGAGTAAAAAGCAAGTAGCGGTAAAAAGTATATAAAAGGTTGACAGGAACTCAGTGATGACTCTTAGTGCTTGAGACAGGAACACCATGCTTCATAGAAGTGTGACTGGGTGTACGGATATACTGGTTATACTGGTTAGCTTGTATGTGTAATGTAAAAGTATATAAATGGTTGACTGGAACTCAGTGATGACTCCCAGTGCTTGAGACAGGAACATCATGCTTCATAGAAGTGTGACTGGGTGTTAGGATGTACTGGTTAGCTGGTATGTGTAATGTAAAAGTATATAAATGGTTGACAGGAACTCAGTGATGACTCCCAGTGCTTGAGACAGGAACACCATGCTTCATAGAAGTGTGACTGGGTGTACGGATATACTGTTAGGTGGTATGTGTAATGTAAAAGTAAATCAATGAATTACAGGAACTCACTGATGACTCCCAGTGCTTGAGACAGGAACACCATGCTTCATAGAAGTGTGACTGGGTGTACGGATATACTGGTTAGCTGGTATGTGTAATGTAAAAGTATATAAATGGTTGACAGGAACTCAGTGATGACTCCCAGTGCTTGAGACAGGAACACCATGCTTCATAGAAGTGTGACTGGGTGTACGGATATACTGGTTAGTTGGTATGTGTAATGTAAAAGTATATATTAATGGTTGACAGGAACTCAGTGATGACTCCCAGTGCTTGAGACAGGAACACCATGCTTCATAGAAGTGTGTCTGGGTGTACGGATATACTGGTTATACTGGTTAGGTGGTATGTGTAATGTAAAAGTATATCAATGAATTACAGGAACTCAGTGATGACTCCCAGTGCTTGAGACAGGAACACCATGCTTCATAGAAGTGTGACTGGGTGTACGGATGTACTGTTTAGCTGGTATGTGTAATGTGAAAGTATATAAATGGTTGACAGGAACTCAGTGATGACTCCCAGTGCTTGAGACAGGAACACCATGCTTCATAGAAGTGTGACTTGGTGTACGGATATACTGGTTAGCTGGTATGTGTAATGTGAAAGTATATAAATGGTTGACTGGAACTCAGTGATGAGTCCCAGTGCTTGAGACAGGAACACCATGCTTCATAGAAGTGTGACTGGGTGTTAGGATGTACTGGTTAGCTGGTATGTGTAATGTGAAAGTATATAAATGGTTGACAGGAACTCAGTGATGAGTCCCAGTGCTTGAGACAGGAACATCATGCTTCATAGAAGTGTGACTGGGTGTACGGATATACTGGTTAGCTGGTATGTGTAATGTAAAAGTATATAAATGGTTGACAGGAACTCAGTGATGAGTCCCAGTGCTTGAGACAGGAACACCATGCTTCATAGAAGTGTGACTGGGTGTTAGGATGTACTGGTTAGCTGGTATGTGTAATGTGAAAGTATATAAATGGTTGACAGGAACTCAGTGATGAGTCCCAGTGCTTGAGACAGGAACACCATGCTTCATAGAAGTGTGACTTGGTGTACGGATATACTGGTTATACTGGTTAGCTGGTATGTGTAATTGCTACATTTTCGCACAACCTAATGTACTGATGGAACGATTCCTTGGGGGTGTAAGGTTGTTCACCAAGAGATAACAAGCCAAACTAAGGACATGATTCATTTGTAGTTATAGCCATTCAGTGCATGATTGAACAATTCCCTACAGCAAACAAGCAAATGCTACTGATGAGTGTGTGATGGGCACTGCTATTTGTCGTCAACAATTTACATACACGACCTAATTCATAGCGTGTCAGTTTTGTTTTGTCACTATAATCGTGATACATTCATTTATTGTAGAAAGCGAAACCCCGCTAATCAAGACTGTAACATCTCCAATGAAATTGTCCGCTTTAACTGTCCAGGTTAACGAATAAAGGATGCTAAGTAATTTCCCTCAATAAAGTTCCAAACAGTCCTTAACGTTTGCCAGTGTAACAGATTTCACTGTACTATGGTGTTCTGGAATCCCAGTCCTGAAAAAGACACTTGTGGATTGTTTCAACTCATGTGCCTCTGTATCCCTGTTTATAAACCTACTGCCACTTTTGCCTATTGTATTGTAGATATCTTCCTATCTCATAGTACTACTTTCATGTGAGACAAGCACAAAGGTTTTTACCTTTACATTAAAGGCCTGCTGGGATGTTTTACATTTGAATTGTAAGGCCTGCTGGGAGGATTTACATTTGAGTTGTAAGGCCTGCATGGAGGATTTACATTTGAATTGTAAGGCCTGCTGGGAGGTTTTACATTTGAGTTGTAAGGCCTGCTTGGAGGTTTTACATTTGAATTGTAAGACCTGCTTGGAGGTTTTACATTTGAATTGTAAGTTCCTGCTGGGAGGTTTCACTCTGAGTTGTAAGGCCTGCTGGGGGGTTTTATATTTGAGTTGTAAGGCCTGCTTGGAGGTTTTACATTTGAATTGTAAGACCTGCTTGGAGGTTTTACATTTGAATTGTAAGTTCCTGCTGGGAGGTTTCACTCTGAGTTGTAAGGCCTGCTGGGAGGTTTTACATTTGAGTTGTAAGGCCTGCTTGGAGGTTTTACATTTGAATTGTAAGACCTGCTGTGTGGTTTTACATTTGAGTTGTAAGACCTGCTGGGAGGTTTTCCATTGAGTTGTGAGGCCTGTTGGGAGGTTTTACATTTGAGTTGTAAGGCCTCCTGGGAGGTTTTATAGCTGCATTGTACATCTCGGTTTTAAAGTTGAATCTTATAAACTTTTTTTTAATATCAATCTTATGTTTCTTTTTGATTTGTTAAAAGTCACATTTTCAAAAAATTTCAAATTCAAAATTCCATGACGTGAATCCAACATGCATGCTCACTTTCCGTGTTCAGTGCGGTTTTCACTGACCCACCGGAGCAGGTTGTGAAAGAGTGTTCAATTTAACATGAATTCAGCTGTGTGCATGCTGTAGGTGATCTTTCTCTCGCACGCTTTCATCGAATCGGTTTTTTTAACACTACATACTGGTTTGTATTGTTTCACTATAAGGTATATCGATGTTTCCTTATTCGTTCTAGTATTTCTTGCGCGGTTTACATATTTTACCAAAACCGAAGTGGACTGTTTCATCCTAAACAAGCTTCCCGCATGTAGATATTATAGCTCTAGGCCCTGTTCCACGTAGCATTCTCGGCGCTACGACTGTCGTAAGTCTATGTTAGAGTATGGGAGTTACTTTCCTCCTTGTTCTACTGTCACCATATGGAACAAGGCCTTGGTTGCCGTTGCACAAAGCAAGGGCGTTAACTGACTATGAAACTTGGCTGGAAATTCCCGGGTCGATTGTAGCGCCACCAGTAGCTACTCCGAGTTATGTCCCTTCCATGTCCCTCCTGTTGACCAATCAGATTCCATCTCTCATCTCACTTGCATTTGCTTAAAAAAATGGCAGCGCCCAGTCAAGACGATCTGATCGATAATCAATATGTATATTGTAATAAAACGGGTCTCACCCCGCAAATCGCATGAAATCACTTGAGCACCTTAATTGAAAACATGAAAAAAAGTGCAAAAAATCCGTGTACGCCCAGTTGACGGTACTCATGCTTTGCCAATCCTGCAGTCGACCGAAATCTGGACATTGAAATCCGTGTTGTTCACGAACCGGATGTCGAGTTCGTTACACGATTTTGATTGACTATCCATTCGACTCATCGATGTTTGTACGCATCCAGTTTGAACGAGAAAATGTTAAGAACCCTAAAAGCTATCTATTCCTCTGTGAAAGCAAGTGTAAGATGCAACGATGGTGTGTGTAGTGAATATTTTAACTATACTATTGGCTGCAACTGTAAATATGGGGTACAATTATTCCCTGACGTACCTGAAATCTTGTTGATGTTTGCAGATGATGTTATACTGGTATCTGATGTAGTAACTGGGTTACAGAAACATTTAAATATTTTAGAATCGTAGGCGGATATATGGGGTGTAACAGTAAATATAGACAAAACAAATATTGTGGTATTTAGAAGAGGTGGACGTCTGTCGACAAATGGAAAATGGTTTTATAAAGGTCAAAAGGTTTTAACGGTTAAATCATAGAGCTATCTATGAATAATTTTTCATCTACAGGTAAAATGAATAAAAGCATTATCGATTTGTCATCAAGAGGTAAACGAGCTTTAATGGAAGTCATCCATCACTTGTATAAACTTGGTATGGTGGACCAATCTGTTTTTTTAAAAAGATATTCGACACCCAAATACAGCCTTTTCTGTTATATGGCTCTGGAGTGTGGGGTACAAACAGATTTGAAACAATTGAAACTGTCCATTAATTGCTTGCAAGAAATGTCTCAACGTAGGTCCTCAAACTACTGTCATTGTATATTGAGAATGTGGCTGATATCCGTTTTATGTCGTTGTATAAAATACTGGCTTAAACTTACCGAAATGCATAATGATGGAATTCCTATGAAAGCCTATGATTTGCTTATGTCTCATGATAATTGTGGATACAAAACCCATGCACCTACTGTACGCACTCTATTGTTTTCACATGGATTTGGATTTGTATGGATTGCTCAGAGTGTTGGAAATACATTTACTTTTCTCAGACGGTATGAAAAGGTTGCAATCGATATGTATCATCAATCATGGAATAGTATTATATTTTCTATAATAGTTTAAAAGCCTAATCGAACTTGAGAAGAATCTCACCCGTTTAACAGATAGAAAACAACGTAACATGATGATAAGACTTGATGAGGTTGAAAGTTCACGAAGGGAGGTGGTTTGGGATTGATTTAAGTTAACGTTTATGTGCTCTTTGTAATCTCGGGATAGAAAATGAATATCATTTTACCTTAATATGTTACTCCTACGAGAACATCAGACACCTCTATCTGCCTGAAATGTATTGCCAGTATCCGAATATATATAGATTTAGAACGCTTCTGTCTTCGAACGACGTAAGGTTATTTAGAAACTTATGTAACTATTTATGTCAAAGTTATGAAGTGAGACAAAGTTTTGCAAACACTTGAAAATATACTATGATACAAGTTACTTATGAATTCGTGTACCATTGGAATATGTATGTATACACTTTACCTGTATATGGGCCAGTGGCCTTCATACGAATAAAAGACTTGACTTGACTCGTTAGTCCAGCCAAAATGTAAGTACATAATACCAGCCTAGTTCGGCAAGGGTGGAAACTGGACTTTTATAGTCAGTTAACTCCCTTGCCTCGGGAAGATGACCTTGGCGCTGAGGTGATCGTAACTCCCACACCTTAAAATAGACTTACGCAGCCGTAGGTAGTATTGAACAGCGGCACCCTGGGGTAGAGAGCTAGGTGCAGCCATCACTTGTTGTGACTTCTGAATTACAACAACGAAAGTAGCTGAGCTTTCACACGGAACCGGGAGCATTCTCCTGATCACGAGCCACGAGCGTTCGTCTTCAACATTGATCTTTCAGAGCAAATTAATATTGTACTTACTCGACTGTCGGACGAATTTTTGGTACTGTTTCATTAACCGCGCGTTCACTCCTGTTATGTTGAATTGGTACATTGACTATATTCACATACGTTTGACGCTTTCATACGGGGATGTTTTACACTTAGAGGTAGGCATAATTGGGAACGTTTCAGGATGATTTGTTTAACAGTTGCAATAATGAACGGCATTTCCAACACTGGTATAAAAACGAGTTGAGTGAAAAGCGGGCATATTCGAAAGCTCTATCGCAGCACCAACTAAAGTCGCAGCATTATTGCAAAGAATTATTTAAATGACAAAACTTTTTCACAATTAAGTTCAAAAGGTAAGAAATTCAACCAACATTGTACTTTTGACATGCTCCTTAATTTAAGGCGAAGGCCACGTGAACGTTCTCAATCAATGTAATATACATATTTCAAATATTGTAAACTGTTTATGAATATGTTCTCGACATTTCATTCCAGGCGAAATAAGTATATTTATCTTTACCCACGCCAATTTTAACTTACATAATACTATGGGCAAAGTTTACTTAATCAGTGTTATACAACGATCTTCAGTCTATACATAACAAAGTGCAGAAGCACGTCAGCCACCGTGGGGTTAAAATCTCCCCACCAAGTCAGAACCTGAATTAGTATTAGGGCTCACAGAGGCGTCTAAATCTTTGTGACACGACAGGATTGTCAGTGACGGTACCACGAATACCACGAAGTTGTATGGTGGATTTATCTGGGATTCCAAACTGTGCTCTTGGCAGGCAAACTGGCAAAAACTCATAATTTTTTCCTGATTGATTTTTAGTTCTTATGTTCTCATATAAGAGGTATTTGTTTTACATAATTGCAGTCGATGTCATAGTGTAAAACTAAAGATGTATTATCTTTATTGCTCGTATTTTCAATGAAATATAAGTGACCTCTACAAATATTGGTAATAATTGGTTCTAATTGTATCTACATGAATTCGGAAATTTGTAATTCCAATTTGTACTGGCATTGGCTGCAGGAGATCTGCCTTTGGGCAGATTTAGATAAATCCCTACTATCATGCATTTTTTTCAATGAAACGAACATTTTAATTGATGCATATTTGCTCAATGCTCTGTACGGATCTCCGGTTATCTCTGTTGATGATGGAACGTGGCTCCTCAATCCTGAATCTGACGGAGG
Organism: Haliotis rufescens; assembly: GCF_023055435.1. Classification (NCBI taxonomy): domain Eukaryota; kingdom Metazoa; phylum Mollusca; class Gastropoda; order Lepetellida; family Haliotidae; genus Haliotis; species Haliotis rufescens. The sequence goes on along the minus strand of NW_025964361.1, from coordinate 31,710,310 downwards.
GGAGGGGGTACGATTCAGTCGTTTAGATGCCGCAAAATCGCCTTCAGTATTGCGTCTGGTATCTTGATTCTTCCTTGGTTTCACCAAAGAGTTACACGTCTCATCTTCCCAAGGCAAGGAAATTAACTGACTACAAAAATCAAGTTTCCATCCTTGCCGAACTGTGCTTGAAAGTCGGAGTTATATTTTGGCTGGACTAATGAATCAAAATCGTAATTAACGAGATCGACATCCGGTTCGTAAACCGTTCATATTTTGGTCGATTGCAGAATTTGGTGTCCCGCCAACTGGGTGTTGACATATATTTTCAAATCTTTTCTGACCGCCTCCGTGGTCTAGTGGTATAGCGTCCGCCCGGAGAGCGGAAGGTCCGGGGTTCGACCCCAGGCCGCGTCATACCAAAAGACGTTAAAAGATGGAACTTGTTGTTACCCTGTCTGGCGCTCGGCATAAAGGGACTAAAACAAGGACTGGTCGGCTCTGAGTGAGTATAATGTCTCTGACTGGGGTATTCATGTCGAACTGCGGCATGGTATCTCAGTGAGCTAGTACTATAAATCGGCATCAGTCTGGACTAGTAAAAGCAGCCACACACACACGTACATGCACGTCGCTACATAAGTGCAATAATCTTGGACGCGACGTTAAACGCCATTTCACCTCACCTCCAAATCTTTCGTGTTTAAAACAACGTACTCAAGTGATCTGAGATCAGCCCAGTTATTTTACACTATAGATCCTGAATATGAATCAGATCGTCTTGACTGGGCGACGCTGTGTTTTTTAATATGTTTAATATGAGAGGAGGGACATAGCAGGGCCATAATTCGCAATAGCCACTGATGGCGCTTGATCAAGCCACGAAATTAAAGCCTTGTTGAGCAAGGGTGGAAACTGGAATTGTAGTCAGTCAACTCCCTTGCCTCGGGAAGACGCCTTAGACCTGCATCGGGATTTTCTTTCCAATCTGACACCCCGTGATAAACTGGAATACTGTACAAAGCGGCGTTAAACCCAACGCACTCACTGCCTCACTCATCGCCAACAACAACAACACTGAATACGCACCCTACCGATGCTCGTGGGTTTCACCAAAGTTGTAAACGTAAAGAAACTATATCACTTCGGGATTTCATCCCATATTAAGCTGACACTCCGTGATATAGCTGAAACACTGTTCGAAGGTCGTTAAACCTATCTCAGTCACTCATCCTCAATATGACAATCGTTCAATGTACCGCATCGTGTAAATCGCGACCTTACTATCTTCCTAATATATGCGTGAGTGAGTGAATATGGTTTTACGCCGCTTTTAGCAATATTCCAGCAATATCACGGCGGGGGACACAAGAAATGGGCTTCACACATTGTACCCATGTCGGGAATCGAACCCGGGTCTTCAGCTTGACGAGCGAACGCTTTAACCACTAGGCTACCCGACCGCCCCCCTAAGATATGCACCTTTTTACCCCTGGACATTATGAACCATCATGAACGATGTACAACAGGAGTTCCCCCAGAACTACACATGAAAGACGTTCTTTGATGGTTATACGCACTTCATCCAGGCTTTCCCTGACGTCAACCTTAAGGTATTGACTCACACCCCAGACGTGTCTATGGCAGTTAAAACGTTTCAGACTAATCTGGCTCTGGAGCCAAGGATGAGTGAAACACACAGATGTTTAATAATGCATATAAGCGGGCGATAACACCCACTCCTACAGGGCATGGGGGGCAAAGGGAAACAAGCTACTTACTCAGGAGCGTTGCGTGCTGGGGATTTTATGACTGGCAACATTAGTACAACGGTGATGATACGATTGGGGTCAGACAGGGTCGGGGGACTATACTATTGCCACTTGTATTAGAAATATTTGATGACACATACTATCAACTGGTTTATCTACATACAGTAACAGACTAGTGCTTTAACACATCGTTGACTTTAAAGACTATGGTTAATTGCACGTAGTAAATCTCGCATCAATGATACGAGATATTTTAAGGTTGCAATCGGAATGTAATAGGTATATATTTGACTCGGCTGATCATATTAACTGTATCCCGGAGAGAGTGCGAGCAGAGTGTTTTTATGCTCAGGGGTAATTGAGACAGGATACTATCAGTGTTATTTGGAGACGTAAGGAAAACGTTTTTTGGAGCGCACTGTAATTGTCTTTTTGGGATATGGTAAAAGCAATTTGAATCGGAATAGTCTTGGAACAGAACATTACGGTCAGCTATGATGTGGTTAATTTTATGAAAGGGTTTATTCGAATATATGTTGGGCACGGGACAGAGTCGTTTGATCGCTGTAATTCGCTGTGCAGAGTTGCGTCCCTTATGCGTACCAGGAATCAATGATTGTGTTTCTGAATTCCAGATTCGTCCAGAATATTTGGCTAGGTTTCCAAGCACCATACCCGTGAGAAAACGTACAGCTTTATGGATAACAACTTCTGGTTTATTGCATATAGCGACGCTTCGATGTAAATTCTTATATCGTCATCAAACTTGACCATCTTCAAGAATGCCAATCAAACAGTTATCATACCCGTGCTTCAGGGGTTTCATCGATGTTGAAAACGCCTAATGCCTTCATAGCTTTGGGCTTTTATCACACATCAAGCTGACATGTCGTGATATAACTGAACGACTCCCCGAAACGGCCTTTGAAACAAAATACTCACTCACTCACTCACTCACTCAAGTAATGCATCATGTGCAGAAGACAGGTACAAGTTCGTATGACTCGTCGTGTGCAGACAGGTACAGATATTAGTTTTGATGGTGACTAATAATGAAACAAAAAAGAAACGGTTGTTCGATGGTGATGTACAGTCAAGTTCCATTAATCCGACATGGATGGTTGCATATGATTATGTCGGATTAACGAGTTTGTCGGATAAACGAAATTAAGTAGTATCAACGTTCGTGATCGAAAATCGGACAACTACACGATAGAGTGTGTGAGTGAGTTGAGTTTAACGCCGCTTTTAACAGTATTCCAGTTATATCGCGGCGTGTCAGCTTAATGTGGGAGGAAAGCCCAAAGTGATGCAGGTCTTGGACGTTTACCAATTCGGTGAAACCCACGAGCACGGGTATGGTGCTGGCAAACCTAGAAACATAATCGGGGCGAACCGGGATTCGAACCCACAATCATAGGTTTCTGGCGTGCCCAAGGGACGCAACTCTGCACAGACAATCGCGGCGCCTTAGACGACTGGGCCACCCGTGCCCCCTACACGAAGATATTTGATACGGGTGTCGTAGTTGTGTTGTTTTGGACCTAACCTTTGCAGTGTCTCGGTGACTGTTTTCGGCCTGGTAACGTTTTGAAAACGTTTGTTGTGTGTTTTGTAAATCCAATTTACAAGTCTTTACTTTCAACGTCCAGGCAGTTTATGATGTATCGTCTCAAACTTTCAGATACTGGAACATTTGCTTGTTTTTTCAAACATACGATTGGGACAATCAACATTTGAACTTGAAAAAGTTCACATTTGTACTTAACTCACCTCATTTATTCCATTCATTCAAATGCTTCCGAAAAAAGGTGCTTTTCCTTGTTTAAAAACAAAACAAATTAAATTTGTTCGAGCATGTTAAAAGAAACAAGGTTCGTGTAAAAAAAACGTGATCAGCAGTATCACGCCACTCCCGTAAACATGTCTGAATATTCCCTCGGTTCTCCCAAGTAGATGCTAACGTGAGTCCACTTTCCTCTTGAAACATATCGTGTGTGTTCTTTCTTTTTTCCGGCAGTTTAGTTTGAAAGCAGCCCCTGACAGATACCGTGGTAAATGTTTTAAATCCTGGGATTTAAATTAGGGTTTGGAAAAGGATTTGTTTGATAAACTGTAATATACGTTACATAACACTGTCATGGCAAGGACACCTGTTACAGAATATATAATAAAACATGTAGATGTTGGATGTATAATTTCTATTGCATGCATAACATGAACGAAGTCTTTCGCGCCGTGACCGCCTCCGTGGTCTAGTGGTAGAGCGTCCGCCCGGAGAGCGGAAGGTCCGGGGTTCGATGCCCGGTCGCGTCATACCAAAAGACGTTAAAAGATGGTACTTGTTGTTACCCTGTCTGGCGCTCGGCATTAAGGGGCTAAAACAAGGACTGGTCGGCTCGGAGTCAGTATACTGTGTCTGAGTGGGGTATTCATGTTGAACTGCGGCATGGTATCTCAGTGAGCTAGCACTATAAATCGGCATCAGTCCGGACTAGTACAAGCAGCCACACAAACACACACACGTACATGCACGTCGCTATATAGGTGCAATAATCTTGGACGCGACGTTAAACCCCATTTTACCTCACCTCACCTCTTTCGCGCCGTGGGACCCTCGGGAACAAAGTCAAAACGGTCAATCATTGCATGACGCAGATAAAATGACTATTTATATAATACAAACGATTTGACTTAATTAATTTTGACTTAACATTAAGATGAATACATGGTTATTTTTATAACACGTTTTACCTTTACACCTTGTAACATTATGAATAAGATATGTGACTTTATGCTATCACAGATTCACGTGTCACAGATGCAACCGCCAGGCTGTTGGCACGAGATGGCAGTACCGTGTTACTAGTCATGTTAGATGTCCGATGAGTATTAGACTGCTGATCAATCCTCTGGGGGTTCCGCATCATGTTGAACTGAGCACGTCGGCTCATCAACAGTCACTAAAATATTCAGTTGTTCTCACTGTGTAGGACTGAATAATCATATTTCATATTTATGACACCTTTCGATCACAAAATGACATTTCATGTGGTCGTGTTGCCTATCTATACTCTAGCAGTACGTTTTGATGTATGGGTATTTAAAACCGTATTTTACTCATGGAAAAGAGTCGGAATGCATTACCACAAACACACATTATGTTGTTTTTTTTTAACGCTGCACTAAATAATCCCGACAATACAGTGATTGATATTATGAGCAACGCTCCACGACGTCGATTTATGAGGAAACGCTGTGACACACAAATTATGACACCAGGTGTTCAAAAAGTTTGGGATGATGCTCGTAGCACACATTTGCAATACATCGATGAATTTCCAGTAGATCGAGAAGATTTCATCAACGACGACTCTCAATAGCATCTGTGCCTTAGTCCAACTTATTCGGAGACAATAATAGGATTGGGTCGGCCTAAATAGCACCATCTCTCTGGGACGATCTGTTTGAGTGTGTATCTAGTCGGTACCGATGAGACCCAGTTTGATTTATAATAAGGAAAGAATGTTGTCTCTTATTATTTGCATTTTCTGTTGGTGATTTAATGTAAGTTAGAGGTCAAGCGAGAGTCGTTCCGTTTGTGAAAACAAACCACATTAGTCAATGGTGCTGTTACTTCCCCATATCCTACGGTCTTAAACAGTGAAGTCATGTACTGACTTGTGTTATATTTTGAAAAGAGGGCTTCTCGCATTGATGTCAGGACGCATTTTAGGCTAGTGGGCGACATTCGCATTAATTGTGTGACTCATTGAGTTCATGATATACAATGGCAATAGGAAGCTGTGGTGTAACCCTGTTAAACCCCCATCTCTCTGTATCTCTGTGTGTCTCTGTCTGTTTGTCTCTGTCTGTTTGTCTGTCTCTGTCTGTCTCTCTCTCTGTGTGTCTGTCTCTCTCTGTGTCTCTGTCTCTGTCTGTCTCTCTCTGTGTGTGTCTCTGTCTCTCTGTCTCTGTCTGTCTCTCTCTCTCTGTGTCTGTCTCTCTGTCTCTGTCTGTCTCTCTCTCTGTGTGTCTCTGTCTCTCTGTCTCTGTCTGTCTCTCTCACTCTCTCTCTCTCGTTGAAGTGTTTGACTGTTCCACTGACGTCAGATGACTATGATCAATGGACGTCAATGTCATCTCGTTGCAAAGACATTTCTTCAATTTGTTTTTTTTCCAAGCGTTTCTTCAAAAATATCATCTCATGTTTTACCTTTTGTAACATTACCAGCTTTTTGAGCCACAAATCACCGCCGATTCATGTATCAGTCCCACCCCAGACACAACTTGTGTTGTATCTGAACCGTTCACGTCAACAGTTCATCACATTTACATAACTAGAGGGATGATGCCGCTTTAGCATTTGGGCCAGCTCAAACCACATCGCCTTGATTCTACACACCACACAACGACCGAAGGGATATTGAACTAATGCACTAACTATAACGAATCCTAATGTCAAAGTGAAGTGAATTGTTTGTTGTACAAACAGCCATGACAGCTGTCCTGAAATCTGGCGTTTCATTTCATGGAAACTGGTTGCAGCAGTGACGGACAGAATTATTTCGATAACGGATTTTAACCAAATAGGTCAGTAGGTCGACAAAGATGAAAAATATATAAAACAATCCAATTTCAAATCTCGCGATTCCCGCCATAATTCGTTGTGTTTATATGATAATCTTTTAACAGGTTTTGATTAAAGAGTTTAATTTTTTTTTTTATATTGATAGCGACAGTAAATGACTTTTAATTTTTTTTAACTTATTTCTAGTCGACAGAATAAAAAACCCAACTGCTTTTCAAACCTTTAGTTTTTTTTCACATTTAGATTTTTTGGAGTCGGGCGTATTCGTAAACCAAAACAGTTTAAACATAAGTCTTGCCTGACGGGACAGGTCATCGTCAGCAAAACCAGCAAGCTAGATTGGTTTATTGTTCACGAAATGTGTATATGTATAGCTCTGTTACTTCAAAGCTTCGTGACTGACAAAGATTTAACTCTCCATGTCATCAACACACAATCACTCAGGAAGGAAATGTGATTGTTCCGTGTAGAAAAAACAAACATTTTTCAATCTCTGAGGAAATTCATTAATGTGCCTTCAGCATGTTAGTTTGTTTCTGACTCATATTTACTCTTCAACAGCAAACTTATGAAATATGATTCTCTTTGTTGAAACTTATGTAATGATATTTTTCTTCGCAGCTTGCCATGGCAAGACGACATGGAGCCATTGTCACCTACTTTGTATTAAGGTGAGTGGTTTTGTTGCAGAATAGTGGATGATAGAAGATATTCTTCGAGCGCTTATTCTAAGCGTTGTTTAATCTTCTCCATCGAGGCTTATATTTCCGCGCTATCTTGACTGACGTTTCTGGTAGTTGTGTCATCAGACAGTGGTGACCTTTGCAGAAAGGGAACTCCAATGTGACGTATTTTGGTCACGTGATATGTTAGGTCTCCCTAGGGTATCGCTCGATGATTTTCGTAACTTGTCAAACGTCCCCTTTTGAAGCATCTTCATGTTGGAACTAATATGGAACAACGTGTCTTTCTCAGCGTGCTGTTCCCGCCGTTAAACTCAAAACTAGGACATCACTGGGACTGAGCGGACTCTACCGATAGATAACTAGTGAGTGAGTGAGTTGGGTTTAACGCCGCTTTTAACAGTATTCCAGTTCTATCACGGCGTGTCAGCTCTATGTGGGAGGAAAGCTCGAAGTGATGCCGGTCTCAGACTTAACCACTTCGGTGAAACCCACAAGCACGGGTGTTGCAAACCGAAAAACATAATCGGGGTGAACCGGGATTCGAACCCACTATCATAGGTTTCTCGCACGCCCAACTCTGCACTGCGAATTGCGGCGCCTCAGTAGTTTGGGCCACCCCACAACTAGTAGATGGGAGGGAGTGCGTCGTTGGGAAATATTTTCCTCTGCCCCTGTTCCGTTGTTGACAGTACGAGACAATGTAGTGTACCTTGTATCGCGGAACTAGTGCCGGAGTGTTATTCCTTTCGGAAGGTCCTCACGCCCAACTCTGCTCAGCGAATCTCGGCGCCTCAGACGTTTGGGCCACCCCATAACTAGTAGATGGGAGGGAGTGCGTCGTTGGGAAATATTTTCCTCTGCCCCTATTCCGTTATTGACAGTACGAGACAGGGTAGTGTACCTTGTATCGTGGAACTAGTGCCGGAGTGTTATTTATTTCGGAAGGTCCTCAGACCCGGCGTTTTATCGAGGCAAGCGTTGTTTGTTTTATTTTCAGAGAGATGTTGCATCGTATCTCTTCAATATTATTTCGCAAGTCCCATGATTCCATGTTGACTTACGATGCGGAGTTACGGTCCTTTTGGTTTTGATAATTAAATACGTTGACACAACGCAGCTTTACTCTTTAATACGAACCAAGTTATTACCTAATGGCTTAACACTCAGCAGATGGCCATCTCGGGGGTACTCCAGGATATTCATTCCTTATTCTCTTTTACCATCGTCGTCGAAAAACAATTTCATAGCGGAATTCGTTCGTAAATAAATATCGAAGTTTTCAAACAGTTTTAAATAGGTTTAATAGTGTCAGAATATTCAATGGTTAAAAGCATTTGAAGAATGTTGCATCGTTAATTATTGCGTTCTGCGTTACAAACATAATTCCTTCTTGCCTCAGGTGGCGTTCAGCTTGATCCACAACGTGCGGTGGGTGATGAATTAAACGTTCGTTTGTCATGCATTATATGTTTTGATGAAATAAATAACACACTTAATGAATACTTGCGTCGGTCACTGCGGAATACGTCTGTTACATTTGGGATCTTGAGTCTGTTTAATTTTCTGCCGTCGTTTTAATGCGGGCGCTCCTTTTATCAATAATTAACACTTGATTAATTCATTACAGTTCTTCCCGGATCGCACAAAGTTTAATTATCATCAGTCCGTGACATGTTCTCTATTTACGCCGGGAAGACGCAACACGGCTATCAAATTATAGTGTTATCGATCTGGGCATCTATCTCAGGCAATCGGTTATGTCACAGAAAATTGGCAACATTTAGTCTAATTATCGGTAACTCGGGGAGCAGGTTTGAGATATACATGACATACAGTAACGTCTGAGTGTTACTGAATGATACCCAAGGTTCAAAATAAACACAAACCATGTTTCAAGAGGGAATCAGACTCACGTTATCCTCTACTTGAGAGAACTGAGGGGAATATTCAGACATGTTTTTTAGGAGTGGCGAGATACTAATCACGTTTTTCGTACGCGAACCGTGTTGTTTCTTTTAAAATCCTCTTACAAATTTAATTTGTTTTGGTTTTTAAAACAAGAACATACAACTTTTTTTCGGAAGAATTTCAAAGAATAAGTTGAGGTGAAATTGGGTTTAACGTCGCGTCCAAGATTATTGCACTTATATAGCGACGTGCATGTACGTGTATGTGTTTGTGTGGCTGCTTGTACTAGTCCGGACTGATGCCGATTTATAGTGCTAGCTCACTGAGATACCATGCCGCAGTTGAACATGAATACCCCACTCAGACACAGTATACTGACTCCGAGCCGGCCAGTCCTTGTTTTAGCCACTTAATGCCGAGCGCCAGACAGGGTTACAACAAGTACCATCTTTTAACGTCTTTTGGTGTGACGCGGCCGGGGATCGAACCCCGCACCTTCCGCTCTCCGGGCGGACGCTCTACCACAAGACCACGGAGGCGCTCTTCAAAGAATGAGATACATGAGGTAGTTTAGTACAAATATGCTCTTTTAAAGGTCGTTTTCAAAGTTCACTCTTGTATATTTGAAAAATCAACCCAAAACAAATGTTCTTATATCTGAATGTTTGAGACTATTTATCATATAATCGATAGGCTAATCGATGCGAAAACACCAAACCGAAAAACTTGGTATCACGACCCGATAAATACCAAATGAGGTCATACTAGCGGGTACTACTTTCAAGCTCCACTCATCGATGCAATGTCTGCTTGCTGAACAAACTATTGACTAACGTCCCCAATAAGTTCCGATAGGGGTCGCTTGTGTGTGGGTGATTCTGTAGACAAACATGGCTGCCAATCATTTGTGACGACACACTACAGTATATGATCAATGGGACGGTTCACTCAAATATACGTAAATCTTTAACATTATTGTTAGCGGAATGTATTTCCGTGAATTATATACATATTATATATTAGGAAAAAGAAATATGTATAATGGCAAAGGGTCGTGCAATACATTTTTATATGATATTTATAATACGGAAACTAACTCCGTATTAACCACACAGGTTACGTTGTGGGTCAGCACGTATAGAAGAACAAGAAGCGGCATGTTGAAAATTAAACACGCTGAGGTTAAGAATATCGTAAATAATTTTTAAATAGACGTGATGAAGTTCATACATGTTTAGGGGCGGTCGGGTAGCCTAGTGGTTAAAGCGTTCGCTCGTCACGCCGAAGACCCGGGTTCGATTCCCGATATGGGTACAATGTGTGAAGCCCATTTCTGGTGTCCCCATCCGTGATATTGCTGGAATATTGCTAAAACCGGCGTAAAACCAAACTCACTCACTCACTCACTCATACATGTTTACTGAACACCGGGTGGCTGATAGGATATTGGTGTGATACCAATTCACGGAATCGTTTGTTTAGCAAAGGCCCAGTTTCATATAGCGAAATTAGCGACACAGCTGTCAGTGTTACGACAACCGCAAACCTTAGATCAAGAAACCGGTTAGGAAACAGAACTCTGGTGGAACGCATTCAAATGTTTCGTGTGCATGTCGGCGAGGTTAGGATTTAATGCCGCTTACTATCATGTAAATGTAACGTGTCCATAAAACGACCACATACCATACAAGAACAAGGTCACGACTCCCGGGATATATGAATGCCGGCTTCCTTGGCTGATCCTTGGTTACTCTGGTGTTGCAGCCTGGGACATAGATCAAGGTAATCGATGGCCTTGTTGACAAACAAGGCTAAGGGACCAGTGGTACGAACAGATTGCAGATTGGTTCTCCATAAGGGGTATTTGCTTCTGTGCGTGGCTGTACTAATATGACGTGAACACATGCGCTTTTGTGAATGTGTGATTAACGCGTGAAATAATGTGGGTGAGTTGGGTTTTATCGCCTCTTTGAACAGTATTACGGTTATGTATTTCACAGCGTGTCCATATGTTGGGGAGGAAAGCCCGATTGATGAAGCTCGTGAACGCTTTCCACTTGCGTGAAATAAAAGCGACAATCCCCAACACACACAATCACAGGAATCATCGCCAAAAGCAGAGTCGACTGCACGATTTCGTCTACATCATGATCACGTGTCCATGCGTCACTATCATGATACTATGTACTCGCCAAACGGTAAACGTTTCCTGCACCACCGGTGGCACCCGTTACAAAGACATCCAAGGGCAAGTTCATCTAAACATACGAGAACATATGGTCCAAGTCAAATAGGGAATTTCATATTTTTTTTCACTGATTACTTAAATTTGGAAATGTCCTCCACATAACTACCCTAAAACCTTTTGAAAGCTTCCCTGAAGCCTTGATGTAACCTTAGTCAAACAACTTCTAAACAACCCACGGGAATGGATAGGGTGCTGACACACCTGGAAACGGGTGAGGTGAGGTGAAATGGGGTTTAACGTCGCGTCCAAGATCATTGCACTTTTATAGCGACGTGCATGCACGTGTATGTGTGTGTGTGTGTGTGTGTGTGTGTGTGGCTGCTTGTACTAGTCCGGACAGATGCCGATTTATAGTGCTAGCTCACTGAGATACCATGCCGCAGTTTAACATGAATACCCCACTCAGACACAGTATACTGACTCCGAGCCGACCAGACCTTGTTTTAGCCCCTTAATGCCGAGCGCCAGACAGGGTTACAACAAGTACCATCTTTTAAAGTCTTTTGGTATGACGCGGCTGGGGATCGAACCCCGGACCTTCCGCTCTCCGGGCGGACGCTCTACCATTAGACCACGGAGGCGGTCTCCTGGAAACGTAATCAGGGCCAATATGGGATTCAAACTCACGAGGTCATGTTTCTGGCACGCTAAAAAGACGGAACTCTACACAGCGAATTGTGGCGCTTTGGACGACAAGGCAATCCGTGCCCCGTTGAAATACGAAGAAGTCTTTATTTGTTCATAGAAATGCCACATAGGTCACGTGATTTGAATGTGTAGTTCTGGAAGTCTTTCAGGCTGAAAATTATTTTCAGATGGAGTTTATGCTCACCACAAGAATTCGTTCATTTACATACATTTATATCAATTAATCTAAGTGCAAAACTGAATTCTCTCTCCACAAGAAGATCAATACACAAGGCATTATCTTTCTATGAGAATTGTTCTCCTTCCGGGTCAGGAAAGTTTCCCATCACCTCACGCTTGTTGTGGAGATCGGTGATCAGACTGTGACGTCAGACTCTGAGCACTTACTCAACCAACCATCCACCTACTCACCACTCACTCTTGCCTTCCCACCCATCCACTCACTCACTCATACGAAACCAGGCGAATGACCAGAGTGAGTGAGAGAGTGAGTATGGTTTTACGCCGCTTTTAGCAATATTCCAGCAATATCACGGCGGGGGACACCAGAAATGGGCTTCACACATTGTACCCATGTCGGGAATCGAACCCGGGTCTTCTGCGTGACGAGCGAACGCTTTAACCACTAGGCTACCCGACCGCCCCCGAATGACCAGAGACCTATGTCAAACAAGTCATGTAACATAGTATTCGTTTAGAGTTTCGAAAATGAGGAACATATCAAGTACTGTTATCCGTGGTTATGTGTGTACACCATGCGACAGAGTTGAAGGTTTTAGATGAAGACATTAACCAGCCAGTAGCCATGTTGAAATGCACATAACATCAACGCAATGAAAACTTATCTTAATCAATTTTCGAAATAATATTTCACAATGGCAACACAGAACATACTAAGCAATGAAGAATAAAATAAGAAAGATTGTTGTGAATATGTTGGACAATCAGATGCCATGTTACACCATGATGATGCAGAGTGTATAGTGAGGGGATAGCACATCAACGGATCTGTGTGTATATTAAATTTGGTTGATAACAGCCAATGTTGACAGCCAGCGCCGATTGTATCATAGTCAGTTTAATTCAGTAGAGTAATGAATCTCCCAAACAGTGCTGGGCGGTTCGGTAGACCAGTGGTTAAGACGTTCGTTCGTCAAGGTGAACAGGTTCGATTCCCATGTGGGCATACTGCAGAGAAAATATATATTTACTAACTGTAACCGTAGACCTATACATTGTACTCACTCACTCACTATTACTGCCGTGGACACTCACTAACTCTGCGTGGGTCAGTATGTCGATATGTATACAGTATATGCTTGACGAGAGGCAGAACCAAGTGGATGGTACAATTCAAGTCAAGTGAATTATACCTTTTAATTGATGGATATTCGAAATAGTATTTTGGAAGATATCGATTTCTGAGGATATTTAAGTTATGGCAATATGACATGAAATGTAACTCGTCACCTATTCCAAGATTACATAATGTACAGATTCTATCTATCTTCTCTACTTCCCCTTTACCATCGGGGGTGGTCGGGTAGCCTAGTGGTTAAAGCGTTCGCTCGTCACGCCGAAGACCCGGGTTCGATTCCCGACATGGGTACAATGTGTGAAGCCCATTTCTGGTGTCCCCCGCCGTGATATTGCTGGAATATTGCTAAAAGCGGCGTAAAACATACTCACTCACTCACTCACTGTACCATCGACCAGTTTCTATTGGGAGATAATGATTACCTAATCTATATCGAGTTAAACATAATCTTAGGTTTATGGGCAGTGATAATAGTTCTGGTTCAATGATATGTAACTGCTTAAACATTGAATAATAAAACCTTTATGAAGAGGAGGCCATCTCCCGTCTCTAATCTTGATAATATCGATCTATCAGATTTGTTTTAACGTTATACTTCAGCCATAAAATACTAGTACCAGTAAACGTCTGAGATACCTATCCACAATTTAACCCCGTGCTCCCAAGTATAGTTTTAAGTTAAAAGTGTGAAGTTCTAATTTCTGTTACATTGATGCATCGTATACATAAGCATAATACTGCATGCACCAGCTTATTTGGTGATAGTAAAATTTTACTTCAATATGAAATCATTCTATTCTTTTTTGACAACTTCTAGTGGGTATCTTCCACGAACCACGAAGCTGAAGATCCTTATCCGTTTCTGCCATTCGTGCTGTATCGTGTAGAATAGAAATATATGTAAATCATGCTCCATTTGATCACAAACGCATTTCAAACCAGTGACATCATTTTGTAAAAGGTACTGCTCAGGATCCTTAAATACAACGCAAATAGGAAAGGTGGCAGATTTGCACCCTGTCTAACACCGATTTTGCAGTCAAAGAATGGCGATATGTTTCAATTACCAGACGCAAACGATTTAATACTTTATGCATTTTAAATATAATTCTAAAACATTTCCTTTAACTTTGACCACAAAGGCCATTTACATACAATGGTAGTAGTAGACTTCCTTCGCTTTGATATACTCATTAAATATACCATCCAAGCCACGGGCTTTGTCACATTTGATATCACTGATTGCTGCCAAAACCTCAGCTTCCCTAATCACGCTGTCTAATAAGGAATGACAAAATTCTTGAAATATTCATAGGACCTTCCAAAATCGATGTTAATTTCAGTTTTTCTAACACCGAAAGATTTTATTGATTCCGGAATGTTTTCGGATTAGTTGACCTCGAATAAAGTAAATTCGACTAACATGCATATTAGCATAACAAACAACGAAGTTGTCTCCTTAATGCCGTACACCCTGTGCTTTACGTTAACGACATGTGTGATAAATGGGGACAGGAGTTTATCACATCACAAAAATGTGATAATATGATTTCGATATCAAATTTCTGTTATTCTGTCCGTAGTAATAACTCGCATGTCGATAAGTGAGCTAATGTACAAGCAGATTTGTGTAAATGGAGCTCATTAATCAGCTGTTTGTCTGTCTGGGAGGAAGGATGGTTATTATTGATGCTTCATAAGCACGGAACAAGAGATTATGTTCGCTGAAATGTTCGCGTCTCCTATTTGTCATTCTTATCAAGGTCAAGAGGACGCCATTGTCAGCACGACTCTCTCATGTCTTGACCTATCATCATTCCAGATTGTCTCTGACGAAATGATCTGATGTTTTTTTATTGTTTTTTCCCAATTTGTTTTCTTCATTTCACATGTTCAGGCATATTTCTTTTCACGTACATTGTCAGGATAAGTATGTGATTGTAAGATGCAGTCGGAAAGAACGCATCCTTATTGAACAAGTTGTTAACAAAAAGTCTTGAGTTATTCAACTGATGATTAAACAATAATGGTTCAAGTAAAATGTTTTCTAAGTCAGTTTGATCAGTTTTTACACAAGATCTGTACTTTTTCCAAGCTGCGATGGCATCCTTCCAAGAAGGGTTACTGATAGTAGTATATGTGTTTCTATATTAGCCACTAGCATTGCACGATTCTCAATTGGGACTTAACTTAGAGTTTGCTCCGGCGAAAGAGGATCCCCTAGAATTAAGATAAAACTTTTTGAGTTGCACACGAGGAAGCGCTGTTGGTTAAAATTGATATCTATTTTATCATCTTTGGACCAGATCCAGACTTTCTTAAAACTTAGTAACTATAAATTGTTTAGATACTGTGTCGAAAGCTTGCTCAAAGTCAGTCAATATTGACAATCCTTTCTTTGTTTGTATCTTATTTTCGAACATGATGTCGTACAAGAACCTGATGTTGTCACTCATACATATACATGTACATGGAAAAAATCCAGTTTTGGTTCTCATTGATAATAGTATCTAGAGTACTCTTTAACCTAATTGTACATACAAGAGCTGATTGGGGCGCCAGTTTTTTAAGTAGTTTTCTATCTTTTCACGGTTTGGGTATACAGATGATAATACCACTCTTCGGTACCACCTGTGCATGGTCGATGTCAATATATATATATATATATATATATATATATATATATATATATATATACTGTGTCTCGATTATCTGCCGAAACAGATTCCATTCTAATCTCGAAAGTGTAGATTCGCTTGTGTCCTGTTGTCTTGTGAATATATAACGCCATCGCCAGAGATAATAGCCTGTCTCGAACTTCTATTCAAGCATTGGGAGAAAAAGGCAGAATACCAGTGAAAAATATGTGAATCGATCACTGAAAATGAGTGATGACACCAGGTGTTCGATGACTTGGTTGATGCATGTCGTCGAATCCCAATTGCGTGGATTGATGGTCATGATGTCAATCACAGCTTTGTCTGGTCCAGACTCGATTACTTACGAACCGCCGTCATATAGCTGGAATATTGCTGAGTGCGGCGTTTAAACAAACAAACAAACAAACAAACAAACAAACAAACAAACAAAACAAACAATTTACTGAAATAAGCTGAAGCTAAACGGTAAGGTACATGCCTCCTGCCAGGTGTTCGGAGTCTAGAGTTTTAACAGCTCTTTCAACATAGCCAGTCACCAATGCTGACCGTTACGTGAACTCAAGAAAAAGTCATTATTGGTGAAACGATGGTGATGTTGCTTGATATTTTTATGATACTAACCATTAGTTTTTGGCATAATCTCAAACAGAGCTTATAGATATTCCTATGGGCATCACAAACAGAGCACCAACCATCTCGACCTTGGTAGCATGTGGAACTGATCGAAGGTCAACCATCTCGACATACGTGCGTGTGGCTCCGAAAGAAGACCAACCATCTCGACCCATCTTCCCGAGGCAAGAGAGTTAACTGACTATAAAAGTACAGTTTCCACCCTTGCCGAACTAGGCTGGTATTATCGAGTTACATTTTGGTTGGACTAACGAGTCTATGCATAGTCCAATCAAAATCGCGCACCGTTATCGAAATCCGGTTCGTAAACCGTCGTGCAGATTTCGGTCGATTGCAGGATTTGCAAAGTATGTGCACCACCAACTCGTTGTCAGCAGATATTTTCCAAATCTTTTTATGTTTTTAATCAAGGTGCTCGCGTGATTTGATGCATTTCGCGATGTAAGACCCGTTTTATCACAATATAGATCTTGATCATCGATCAGATCGTCCTGACTGGACGCCACCATTTTGTGGGAAGCAAACGCAAGTGATACGAGAGGTGGAATCTGATTGGTCCATAGGAGAGGCTTAGAAGGGACATAGCTGGTAATAGCCACTGGTGGCGCTACGATCGAGCCCAGTAATTACAGCCTAGTTCGGCAAGGATGGAAACTGGACTTTTAAAGTCAGTTAACTCCCTTGCCTCGGGAAGATGTCTCGACCTTGCTTATGCGCTGACTGAAGGCCAACCGTCTGGACCTTGCTTATGCGCTGACTGAAGGCCAATCGTCTGGACCTTGCTTACGTTTGCGCTGACTGAAGGCCAACCGTCGCAAACGTACTTGCGCGTAGCACAAATAAGAAAGTTCTCCACTAGCGTTTGCACTGACATAAGGCCAGCTGTCTCGAACTTACATGCATGTCGCCACGTCATTATAGCTTTCTTCTTGTCCACGGTGAATTGTCGATGCTATGTTTTTTCTTCCTACATTTACTTATCCCGACAAAGCAATTGTGAGAGGTACCAGCAAAGTTTGCAGCTAATAGACGACTCAATACTAATGAACTAGCACACTTTTTAAGATATATCTTTGTTCCTTTCAACGTAGCACACTATGAGAAGATGACGTTTTTTGTTCAAGGTTATAGATTGGTATTTGGACACGAGGTTATACATGGCGTACAGTTCATCAGGAAGTCTACAAAAAACAGCTTGACACTTTTACATCTAATAGGCACCATGCGGCCTCACATTTTCTTCATGTATACCCCTGAAGTGATAGATCATTAGGTACTGAAGGAGTCGGGTCAATGCCAGTAGTACAGGCTATAGTTATGTGTTGTATTGTAAAGCAAACGGGGAATGTAATTAATCAGGACTGTTTGAAGATTGACCATCGCGAGGGACCAAGTAGCTGAACGTTATCAGTCTTTCCACATCCTTCCCCACATCGCGTGCCGTGGCACATACCTAACACTGCGGCACAACAGATTTAAGCTAAATGTCTGAATAATTTAGTGGGATGATCCCCAGGGAATGGAAGGCAACAGCGTTGTCTGTTTTTTACAATCTGATACAACGACTGTGAATAGAATTTGTTAGTTTGTTAACTCCTAAGAATATTGAATGTGCCTTCATGTCCCCCGTGTGTATATGCTTGAAGGAATGTGAGTCATTGGCCACAGCTTCACTTCTGGAGTGAGTGAGTGAGTGAGCCTTGATAATCCTATTTTGCATCAAACATGCTGAACGTCAAAACATAAAAGTTATTTATGTTATGCAAGTAATGAACTTAACAAGAGGTCGTAAATCGCAATTTCGAGATCATAATTCTTAAAGCATTTGCAAATGATTTTCTCTTAATGTTTATCATACATTCATCGCGTTAAATGAAGCACGAACAAATCAATGGCTGTATCCGAATTAAATGCTAATATGTTTGAAGCACAGAGCCGAACGGGATCTTCCGACCTTCAACGATTGTCTGTCAGTCAAATCATAGTTCTGCAGAATACGTGTTGGTGTGAAAAAAAAAGATCTATGGGACTTTTAAATCGATACAAGGAACTATCATGATTTCACTTGGCGTGCATCGACTCCAGACAGAGTGGGGGAACCAATAATTAACGCACACGACGTATCCATGAGGGGAATCAAACTCGACAAACCACAAGAAAGTGCTGCTCGTTATTTCAGACTTAGAGACTATCTAGGTACCACCTCGTTGTGGGTCTCCACAATCTTAAAGAATGATTGGTTGAATATGGTTTAACATCGCTTGTAGCATTACTCCAACAATATCATGGCCGGCGACATCAGACACGGACAAGCAAACGCCACTCAAGGATAGAATAATCGGAGCTAACCGAGATACCCAAGTAATGGTGCATTTCATATGTTGTAGAAAAATATGTCTGAATGAATTTGAACATGAATTTGAACAAGGTTAAAACTTCACTTGGTATAAATATTCGACCTTCAAAATACATACTGTCCAATTAGGGATGTTAAATTCAGGTTATACATACATATGATTCAAGACAAATTATCTGACATTATAAATTGCCTTTCCAATTTCGTTACAATAATCAAGTTAGATAGGAAATTTGAGAAACGTTTTCTATGCACAAAATCCGAAAACTGCAAGCTTCAGCAATGAATATGAATAGATAATGATCAACGCGGAAGTCCATGAATACTGTATGTTGAAGGCGACATCAGTATGGACAATCTTTGCCCAAGAGCATGATATACTGACCTTTGACGTTCTTTATGAATACCCCTTTGGCCGTGGGGTTTTTAATTTCCAGATGACATTAACCTCAGTGGACAATTCCACAGTGGTCTTCTGAACTGTAGATTCCAAAGTCTGGTGTACTCTCAACTACAAGCCGATCATTTACTTATTCCATTAGACACTTCTATTGCATAGCAAATCCGTGTAATGGATAGTTGTTCATTCTTGATGGGTAGTCGAAACCAGAGAAGAAATTAACAGTATTGGGAAACATGGCGATGGTTGGAGCGGCTGGTGTTATCAAATGGACGACACTTCTGTCAATAACACTATTACCGCCGTGAAAAAATAATAAATCAATGCACTGACCAAGAAATTAAATAACTTGAGCCCCGTTTCATTTCCTCGCGTCTCCCCTTGTTCCCCGGGATAAGGTTAATTCACTGACCAAAATCCGATTAGTTAGCACCGTCAAAGATCGAGTTCAGATAAGCGAAACCCAGAGAACGTTCAGTGTGTGTTTAGGGAAGCCGTACCCTCGACAAGTCAAATTTGTTTTTGACACATGAGATATTTTTGTTGGAAGCAGTATTTTGGCTCTTCCGTTTCCTGGATTATTTGTGGATTGTGTAATGTCTATTTCATCAACACGACACTTGACTTAGGATATTGTGTTTTAGTGCGATCATGTCAAGTGATTGAACGCTTGTGTGTCTGCAAAGCGTTGAGACTTAAATGCATGTGAAAACAATTGTAGAACACCCAGAGCAAATCATTTTGAGCAACAATACAATTAATAGAGACGGTTATGATGTGCCAATTTTCAGATTACGTCATAAATAGAAAATAAATAATGAGTTTTATTTGATTTCTATTTTCCAGAAAAATGTCAAATTTTAATGTTGATCTCCAAGTTGCAGTATCCAACCCATAGCTCTCTTATCATTGCTTGTGTAGCTGTAATATTGGAATGGGATGATAATTTTGAAATGTTTAAAGTAATTACATTCAACTAAATATGCAATATATTAATGGATGCTCTGACATTTATCACTTAGGCTTCAGAAACCATAAACATGCAATTCAGAGTAACATCAATCATATCCTTTGTGAATTGGATTAGCGCCTGGATAATCATCTCTATATCGGCCTATTAATTAAGCTCAGTTATGTGTTTAAATTGTATGAATTATTTTAATGGCTCTTCGACGTTATGGTGTGAGTAGCGGGTGCTACCGGTCGGGCAGGATATGCTTACTCTTTTCGTGGACACCTAGTGTCATCACTGATTTTCACTGATCCATTCATGTAATTTTCAACGCTATTTTGCCTTTCACTCTCAATGGAATATGCTTCGGCGGGTAATCGAGACTGGTTAATCTCTGGCGTTGACATTGTATACTTACAAAACCCAGTATATTATAAGCGAATCTACACTTCAAAAAATCGTATGTATAATGTATATGTATATGATGTTTTGGTTCTTTCTTTCCTAAGACCGCCTCCAGCCTCCGCCCGGAGAGCGGACGGTCCGGGGTTCGATCCCCGGCCGCGTCATACCAAAAGACGTTAAAAGATGGTATTTGTTGTTACCCTGTCTGGCTCTCGACATAAAGGGGCTAAAACAAGAATTGGTCGGCTCGGAGTCAGTATACTGTCTCTGAGTGGGGTATTCATGTTAAACTGCGGCATGGTATCTCAGTGAGCTAGCACTATCAAATCGGCATCAGTCCGGACTAGTACAAGCAGCCATACACACACGTGCATGCACGTCGCTGTATAAGTGTAATAATCTTTGACACGACGTTAAACCCAATTACAACTCACCTCACCCTTCGTTTTAAATAAATCGTGTCCAGATGTCATCTGCAAGAGAAATCTGCAGATAAAATGTGTATTTAGCCGATGGTATCAAGCTATGTAAAAATTGTAAATTCATGTTCTCAACTGCAACACAAAAACATAATTCACTTTGTTGAATTTCTTTTCCAATCTCGTTTCTTCATAATTCAATATTCGCGTTGTGATGACATAAGTACACGTCGATCTGTTCACAATTTAAGAGATGTAAGAAACACACATTGGACGTATAAACATGTACATACATAAGCATTTCTTTGACACGTCGTAATCCTTTATTGTGATTAATGTTAAGTCTACTTGTATGTACGTCCAGTATCAAGTGTGGACGGTAAAGGACGAGGTGGGATAAGGGTCCTGTTTGGCCCACAGTATCTGCATAATTTAAGAAATGAGCCAAACGTTCAGAAATGGGTATGAACGTTATCAGATGTGTTCATATAAATGACAAGTGGACTTAGTTCATTTCAACAGATGAATGTTTGGGACTTTGGACAACACAATATGCATAGATAGGACAAAATGTGTTAGAAGACAAAAGTTTACAATTATTTGAACATGGGCCTTGACTCAATATTAATTTCAGCAGATAAAAACTGCACAGACATATGATAGATAACAGATAGCTGCTAAGTCACGGACATCATCATACTTTTTCGATCATTTTAGACATATTTATGTGCTTAATCATGTCGTATTTCAAAGTTTTCCGCCAAAAGGAACTGACGTACAGTCCTGAAATAAATAATATTTCTCTATGCACACTAAGAAGAATTTTCTTGGCAACTTCTTTCATGTAATGAGTCAGTAAAATATGGTCTAGATTTATACGAGATCATATTAAACATTCAATCGTACTTGTAATACCATGCAGATATTGAAGCGTTTATTGAAACGTATCTGGACTCAAGAAAAAGGTGGATTGATGTTTCTATAAAATTGATAACATTATACAATTTTCATAAGACCTTTTTCATTTATTTAGTTTATATTTTATTAAATACTTTTCAATATAGCGTCATTTCATAATGTCACCAAGTCCCAGATGCATCCAACTCGAGGAAGCCTTATAGCAAGCATGAACTAGTAATATAATAAGATAGTTAAACATATAACGATAACTGAACCAAACAAGCAAATTTCACATGCCATATAAGGAGGAATGTTTTAATGTGTGATCTCATGTGACGCTGATGTCACAGATGGTGGTATATTGTTCTGCTCCAGAAGTAACGATTGTTCTGCTCCAGATGTAACGCTTGTTCTGCTCCAGAAATAACAATTGTTCTGCTCCAGATGTTACGCTTGTTCTGCGCAAGAAATAACAATTGTTCTGCTCCAGATGTAACGATTGTTCTGCTCCAAAAGTAACGATTGTTCTGCTCCAGAAGTAGCGATTGTTTTGCCCAAGATATAACGACTGTACTGCTTCAGATGTAACGCTTGTTCTGATCCAGAAGTAACGATTTTCTGCTCAGGATGTAACGACTGTTTTGCTCCAGAAGGAAAGATTTTTCTTTTTCGGATGTAACGATTGTTCTGCTCATTCCATTAAGGAGGAATGTTTTCATGTGTGAACTCATGTGACGCTGATGTCACAGATTGTGGTAGATTGTTCTGCTCCAGAACTAACGATTGTTCTGCCCCAAATGTAACGATTGTTCTGCTCCAGAAGTAACGATTGTTCTGCCCCAAATGTAACGATTGTTCTGCTCCAGAAGTAACGATTGTTCTGCTCCAGATTTCACAATTGTTCTGCTGCAGAAGTAAAGATTGTTCTGCTCAAGAAGTAACGATTGTTCTGCCCCAGAAGTAAAGATTGTTCTGCTCCAGATTTCACAATTGTTCTGCTCCAGAAGTAAAGAGTGTTCTGCCCCAGAAGTAAAGATTGTTCTGCTCCAGATTTAACAATTGTTCTGCTCCAGAATTAAAGATTGTTCTGCTCCAGAAGTAAAGATTGTTCTGCCCCAGATGTCACGATTGTTCTGCTCTAGATGTAACGATTGATCTTCTCCAGAAGTAACGATTGTTCTGCTCCAGAAGTAACGATTGTTCTGCCCCAGATATAACGACTGTACTGCTTCAGACGTAACGATAGTTCTGCATCAGACGTTACAATTGTTCTGCTCCTGATGTTACGAGTGTTCTGCTCCACGGGATGATATCCCAGCTATTTGAGCTAAGACCCACTATTTGGTGATACAGAAACAGATGCTTACAATATAGTCGGCATCGTACAATGAACTCTGCTTTTATTATGATTATGGAAATGTTTTTGTTGCTTTTATTTACTTTCAATTACAAACAAACATAACCCTTTCGCTCTCCCTCAAAGGTAACCCCCTCCTAAGTGAGCCCTGCTGTAACTTTGTAAAACAGTTTGATACATTTGAACGTAGGCACTGCGTAACGTATCAATACATTCCCAATCAAATCGAGGTAATAAACGCTCAATCCCACGCAGAGTAATCAACGCCGTTGAAAGACGATAAGCTAATATTGACATAAACACATCAATACCAGTCTTAGAAATTAACAGATAGTTGCTGTGTAAAAACATCTTGCTAGTTTTTTGTGTCTTCATTCCGCACTGTTATTAACTTAGATAAGGTTATATGTTATACACACGCACATATTGATGATGATGTATACTGAATTAACAAGGATTTGGTGTGACAGTTATTGCCGCCAGGCATCTCATGGCGCTCGAGCGTTGAGAGGGGCATTATTCTGTGCTGGGAGGTTACCAGACTCAAGGGCAACGAGGGACAATACTCAACTCCTTTCCAAAAAAAGACTTCATCCTTTTATGTTCTACCAATGCTTGTTGATAATCCCGTGAATCGATGGTCCGGTCGGTCTTCTATTCTGTATGCTTGACTCCTATTGATGGTGCTTCTGAAGACGGTGCTGTAGGGGTCCAATAACTTGAGTGTCACTAACGTTGTTCTGGTAGCCCCCCGTCAAAGCTGACTATGGCCATTAGGCTGTCGCTATCATAGCCACGAGTGCCGTCGTTTGCGGGCGAAATTGAAAATTTGCATGTCTATGTACTCAATCCAGATTTATCACCTATTATATAATAGGAAGCTATACATATGGATGAACGTCTTGGTGATAAAGTAACACTAATATGTACATGCTATGGGGCGTAGACACTTTTATGTTGTTCTTCATTGCATATACTGCAGTGATGTATGTAATGTGAGCATGGTTTTCAAGAGGATGGAAATGAACTATTCGAGAATCATAACACAAAAGGGGTTGTGGGGGATACTATTAGTTACACTATCTTCTAAATGTAATCACTTTGTGATGTAACTTCTCATTTTATACAGACTTGGAATCTGGACAAACTGAACATAGTGAGTGTTTGAGGTTGGGTTTACACCGCTTTTAGTGATGTCCCTGAAACATCATGGCAGGGGACACCAGAAAGGGGTTCACAGAATTTACCCATGTGGGAAATGGAAGCAGGGCCTTGGATGTGATGAGCGAACGCTTTAACCACAAGGCTAAACCACCGAAGAAAAGAATAGATAAGGGATTGTGAGGGTCGTTGATGTTGGGCGTTCTTGAAGATGCATGTCTAAATAACGTCTGAACTGATTTGAACCCTTCTTGTTTCATTCAAATTTGGAATAACGAGAGAGAAGTGACATGTCCGTTCAGGAAAGATTTGGAATAAAACATATGCTGGTACATGTTAAAGTTGAAAAGTTTCAACAGCCACAAAGATCAGACACAGTTTTTCTGATTACTGAACATGTTATAATTGAGTGAGGTCTGATCAATTTAATGACATTCAACTATGCCCACTCTCAAAAAAAACTGTGCATATGATTTTACCATTCTTTTGTCAGTAAATATACATCGGCTATTTATACCTTCATACAATATATATATGTGTCAGGAATCAGCCTACGTATCTTTCAGGTGGCAAGGTATCCCACCTCAGGGACCTATCCTGTGTTGCTGTTATCTGCTTGTATATCGGGGATGAAGAATTAATGTTTACCGATGTCTAATTATTGGAATTCTTTTCGAGGAACGTTTTCTGTATCAACCATGAAACAACATTACAAGTGTTGTAGATGTGTCCGTGAAGTCAGTTTTAGTTGGCCGCGATCGAAAGAGATATGGAAATTAGCAAGAGATAATCTCTACATACTGGTGTGCCCCGGCTTGAAACAGTATTTAAGTCGTATCAAGGAGAAAACCAGGTTTTACTACTTTGATGAAACTCACAAGCTTGGGCATGGTGCTGAGTAACCTTGAAACATAACCTGGGCGAACGGAAATCGAAGCCACGGTTATAGGTTTCTGGCGTGCCCAGGGGACGCAATTCTGCACAGCGAATTGCGGTGCCTGTGACGAGTGGCCCACAAGACAAGTGTGTCTGAATACAGTGTAAATCCCTCTGTGGAATATGCCTCTTAACTCCCAGACCAGTTTAATTGACAGGGAAGTTACACCATGGAATGCATAATATGAAGACACGGTTATATCTAAGTTACATCTATATCTGAGTCTGACATATGTCTGCGGATTACCAGGAGCCCGTTACTGGGGGCACCACTTGGACATCAGCATGGAATTCAAAATAAATGACGGTGTGAGATGTTTACAGAAAGGCTAGGTCCTGCCATTGTGATTTGCATCCGAATGTTTTGTTAACGACTGGAGCATATATCATCCTGCATGAATACAGATATTAACTTACGTGATGAACTCATTTAACCGTTTTTTAACCCTCGGCAGTAATTATCAACGTCTGACTCTTCTCCTGACCTTGACTTGTGTAGGATGGTGCTACCAGTTGTTTTCTGAAGTAGTCGCGTCCATTTAGTTGCGCTTTGTTTCTTTTCGTGTATGATTCATGTGTGAATGCCCCGAATGCATTGATAATGTATACATACTATATCCTCCAGTGGTCAGAATGTGCTCGGATCTGAGCAGAGATTGTGGAGTTTCAAGTTACAAAATGACATTCCATTAACAGACTCAGTGCTGGTCCTTATGCAGAGAGGGCTGGGGATGGCTTATCTTGAAGACATTTAACGGAGATAATATTACCAAGCAAAAGCAACTGTGTAACAAAGTATACACGTGACTCGTCTTTGCCTATAATAAAGCATTCACAAATATTCTTCCGTAAAACTGTTGTTCAGTAAAATATGTACATTAGGTTAGAGTGCAGTCAGTTGTTATCTAAATATCCTGATATTTGGGTACAGAACTCAACTTTAGGTGAGTGAGTGAGTGAGAATTTTTACGCCGCTTTTAGCAATATTCCAGCAATATCACGGCGGGTGACACCAGAATTGGGCTTCACACATTGTACCCATGTCGGGAATCGAACCCGGGTCTTCGGCGTGACGAGCGAACGCTTAAACCACCAGGCTACCCGACCGCCCAAACTCAAATTTGAAGGCACGATATAGAATCTTAAATCTAGAATCTAAAGCCACTGCCACTTTTTGTTTTAACCCACCATGTTATTTCTCAATAGTTCCACCAGGTCCAATGAACGATTTGTATTGTTTGTGTAGGACACATTAATGTTTTTAAAGCATTTTCGGGAACAGGTTATTTATAAAAAAAATGCCTTGGCCCCTAATCTAACCAAGCTAGCTGCCAACTTTGATTCACTTCATATTTACATGAAATGAAGTGGTATGCACGTCACTGCAATGTTTTAGGCATGTCGTGACGTATCAGCTTAATATGGACGGGATGTGCATACGTCTTTTTGATTTGTGTGTTTGCCATGTATGTGTATACCAGTATTGATGGAAAACCAAAGTGTCATGTATGTGTAATCCAGTTTGGTGAAAGCCAAAAGCATGTATGTGTATACTAGTTTTGGCTGAAGCTCAAAGTGTCATGTATGTGTATACCAGGTTTTGTGGAAGCTCAGAGTGTCATGGATGTGTATACCAGTTTTAGTGGAAGCTCGAAATGTCATGTATGTCTAGACCAGTTTTGGTGGAAGCTCACAGTGTCATGTATGTGTATACCAGTTTTGGTGGAAGCTCTCAAAGTGTCATGTATGTGTATTCCAGTTTTGGTGGAAGCTCAAGTGTCATGTAGGTGTATACTAGTTTTGGTGGAAGCTAAAAGTGTCATGTATGTGTATACCAGTTTTGGTGGAAGCTCAAAGTGTCATGTATGTGCATACTAGATTTGGTTGAAGCTCAAAGTGTCAGGTATGTGTATACCAGTTTTGGTGGAAGCTCACAGTGTCATGAATGTGTTTACCAGTTTTAGTGGAAGCTCAAAATGTCATGTATGTCTAGACCAGTTTTGGTGGAAGCTCAAACTGTCATGTATGTGTATACCAGTTTGAGTGGAAGCTCAAAGTGTCATGTATGTGTATACCAGTGTTTTGATGGAAGCTTACAGTGACATGTATGTTTATACTAGTTTTGGTGGAAGCTCAAAGTGTCATGTATTTGTATACCAGTGTTTTGATGGAAGCTTACAGTGACATGTATGTTTATACCAGTTTTGGTGGAAGCTCAAAGTTTCATGTATTTGTATACCAGTTTTAGTGGAAGCTCACAGTGTCATGTATGTGTATATCAGTTTTAGTGGAAGCTCAAAGTGTCATGTATGTGTATACCAGTTTGGGGGAAGCTCAAAATGTCATGTATGTGTATACCAGTTTTAGTGGAAGCTCAGAGTGTCATGTATGTGTATACTAGTTTGGTAGAAGCTCAGAGTGTCATGTATGTGTATACTACATTTGGTGAAAGCTCAAAGTGTCATGTATGTGTAGACCAGTTTTGGTGGAAGCTCAAAAAGTCATGTATGTGTATACCAGTTTTGGTGGAAGCTCAAAGTGTCATGTATGTGTATACTAGTTTTTTGGTGGAAGCTCAAAGAGTCATGTATGTGCATACTAGATTTGGTTGAAGCTCAAAGTTTCATGTATGTGTATACCAGTTTTGGTGGAAGCTCACAGTGTCATGAATGTGTTTATAAGTTTTAGTGGAAGCTCAAATTGTCATGTATGTGTATACCAGTTTTGGTGGAAGCTCTCAAAGTGTCATGTATTTGTATACCAGTTTTAGTGGAAGCTCACAGTGTCATGTATGTGTATATCAGTTTTAGTGGAAGTTCAAAGTGTCATGTATGTGTATACCAGTTTGGGGGAAGCTCAAAATGTCATGTATGTGTATACCAGTTTTGGTGGAAGCTCAAAGTTTCATGTATTTGTATACCAGTTTTAGTGGAAGCTCACAGTGTCATGTATGTGTAATCCAGTTTGGTGAAAGCCAAAAGCATGTATGTGTATACTAGTTTTGGCTGAAGCTCAAAGTGTCATGTATGTGTATACCAGGTTTTGTGGAAGCTCAGAGTGTCATGTATGTGTATACCAGTTTTAGTGGAAGCTCGAAATGTCATGTATGTCTAGACCAGTTTTGGTGGAAGCTCACAGTGTCATGTATGTGTATACCAGTTTTGGTGGAAGCTCTCAAAGTGTCATGTATGTGTATTCCAGTTTTGGTGGAAGCTCAAGTGTCATGTAGGTGTATACTAGTTTTGGTGGAAGCTAAAAGTGTCATGTATGTGTATACCAGTTTTGGTGGAAGCTCAAAGTGTCATGTATGTGCATACTAGATTTGGTTGAAGCTCAAAGTGTCATGTATGTGTATACCAGTTTTGGTGGAAGCTCACAGTGTCATGAATGTGTTTACCAGTTTTAGTGGAAGCTCAAAATGTCATGTATGTCTAGACCAGTTTTGGTGGAAGCTCAAAGTGTCATGTATGTGTATACCAGTTTGAGTGGAAGCTCAAAGTGTCATGTATGTGTATAACAGTGTTTTGATGGAAGCTTACAGTGACATGTATGTTTATACTAGTTTTGGTGGAAGCTCAAAGTGTCATGTATTTGTATACCAGTGTTTTGATGGAAGCTTACAGTGACATGTATGTTTATACCAGTTTTGGTGGAAGCTCAAAGTTTCATGTATTTGTATACCAGTTTTAGTGGAAGCTCACAGTGTCATGTATGTGTATATCAGTTTTAGTGGAAGCTCAAAGTGTCATGTATGTGTATACCAGTTTGGGGGAAGCTCAAAATGTCATGTATGTGTATACCAGTTTTAGTGGAAGCTCAGAGTGTCATGTATGTGTATACTAGTTTGGTAGAAGCTCAGAGTGTCATGTATGTGTATACTACATTTGGTGAAAGCTCAAAGTGTCATGTATGTGTAGACCAGTTTTGGTGGAAGCTCAAAAAGTCATGTATGTGTATACCAGTTTTGGTGGAAGCTCAAAGTGTCATGTATGTGTATACTAGTTTTTTGGTGGAAGCTCAAAGAGTCATGTATGTGCATACTAGTTTTTTGGTTGAAGCTCAAAGTTTCATGTATGTGTATACCAGTTTTGGTGGAAGCTCACAGTGTCATGAATGTGTTTATAAGTTTTAGTGGAAGCTCAAATTGTCATGTATGTGTATACCAGTTTTGGTGGAAGCTCTCAAAGTGTCATGTATTTGTATACCAGTTTTAGTGGAAGCTCACAGTGTCATGTATGTGTATATCAGTTTTAGTGGAAGTTCAAAGTGTCATGTATGTGTATACCAGTTTGGGGGAAGCTCAAAATGTCATGTATGTGTATACCAGTTTTGGTGGAAGCTCAAAGTTTCATGTATTTGTATACCAGTTTTAGTGGAAGCTCACAGTGTCATGTATGTGTATATCAGTTTTAGTGGAAGCTCAAAGTGTCATGTATGTGTATACCAGTTTGGGGGAAGCTCAAAATGTCATGTATGTGTATACCAGTTTTAGTGGAAGCTCAGAGTGTCATGTATGTGTATACAAGTTTGGTAGAAGCTCAGAGTGTCATGTGTGTGTATACTAGTTTGGTCGAAGCTCAAAGTGTCATGTATGTGTATACTACATTTGGTGAAAGCTCAAAGTGTCATGTATTTGTATACCAGTGTTTTGATGGAAGCTTACAGTGACATGTATGTTTATACCAGTTTTGGTGGAAGCTCAAAGTTTCATGTATTTGTATACCAGTTTTAGTGGAAGCTCACAGTGTCATGTATGTGTATATCAGTTTTAGTGGAAGCTCAAAGTGTCATGTATGTGTATACCAGTTTGGGGGAAGCTCCAAATGTCATGTATGTGTATACCAGTTTTAGTGGAAGCTCAGAGTGTCATGTATGTGTATACTAGTTTGGTAGAAGCTCAGAGTGTCATGTATGTGTATACTACATTTGGTGAAAGCTCAAAGTGTCATGTATGTGTAGACCAGTTTTGGTGGAAGCTCAAAAAGTCATGTATGTGTATACCAGTTTTGGTGGAAGCTCAAAGTGTCATGTATGTGTATACTAGTTTTTTGGTGGAAGCTCAAAGAGTCATGTATGTGCATACTAGATTTGGTTGAAGCTCAAAGTTTCATGTATGTGTATACCAGTTTTGGTGGAAGCTCACAGTGTCATGAATGTGTTTATAAGTTTTAGTGGAAGCTCAAATTGTCATGTATGTGTATACCAGTTTTGGTGGAAGCTCTCAAAGTGTCATGTATTTGTATACCAGTTTTAGTGGAAGCTCACAGTGTCATGTATGTGTATATCAGTTTTAGTGGAAGTTCAAAGTGTCATGTATGTGTATACCAGTTTGGGGGAAGCTCAAAATGTCATGTATGTGTATACCAGTTTTGGTGGAAGCTCAAAGTTTCATGTATTTGTATACCAGTTTTAGTGGAAGCTCACAGTGTCATGTATGTGTATATCAGTTTTAGTGGAAGCTCAAAGTGTCATGTATGTGTATACCAGTTTGGGGGAAGCTCAAAATGTCATGTATGTGTATACCAGTTTTAGTGAAAGCTCAGAGTGTCATGTATGTGTATACAAGTTTGGTAGAAGCTCAGAGTGTCATGTATGTGTATACAAGTTTGGTCGAAGCTCAAAGTGTCATGTATGTGTATACTACATTTGGTGAAAGGTCAAAGTGTCATGTATGTGTAGACCAGTTTTGGTGGAAGCTCAAAAAGTCATGTATGTGTATACCAGTTTTGGTGGAAGCTCAAAGTGTCATGTATGTGTATACTAGTTTTTGGGTGGAAGCTCAAAGAGTCATGTATGTGTATACTAGTTTTGGTGGAAGCTCAAGTGTCATGTATGTGTATACTAGTTTTGGTGGAAGCTCGAAGTGTCATGTATGTGAAGACCAGTTTTGGTGGAAGCTCAAAAAGTCATGTATGTGTATACCAGTTTTGGTGGAAGCTCAAAGAGTCATGTATGTGTATACTAGTTTTGGTGGAAGCTTAAGTGTCATGTATGTGTATACTAGTTTTGGTGGAACCTCAAAGTGTCATGTATGTGTATACTAGATTTGGTGGAAGCTCAAAGTGTCATGTATGTGTATACTAGTTTTGGTGGAAGCTCAAGTGTCATGTATGTGTATACTAGTTTAGGTGGAAGCTCAAAGTGTCATGTATGTGTATACTAGTTTTGGTGGAAGCACAAGTGTCATGTATGTGTATACTAGATTTGGTGGAAGCTCAAAGTGTCATGTATGTGTATACTAGTTTTGGTGGAAGCTCAAGTGTCATGTATGTGTATACTAGTTTAGGTGGAAGCTCAAAGTGTCATGTATGTGTATACTAGTTTTGGTGGAAGCACAAGTGTCATGTATGTGTATACTAGATTTGGTGGACGCTCAAAGTGTTATGTATGTGTATACCAGTTTTGGTGAAAGCTCGAAGTGTCATGTATATTTAAACCAGCTTTGATGGGTACCTGGCGTGTCAAGTACACTGAAAGGCAAAAGAAACGTCACTGCTGAAAATACTGATAAAACTTAACAGACACTGGCAGTTACATGTTCTGTGGTCAATAAACTCGTTTATCGTTCTACAGCTTATTTTTGTTTAACAATTGAGTTTAAAATGGAGTGCTTTGCCCAAACGCAGCCTACAAAAGTGCAATGGGGCGGAAAAGTCTTGTCAAAAACATGATGCACGTGCATATCGTGCATGGTATGGGTATAACAGGCACCCAAAACTGTAAAGCTGGCTTTCGTTATTTCGATGCCATGCCAAGATTATCAGGAGGAAATGAGAGACAACAAGCGATCGGAAGACTGCAAGCAGGCCAGAGCGCACAGGTCGTTGCAAATGCATTCAATGTCAACGTCAGAACGATATATCGTTTGCAACATCGCCACAACACCACCAACACCACCGACGAACGACCGCGTAGTGGTCGTCCTAGAGTCACTACTCCCAGACATGATCGGTTCATGGTACGCCAACATCTGCAGAACCGATTCCGAATGGCCACTGAAACAGCTCGGCAAACCATTGGAAACCACCAGTGATCGTACAGTCCGACGTCGCCTAACTGCCAACAACATCTCGTGCCACCGTTCTGCTCGTGTACCCATCCTGAGAGATCGTCACCGACAGGCCCGACCGCAATGGGCCAGGCAGCATCAAAATTGGCGTCAACAGCAATGGCGAAGAATCATCTTCACTGATGTGTCGCTACTGTGTTTCAACGGTGGATGGCAGAGTCAGGGTCTGGCGAAGGAGGGGCGAACGTTAGGCTGATGCTTGTGTTATGGAACGAGACCCGTGGGGCGGCCGGAGCATCATTGGTTGGGGTGGAATCGGACTGAACCAGAGAGTGGGACCTGTGGTCTTTCAGAATATTGGTCCAGGCAGGGGTAATGGCATCACAGCTCACCGCTACATTGACCAAGTCCTCAGACCCCATATCGTGCCTTTTTTTGCCCGTCATCAAAACCACACCTTTCAGCAAGACAACGCTCGTCCCCACACTCTCACCAGGGACTTCCTCAAGCAGCACAACATCCAAATCATGCGTTGGCCTGCCCTCAGTCCGGATTTGAATCCCATTGAACACTTGTGGGATGAGATCCAACGCCGACTCAACGACGTACGCCCAAGGCCGACAACTGCAGCAGAACTGCGTGTAGCGTTCCTGGGGATATGGGCCCATATCCCAATGGCCTTCATCAACAGGCTAGTCCACTCCATGTACAGGAGATGTGTGGCTGTAGTCAACGCCCGTGGTGGCCACACCAGGTACTGTTTTGAACCCCCCCAGCTGTGATGTCTTCTGGTGCCTCCCCAAATTCACAATTCGCAAAAGCATTCCCCAGACTGTTAATTTCATGTGGGTCAAACACTGACTTTCTCCGATGTCTTCACTTCCATATATAAGCATTTGAAAATAAAGATATTTATATGATACATCCACATGACGTTTCTTTTGCCTTTCAGTGTATGTGCATACAGGTTTGATGGAACCCAAAATGTATGTGTATACCAGTTTTGGTGGAAGGTCAAAGTATCGTGATATCTTTAACACCTAATTACAATATTGCATTTTTCGGTGTTTACAGCAAGTTTTCTACTCAATGTGACTAAATATAGTTTATATCATCCTAATGCGCATTTTAGTGTTGCTGATATTTTAAAAAGGGTCAGATGTCTGTAAGATCTTGACGCCTGGTCCGAACTCGATCAAACACCTCACCCTACCCGCTCCATTGAAACAGTTGTCATCCAGCACAAAAAGCAAAAAAGGCACCAACTAAATCTCCACTTCATAAACTTTACAGGCCAGTTGAGAGGCAACGAATAAAGGTTTTCGTTGAAATGGTCTGTCTTTGATGTGGTGTTATTGGCTGTTCTCTTGGATGCCAAACTGGTCCACTGAGATGTTTCTCTAAAGTACAGTCTATGCCTGTAACAGGAGCAATGGAGGACCAACATACGGACCATTGACAACACAGACAACGGGTCGATCGCTGGAGGGCAGGCTAGAAAAGTCAAGGGTAACAGCAAAGTGTACTTTTTGTCTTACCAACAAGAACCACACGATTCCCGACAGGAACCAACCGAGGGGCATTTATTTCCCAATCTCTGGTAAACTGTGATGTGTGTACTGGCGAAACACAGACGCTCTCTCGTCACAAATCAGGCAAATGTTCCTGCAGCGAAGAGACAAACTCTCTTCAATTCCGACGGAGATAAATACTCCGGGACATTTAACATCCCAAATACAATTATTGCACCACTGACTTACCGTCTCCCCAGCCCCTCTACAGCTCAGTGTGTCCGTGATTTGATGCTAACAGCTACACCCCATTTCTCCCCCTCGGCCTTATTAATGGCTGCATTCTCTGGTTGTAAGACATCGGGGCTTGTCATTTATCATCTGTGTTTCATTGACCGAAACACGAAATGTAACCGATTGTTTTGCGTAAAGGCAATATCATTTGTTCACATATATTCTGAAATAGACTTTTATTAAAAGGTCAAAGGCGAACGTTGTCAAGCACCAACCCGTAGGCCGACCAGTCGATTTACTGGGGGACGGGCTTTGGAATAAAAAGAATAAATGTTTTCCACAACGGCCACAGTATCCTTTTCGGAGGATTCGTGTCTTCACACTGCACTAGACCCGTGCCATACCACGTCAACACTTGTCTAATTTGCTTTATCGCCCTATCACTTTTGAGTGAGTGAGGGAGTTAAAGATGATTTAAGCCATCGTCAAATTTACGTCAACACCTGGTATCGCTTGTATAATTTGCTTAATCGCTCTATCGCTTGTGAGTGAGTTAACGGTGATTTAAGCTATCGACAAAAATACGTCAACACTTGTTATCGCTTGTATAATTTTCTTTATAGCTCTATCACCTGTGAGTGAGTGAGTGAGTGAGTGAGTGAGTTAAAGGTGGTTAAACCATCGTCAGAAATACTGCCGCTATGACACTGCTGTCTGTCGCCAACAAATCGGATATCCGGCCTGTATTCAGCAATGTCATGGTTATATCACAGAAGACTAGCCAGCAATGTTGGAGCTATTATATTTTACCGACCTGTACTCCAGGGTTATACGTGTACACGCATCTATATATGTTTATTGTTTTACGAACTACTGGGTTCATTATTCAGTTGTAACTTTACAGTGTTTCACGGACACCTAATGTCCTCACTGCAACGTTACGGTGATTCGTGAACACCCGATGTCATCACTGTATCTTTACAGTGTTTCACAAACACTTGGTATTTTACTATTGTTACGTTACCGTGTTTTACGAACACCTGGTGCCATCACTGTTACTCTACAGTGTGTCAGGAATCCCTGGTGCCATCACTGTTACTCTACAGTGTGTCCGGAATCCCTGGTGTCATCACTGTTACTCTACAGTGTGTCCGGAATCCCTGGTGCCATCATTGATACTCTACAGTGTGTCAGGAATCCCTGGTGCCATCACTGTTACTCTACAGTGTGTCAGGAATCCCTGGTGCCATCACTGTTACTCTACAGTGTGTCAGGAATCCCTGGTGCCATCACTGTTACTCTACAGTGTGTCAGGAATCCCTGGTGTCATCACTGTTACTCTACAGTGTGTCAGGAATCCCTGGTGCCATCACTGTTACTCTACAGTGTGTCCGGAATCCCTGGTGCCATCACTGTTACTCTACAGTGTGTCAGGAATCCCTGGTGCCATCACTGTTACTCTACAGTGTGTCAGGAATCCCTGGTGCCATCACTGTTACTCTACAGTGTGTCAGGAATCCCTTTGTGCCATCACTGTTACTCTACAGTGTGTCAGGAATCCCTGGTGCCATCACTGTTACTCTACAGTGTTTCAGGAATCCCTGGTGCCATCACTGTTACTCTACAGTGTGTCAGGAATCCCTTTGTGCCATCACTGTTACTCTACAGTGTGTCAGGAATCCCTGGTGCCATCACTGTTACTCTACAGTGTGTCAGGAATTTCTGGTGCCATCACTGTTACTCTACAGTGTGTCAGGAATCCCTGGTGCCATCACTGTTACTCTACAGTGTTTCAGGAATCCCTGGTGCCATCACTGTTATTCTACAGTGTGTCAGGAATCCCTGGTGCCATCACTGTTACTCTACAGTGTGTCAGGAATCCCTTTGTGCCATCACTGTTACTCTACAGTGTGTCAGGAATCCCTGGTGTCATCACTGTAACTTTTCAGTGATTCTTCAGGGTAGGTTCTGGAATTTATCCATTGCTTTCTGTTTTCGACTGCTCTCCTTGTGCGAAAAATTCGATTCCTATAAATAAACCCGAAAAGCATTCATGTTTGACATTTCTTCCACATGTTTTCACATCCTATTTGCTATGATGTACACCACCCGGACCTCAGTCACTGACACTGCGCCATAATGCGATCATCAATTACTATGTATAACTGTCGATATGGTGATGGTATTTCTACGTGAGAAACAGCGTGATGAAATTGATACTATTATCTTGTCTTGACCTTGATCGGTCTAGGCTGGGCTTGGCTTGGCTGGGCTGGGGGAGCATCAACCTTGTTGTACTAAGAGCCCGACCAGTCGATATG
Organism: Haliotis rufescens; assembly: GCF_023055435.1. NCBI lineage: Eukaryota > Metazoa > Mollusca > Gastropoda > Lepetellida > Haliotidae > Haliotis > Haliotis rufescens. The sequence continues at coordinate 31,673,906 of NW_025964361.1, read as the reverse complement.
CTGGAAAAAGGTACTATAATTGTTCGTGAAAGCCTCGTTGGTTGAGTGGGTTAGATCGCTGACTTTGAGCGCTGGCGATTAAGATGATCTTAACTTCCATACTTTAACATAGGCTTACAATAGTCTTAGCGCTAAGATCGTTTTGTGCAAGTGGGCCCTAATCTACTGTGCTAAGTGTACAAGGTTCGGTATGGATAAGATATATGATATATCGCAATCAGTAACTGATGCCAGTGGTTACATCACCATTGTGTTCTCATGTCTGTATTTCTCTCTCTTACACGTATGAGTGACTGCGTCAGTTTGGTTTGATGCTGCTTCGGACAGAATTTCAGTTCTATCACGGCGTGTCACCTTGACGTATGAGGAGGGTTCGAAGTAACCCGTTGCACAAAGCGATTGAAGCGCGAGGACAGTCTAAGTCTGTGTTGCAGAATTGGAGTTACGACCACCGTATATATGAGACTGACAAACCTTAAAACAGTCAGAGTGGACCGGGATTCGACGCACGATTATAGGATTCTGGCATGCCTGAGGAACGAAGCTCTGCATAGCGAATTGCGACACCTTCGATGACTGTGACACCTGTGCCCCCTGTTTCACAGTTACTAGCGGAGAAAACTCACATCCATACATTTGTTTTTCAAAAGCACACTATTTCTTGTCTCGAATGTTTAAGCTGGACTTTTTAGTTGGGCTGAAGATGAGTGAGTGAGTGAGTGAGTGAGTTGGGTTTAACGGCGCTTTTAACATTATTCCAAGCATTTCGCGGCGTGTCAGCTTAATGTGTGAGGAAAGTGATGCAGGTTTCAGACGTTTACCACTTCGGTGAAACCCACGAGCACGGGTATGGTGCTGACAGACCTAGATACCAAATTGAGGCGAACCGGGATTCGAACCCACAATCATAGGTTTCTGGCGTGCCCAAGGGACGCAACTCTGCACAGCGAATCGCGGCGCCTTAGACGACTGGGCCACCCGTGCCCCCGGGCTGAAGATGAGCTTAATTATGTATTTTATATATTTTCTCGCTTTAAAAACATAAAACAATACACTTTTATTCTTTCAAATTACCACGGAGCCTAGCAGTTTTGATATTCCGTACACACGCATCGGAGAAATGGTTATCTCACTTCCACTTAGCGATGCGTACAGGGATGAAGACATTTTAGGCGTGACTTCCACTTTTTCACCTATACTCATACAACAACTTGACAAGTGGCGTGTTGCGTAAGCAGGTAGGAGATTGGCCAATCTTTTCAGCACGTATTATCTAAATGATTAGTGATTGTCCGATATTAAGTCCATTTAATTCCCTCTTTCGCTAGAAAACAACAGCAGCCACGCCATCTGCGTCATGCGATGCTGAATATCTCTATCGTGTTAGGACCATGTATGTACCTGTTTTACTGGTTTTAGTCGATAGGTGGTGGAACAGGTCTATAAATGACAATACCCTTAAAAGAGCAAGTCTCTTGGCAGATTTGATAAGAGTCACGGCCCCAGGTGGTTCAGGACAAAGCCCCCAATAGATATAAATTGCGATATTAATATGTGTTTGTATTTCTAACGAAGGTTTTTCCCTAAGGAGATAATGTCACAAATAAACCAACTTCATCTGCCTCTCATACAACCCTAACAAAATGTCCTTGCTTGGAGCAAAAGATGACGATTTTGTGATTTCGACGAACATATAATCAAATTTGTTATGGCGTTATACCACTATTTTTAAAATACGCGGAATTACGCAGAAAACGTTACTCCGATAAATCATTGATGTCCATAAATAAGACAATTAGAAGTAGCAGGAAGGAAATCATTGTAATGAGTTTTCATTGCTCTGACAAACCCGTGGCCAATTTCATGGACAGGTTAACATCAATGAACGCCATCTGAGAGAGCGTCTGTATTTCTATGGTTAATTACGTGCTGAGCTATTGTTGTGAACGAACCCAGAAACAGTTATCAAATGTAATGAGACAGTTGTGTGCAATTGTTCAGTGACCTACTTACATCCAGGGGACCGTGTATTGGGATGGACTCCGGTGTGCCATGAAAGTACTGCAACGACAAGGCGCCCAGATGGCCTCGTCAAGATGCTCGCAGGGGATGTTTGGAGATAGGGGAAGGCCACAAAAGATTTATTATTTGTTTGTCAGATGCTTTGGTTAGGAGTGTTGAGTAGGTGGGCGATGTTTTTCTTAAATAGGAACAGATAAATTTCTCCTGGTACTTTGAGCGAAAAAAAAGCATCGTTAAATTGTTCCAGGTATTAATAAGCCTTTAGCCCTGATAGGGTTAAGTTTCTTCCATTTAGAAACAGTTGAACCAGCAGATGGGGGATCTAACAACCCAACAGAACCACGCCCTCACATCCACCCCTACCCCAACACACGTTCACACAAGTTACAACGAATAAGAGCAAAGAACCACACTCTTGCCCAAGGCTATTGGTATTTGTTTTGTTTGTTTGTTGTTTAACGCCGCACTCAGCAATATTCCAGCTATATGACGGCGGTCTGTAAATAATCGAGTCTGGGCCAGACAATCCAGTGATTAATATCATGTGCATCGATCCGCGCAATTGGGATCGATGACATGCATCAAATCAAGTCAGCGAGCCTGACCACCCGATCCCGTTAGACGCAGAGTCACCTTTTACGGCAAGCATGGGTTGCTGAAGACCTATCTACCCCGGACTCTTCACGGGTCCAAGGCTATTGGTGGAGCAGAGGTGTATGTACCAAACAACCTATTACTCACAGAACTAAGTGAACCATGAATTTTCTACCATTTGGCTTAGGTCCTGCCTGTTCTTCAATAAAACTACATTTGGAATATTTCTACACTGCAAACACGAAAGCGTCGTTATTTTCGCCTAAGGTCATTAAATAAATGACGGAAAATTCTTTCAAATTGATTAATTTGAGCGTCTAGAAAGCGTAGAAAATTCGTCGTCAATTTCAAGCTTATAATCGGCGCTTTGTGTACGCAAGTTGCTGAATACACCTACCATAAAATAAAGACTGTTTGAAGATATACATTTCTAAATATAGTCTGGTTACTGTTGTGCGCTTTATGTGATCTAAATCTGTATGTTAGTAGAGTTTAATATCGTATTGTATCTTTCGGCGCCAATAGTCTCACAGTTTATGCAAAAACCTGATTATAAAATCATTTTTTGAAACCATCATTACTTGATCGATAACAATTGGAAGTGTATTGAAAACATTAATCATTCAGAATGTCATGATCATTATGACAGAAAGTTACATAGCAACGTTAATCTCCACCCCGTTTGATAATTACATAGTATATGACAGTGCTCCAATTCACTTGCTTATTCTCTGTAGTTGACTTTTTGAACTGATATTATTAAAATTGTACATTTCATATCAACATGAGTGTTGAATGTTGGACGAAAACCTCTCCTGCTCAGAGATATCATTTTACAAATTCTTGATGGAAATTTATACAATAAATATGTGCTTCTCAAAACAAAATTACGGTTGCTTTTAAAGAATCTTCAAGGTTCTTTATCAAAGTTGGTTACATTTCCTTAATTTACCCTTTGCTAGCAAAGTTTCCAATTTCGTCTTAAAAACCCGTCGCAACAAGATGTGCAGAGCAAATCAAAGAAACCCATCGGCTTTGAACTAGATTGCAACCCCAATAACTCACACCATCATTTAACATGTACATAAAACGCCAGGACAGAACTAAAGGTATTTATCTGAGGCTCTTAGTGTCAGATAGGTGGCACAAAGTGTTGGCCTTGAGCGTCTGTTGCAAGTGTTTTTGACTGTGAATCAAAGAAAGGACTTCATGATTGATAGCCCTACCACCTCAAGTCTTGGCGAATCTATTCACGACTCATCTTCACAAACAAATCCAATAAAGGAAAATACGGCAAGTTTATAAGATTACCCCCAAGTATTGCGTGGGGTGAAGGAATCAATGCATGACACGGGTGTAAAGTGATTACCAATATTGTACAAATAACGAATGTTTAAGGAAGAAGCCGGTGTATGCTTTCAAGCACTTCTGTCTTTAAGACTAATAATGGACTCCTTTTTAAGCTTTATGACAGCATTACAAGACAAGCGATAAGAGCATTGAAAGAACTCCTTATCATTTGCCGAACTGTAAGTAGCGGTTGTGGCGGAATTAAGTCAAATATTTGATTACCTAACATTTGTACTCCAAACTATCAAACCTTTGATTATGCTCTAACATGCTTATATCTGGGCTTGCTTGTTTGGAGCTTTTTGTAAATTCAGACAGTTCTCTTTCGTATCGATGTCATCGGGTACAGTAGGTGATATATCGATTCATCATTTAATTGGACGATTTCCCTCTGCGACAATAAAGCTTCTATTAGTCCAATACATTTGTCACAGGGAGTTGATACAATCAGGACATACATAGCTTTGTCGTACGGTCTAAGCCCCTTCCTTAACATGTAACTACTATATTGCTGTGTGAGGGTATTCAGCAACGTCCTGAATGGATACTATGTCTAGACGCAGAATGAAATATCCTTGATATAAATATACCTAAGCATTACCGAAGGATATTTGTATTATGCCATGAAAAATTGGATGCATCTATCAGCCATGTTCTCTGTATATTCCCGCGTCTGATATATTAGTAATTCTATCAGTCATCGTTTGCAGTTTGCGTCGGAGCTATTGTTCCATCATTGTGTTCACGATTACACGAACATTGAACACATTTGTACACATTTGGAATGTTCAGATTACACAAATAGTACAAAGATTGACCTGAAATGTAAAATCATGGATGTTGAATTCAAGATAACAAGTTATATTATGTGTACATTTAGAAAGGAAGTGATCATGAAAGCTAGATTATTTCATTCTGGCATGATAGAGGGACACCCCTCTGCACAGTGAATTGCGGTGCCTAAGGCAACTTGGGTACCAATACTTGCGAAGTGTCACTGCAGAGTCCTCACTGGCTTTGGTGAAAGTTCGAAGTGATGCAGGTCTTCGACGTTTACCAGTTTGGTGAAACCAGGTACCACGGGTATGGTGCTGACAAACCTAGAAACGTACTCAAGTCGGACTGGGATTCGAACTCACGATCACAGTTGCACGCAGCTTAAGGACGCATTTCAGCATAGCGAATTGCGGAGACTCAGACAGCTGGGCAACCCGTGCCCCCACTCACAATCTGAAACTGTGAGTGTCGAATATACACGTGTAGTAATATAGCTGTTGTGTGTGTTTCAGTGCCTTGCCTTTGAGTATGTCCCTGGCAGAGGTCAAGATGTACAATGCGTCGCAGCTGCTGGAGAACATGCTGGTGGGTTATGACAAGCGGCTGAGGCCTGGATTCGGTGGTACGTCTCTGCTTATCATGTTGTTTGGGATTGATATTGGACCTTCCCGGTACATATAGACATAGACATAGGCATAGACATAGACATAGTCGGTACATATAGACAAAGGCATAGACATAGACATGGAAATAATAATAATAATAATAATAATAATAATAATAATAATAATAATAACAACAACAACCACAACATTTTCTCCTCGTCGAGTCCTTTTCTAATTTCATCGGCATATTTTTACGACAAATGCAACATTCTTCATCTGAAACGTGGCAAGGTAGAAGAGGGAGCATCAGTCATTTTACTTGGGGGAGGAGTTATTGACCATCTCGTGGAAGGTCAGGCCTAACCGTACTTGGGCAGCAGGTTAGGGACAAACTCCAGAATGCCCATATAAAAAAAAAAGAATACAAATGCCGACTTAAGAAAATCTGGGTTTCAGTGCTGAACGCTCACAATAAAGTCAAAGCCACAAATACTTAATATGCTGTACCCGTTCTTTCGTATTCTTTTGGTGTTGTTGTTTGGACGAAACAAGAAATTCAGGCCAACTTCTAAGTAATGCCTATCAAACAAATTAAAGAAATTCAGGGTATTGAAACCCTCACACGGAAATTCATGTCAGGCAATAGATCCCACCATCCTCGTTCTTCCTCAAAACGCGTATATTTACCAATCATAATGGGAGGGCGTGGTTTGATTAACGTGGTGTCTCTTTGTGATAGAATTGTATTGTGCACTTTTGCACACATTTATTTGTCTATTGATCCTCTTGTGAAGCATGTCAAGACTCATGATGAAAATAAGGCATTCCACAGTTTTCTTTAACGAGCCAAGGATATGGGACATAATCTCAATGTCAGTGTTGATTTTGTTCTGTGTTAACCAAGCGGAGTGCCATCTCAAATCGGCCCTGCAACCCTGCAGAGTTCTTCGATTGGATGAAGTCGGCTGGCCTGAAAAGTGACTCAGAAGGCTTTCTGTTTGCTGCTCAGGACCACTCACTTCCTACTGGAAACCGTCAATGTGTGATTTTACATCAAAATGTTAATATGAAATGTAGATTATGCAATAAATTTAATGAGACTGTCCAACACATTGTCAGTGGATGCCCAGCTTTGGCACAAACTCAGTATCTTAAGCGACATGATGGTGTAGCGCCGTGCTTGTGGTTTTGACACAGAGGTCCATCCATGGTACGACCCGGAATATGTAGAGGGCGTCATGGAAAATGATAAATACAAAATTCTTTGGAATAGGCCCGTTTACAGCCTCAGACGTATCCAGGCCAACAAACCTGATCTTGTCCTTTTTGATAAATCCAATGAAATCATTTATATCATTGAATTTTCTGTCCCTTTTGACACTAATGTGATTGACAAGATTCGGGAAAAACATGGCAAATATGCGGACCTCGCTTTCGAAATGTCACGCTTGCATCCCAAGAACCAAGTTGTCCGACTCCCCATTGTTCTCGGTGCCTTAGGTTTGGAACCTCCCAATCTGTTGACTGACATTGGGAGAGTACCCGGGTTTGCTACCAGGAATACACCATCTGACAATCTGGGTAATGCAGAAGGCTGCAGCGTTGCCGGGGAGTCTTCACGTTCTCCGAAAAGTTCTGGGTGGGTTCGACTTTGCAGCGCTTCCTGGGACATTTCCCATTCGCTGTCAGGGCTGCGTGTAAAGGGAGCAGGGGCCCTGAGCTGATGATGAACCTAACCAGCCTGACTGTGCCTCGATCATCCAAACCCTCTTTGCTTCATATTTTATTTTAATCTGTTCATAATAATAATCATAAATGTACCGGGAGCTGACCTGGTGGTGTGGGTTAGCCCAGTGGTTAAATCGTTCGCTCGTCACTCCGAAGATTCGGGTTCAATTCCCCACATGACCCGGGTACAATTCGTGAAGCCCACTTCTGGTATCCCTCGCAGTGATATTGCTGGACTATTGCTAAAAGCGGCGTAAAACCATACTCACTCACTCGAGCTGACCTTTGGCGACCTGGTTTCGAATTTCAGTGGAATTTGTTAATTTTCTTGGGACAAATAAACGAATATGAATATCCCATAAGAATATGACTTTTACGATCTTAAAGGGATATGATTGTGAATAACTCTACCGAATCTTATTGCATGACGTTTGCTGAACTCTTAAATGTCTTCATTCCGTAGTGTGGTGTATCTTCAAATCTCTCTGCTCACTAAATATTGATAAAAGCGGGAATGTGTTGACGAGGCCGTGTATGCTGTAATTAAATTAATGTCAATAAAAAGGACAAATATTTATGCAAGGAAATAATTTTCCTTGACAGAACACGATTGCCACATTACTGAGGCTGTCTCTATCTACACACAAGCAATATGAAACCACATCAATCAGTATAATGAAACAATAAACGAAGTAAATTATTATTGATAACACTTTATATAACCATACCTTACGATTGTAGAAGATGGAACATTTATTAATATTATCACAATTTACTAAGTATCCTCAGAGCAGAGGTCAAACTGACGGTTTGACTTGTTGTCCAAATGAGAATAAGATGATGGAACAACTTTGAAGTTCTACTTTCAATTTGACAAAGATATCGATCCAAAACTTGTTTTCTAAAAACGTGAATCGAACACAACTTTGAAGCGAAGAGGATAAATACCAAAAAAACTATTTTAGATCCCCAGTTCTCTGAAATAACCTTTCCTGTATTGTCCAAAAACTTTTCCATTAACCAATCTGCTAGCTGACGATCCCACCGTCAATGTTTTCCCCAGTTGAAAGGAAAATATTATTGTCCGGAATTCAAAATATTTCGACTCGACAGACTTTTGTTCCCGCGAATCCACTTAAAAGCACAGACTTCATTCGCTGGAAAATCAAACACATTGACTGTCTTAAGATACTCGGTTGGGATACTGTAGAATCAATATGGCTTTGGAGAAACTATCTGGGTTCGTTTCCAGTCTGACAGATTTCTGAACACTGAGCGTAGTCGTGCTTCTCTCAAAGAAATTGTTACATGATCGCAATGAATATTGAAAATAAAGCCAGGATCTGTGACTGTGTATTCCAGCTTTGTAGTCTGCTCCAGGGGACTTTATTATACGCGACTATCAACGTTTAACTCAATAATGAATTTAATGATGGAGAAACCGAAGGTCATACCACTAACTCGTACATCATGAATAACATCAATATTAGTTATATCACGATGTCCATCGAAGCGGCAACAGATTTCACAGACGGTATGTAGGCATAATAAACATAGCACTGGATAAACTCAACTGAACGACAATGACATTTTCTCAAAGACGTGTGTGAGTGAGTATTGTTTTGCGGCGATTTTTGCAATATTCATGGAATATCACGTCGGGGAACACTAATATTAGTCTCCACACATAATAATTGTACCATGTTCCTCAGTCTTTGGACGAGCGAACGTTTTAACCACTAGTTCTCCCTAGATCAACCTATGGAGTGAATTTGAAGAACGTAAATAATTATGAAGAATTATATGAGACTTTCATCATAGATTTCTGACTTACATATGTTTAGCTCATAAACATGTCTGCCTGCATTAGTAATAGTAGATAGTGATAGTGAATGTTATAGACGTCTAATAAATGTTAAGTGTAATTAATTGAATTGTATTTAGCAATAAATAACATGTGACCTAAATAAAAAAATTCTTTAAAGGTTTTAGATTGGTTTCTTGTTTCACGGTGACCTAAAGCAATGGTCATTTAACTTACAAAGGTGTACTTTATGCCTATTTCAAATTATAAAGAAAACCGAATCTTCAAGACTTTGATGGGGGAGAAATATGACTATTTGGTCAGAGATATGACAGAGATTTAAATAATAACATACCAAAGGGCATTGACCTCCTTCGTTATATGAATCTGGAGCTATGGTTTTACCCGTAAGGATATACATGTACGTAATTATAACAAACACGGAAAGACAAAAAATGGAAAGCAGTTAGTTTATTGGCAATTCAGATAATATGTAATGTGTCCCTATTCAAGCATTCGAGACAAGAATTACGCAATTAGCGTCCATAAAGAAACGAGGAAATGAGATTTTCGTGGAAACACGTTTTATGTGTTATCCAGCTGATTGGTCAGTTGAGATGGCCATTTTATGTGTTGACCATTGCCAGTGGGTGCTCTTCAAGGACAATTGAACCGTATATGACCGCTGTACCAAAGCCTTGAAAGGAGCGTTTGATGACCAGCATCTAATCTCATCAGTTCTAAGAGCCATGTTTGACGATGAAGATGCCACATTGCTCGTCGTATAGCTATTTAGACGGGGCCACAGAATCAACATGGTCGCTATTGTGTTTACATAACATGACCCCTGACCTCAATCAATAGCCAATCGCTGGACACAGTTATAAATAAACCGGCTAGACATCCGCGAAATCCCATATGATTCACCAACTGTGACTTGTAATTAGACTTGCAAATTACATTTACATGTACATTATATACAATAAATGGGTTTTAATTCTTGGTTCAAAGTATGTATTTTTTTGTCTTTGTTCATATTATACACATGTAAAATGTAAACAATATGGCTATTTGTTATTTATACATGTATGTGTTGGGTAAATGCGTTCCGAACACTACAGTACTTCTGTATGTAACATACAAAAAATATACTGATGATACGCGATCGAGGTTGATTTGGGATGGTATTAAAAGTGAACTGGACGACAGTCCAAAGGTCTCAACTGGTTTTCCTTTTGGCCTATTTATGCACATATCGCAAGACGGACAGAATCAAGTTTAAGCGAGCAGGAAAAACTCGTCCTTCTTGCACTGCTGTGATACAAAGTTTTACCCAAATGCATAGACATTGGTTTACCCAAATGTCCGCCTCGAATTGATTAAGTAAAAATGGGGAATTACGTCGGACATCATAAGGTCAATGATGCGTCAATTTTGGAAATCATACGCGACTATCAAGTTGACGTTTAACTCAATAATGAATTTAATGATGGAGAAATCAATGATGCGTCAATTCTTTTTGGAAATGTCCTCCACATGTCTACCACAATGTTTTTGAAAGCTTTACTTACCCTGATCAAACATCTTTTGAACAAGAGTCGTTCAACGCTCTTTGAAATTTTCGTAGAAAGGGCATGCTCGATTGTAGGAAGTTCAAAGTATAAATGTGTTCACACACATGTGTCACTAGCATTGCGGTGAGTATACGAAGCGGCACTCCTGACCTTAACGCGGAAAGACACAGGAGTAAGAAAAGCGTGACATAGATCACAAGGTGTTACTGAAACTGATACAGCAGATCATCTCGTCACAATAATGTGTAAGAATACACACTGACATGACCCCGGGGTCAGGTCGCTGCAGCGGAAGATGCCTTTGGGAAGATGCAGGAAAGATTATAAGATTCCGCTAACCACTTTGTCCAATTAGTTGCAAATATCAAGAATAACATCTCAACAATAGCTTCATCTGCTTGCTATATGATCTAATCCAGTTTGTCTTTTATTGCAGGGAAGCCGTTAGCAGTGATGATCTATATCAATCTACGATCCATGGGCCCTATATCGGAATTAGACATGGTAAATGATACTGGCTTTACTCTATCTGAGATCAATACTGTAATGACAGACCATCACGGGGGATGCTGTTCCCTGTCATCGGGAAGCGGGCGAGTATGACGCTGACACATCTCTTGTGCTAATACGATGGAGACGGCTATGAAAATGCACGAATGCAAAGAAAATTGCAAAGGAAAACTGTTGGTTTTTCATTTACAAATACGAAACTATTATTAAAAGGGTATTATGGCTGCTTAACCGTGGCGCTTTAAGCCGTATTGCCAATGACGTCGTTCATTGGTGAAGATATCCTTTTGAAATCGTCAAGACAAATGATGGTTTAATTTTGTTGTCATTTTCAAATGGTCATGTTTCCGATAACCGGCACGTTTCACATACAGATCAATGGAGATAAAGGCTTTATTGGTGATGATCCGACATATCTCTGTATCTTTTTACTACAAAGTTTTGAAAAATATATTTGTGGTAAAGGATTAACGTTCTGGTCGGATGTTTTACTTCAATGAAGCTGTTTCAAACTTGAAAGAGAGAGGAAGCTGCAGCAATAGGGATTTAAGCTCTTATGCAGTTGATGTCCGTTTGAATAGCAAGAAAAAAATGTTATCATCGATTGCCAACATAATTTCTTTTGAATGGCAAAACACAATGTATGCCTAATATGAGAATATTGGAAAAGAAAATAGGATTTTGTCTTTAAGATCCTTAAGACCAGGGAGATTATGGAAAAATAATACACTTTTCCAAACTTTGAAGGTATTTTTGGTTTTGAATTAAATTGAGAAAATGGGAAAATGGAATTTTCAGAAATACCTGCAATTGCCATCATGCCAATGGCTTTATATTGGTGTTCTATGTGCAGCATGTGATTTATTTATGTTTTGTTTGTAGGTGTTCGTATGACCTTTTAATGTATATATTCTATAGGTGGCATATGGAGTCTACATTCTCACATAGAATGACACACATGTTACACCAGGAATATGATAGTTACACTGGTACATAATCGTTACACCGGATATATAATCGTGACCCTGGTATGTCATCGTTAATCGTTTCGCTGGGCAATCATTATGCTGGATATATAATGGTGACATTGGGTTTACGCTTGGATTATATATAGTATAAATAATCCTTACATCGGGTATAAATCGTTTTGATGCATCGGGTATAAATCGTTTTGATGGATATTTATATATTTGGATATATCATCATGGCGTTTGGTATATAACCACTACGTTGGGTATATATACCCGTTAAACTTATATACCATTGTTACACCGGGTATACACTCGTTAATGTGAGTAAGTAATCGTAAAAAGTTATACTTCCGATCTGTCTAATCATAACACGTTGACGTTTCCTTTGACGTGACTAACATGAATACCATAAATACCGTGAATACCATAAATACCGTGAATACAATTAATACCATGGTTACCAGGAATACCATAAATACCATGATTACAGTTAATACCATAAATACCGTTAATACCATGAATACCATGAATACCATAAATACCGTGAATACAGTTAGTCCCATGATTACTGTGAATACCATAAATACCGTGAATACTGTTAACACCATGAATACTGTGATACCATTAATACCGTGAATACAGTTAGTACCATGATTACTGTGAATACCAAAAATACTGTGAATGCATTGACAGGGTAATTACTAGACATTTAGCATTTCAAACGCCACGTTGGTTTGTGGATACATTTTAACTTGAATTACAATACTCGCCGAACGGAATATATGGAATTCCTTTCTCCCTGGCATTTAACTTTCACTAGCTTCATCAGTTTAAAACATTTACATCCCCTCACCCAAGGGTCTTTCCTTATGAATGCTTCAATAAGAAGCAGAAGATGTAATAAACTCCAAGTTAGGGGGAGGGGGGTGCTCTGATACTGATGAGTGATGAGCGGTGGGATAAACAGGGCCCTTGGGATGCTACAATGTATTATCAACAAACGGTCATTATAGGCAAGGCTGATGACACATGTGAACTATCGGTCTTAGATACTTACACAAATTGCATTCTGTCATTTCACTATACTTACCCAAGTTAGGATACAGCTGAGTGATGCCCCCATCCTTTAACTCTCCGTAGCCCCTCCCCAACAGGCGGACCATCTTGTAGTGATGTACTCAGCCATTGATTATCCAGCCTATTGTGATGAATGGACCGCTTCCGTGGTCAAGTGGTAGAGCGTCAGTCCGGAGAGAGAAGGTCCGGGGTTCGATCCCCGGCCGCGTCATACCAAAAGACGTTAAAAGGTGGTACTTGTTGTTAGCGCTCGGAATTAAGGGGCTAAAACAAGGACTGGTCGGCTCGGAGTCCGTATACTGTGTCTGAGTGAGGTATTCATGTTAAACTGCGGCATGGTATCTGACTGGGTTAGCACTATAAAATCGGCATTAGTCAGAACTAGTACAAGCAGCCACACACTCACACGTGCGTGCACGTCGCCGTATAAGTACACTAATCTTGAACGCGATGTTAACACCATTTCACCTCACCTTTTGTGATAAATGCCCTTGTCCTATTTGCTATTACTGTATTATCATCGTCAAATCGAAAAAAATAATTTCACTGGTGAGAGAAAGTCTGTAATTTCAAAGGAGCAAGGGAGCTGATGACGCCACATCCTAAACGAAGCTATAGCGGCGAATGGGTCCAGGGTATATATCAGAAAGGCATAGAAATATAATACCCTGGATAACCGAGGATGCATCGAGGAATCAATTCATTAGTTCTTAGGTCTGTAACACCCTTGTTTTTAACCACAGGCCATAGACTGATGGATATGTATGTACTCCGTGTCTCATTTAATAAGCGGGTGGTTGTTTGAGTTGTGTCACGTTGCATTATCACATTTTAAATTATTCGATCGATGGACCCGGTAGGAATTCACAGCAACGATGCGAGGCTTGACGAACTGTCGGTTGTACTGTCATAGTTCAATGTACCGTACATACACGCATACTCTTAACCTCCAACCACCCTTACAAACCACCCGCCCATCCTCTATACATACACGCATACCATTAACCTCCCACCACCCTTACAAACCACCTACCCTTCCTCTATACATCCACGCATACCCTTAACCTTCCAATACTCTTACAAAACCACCAGCCCATCATATATACATACACGCATACCCTTAACCTCCCACCACCATTACAAACCACCTGCCCATCCTCTATACATCCACACAAACCCTTAACCTCCCACCACCCTTACAAACCACCTGCCCATCCTCTACATCCACGCATACCCTTAACCTCCCACCACCCGTACAAACCGCCCGTCCATCCTCTATACATCCACGCATACCATTAACTCCCCAACACCCTTACAAACCGCCCGCCCATCCTCTATACATCCACGCATACCCTTAACCCCCCAACAACCTTACAAACCACCTGCCCATCCTCTGTACATCCACGCATACCATTAACCCCCCAACACCCTTATAGACCACCTGCCCATCCTCTATATACATCCACGCATACCCTCAACCTCCCAGCACCCCTACCATTAATCTACCCATCTTCCACATATCCCAGCACCCCGTCAACCACTCACCACCCTTACCAAATACCTGTCCATCCTCCATATACCCTCAACCACCCCCCACCCACCCAACCGCTCACCCGACCTTCCCACTCTTCATACATACACAGATAAATCCACCCATCCAGGCATTCATCCGCCAATCCCAATCCCAATCAGAGGATTCCTGGTTTGAGCTGTTTTTACGCTGCTTATGACAACTGGAACCTTTATCAATCTTTCTCAGAATATGTTTGCAGGAAAACGATGCCGTCAGCTGTCACCAGCTGAGGAGAGCTTAAATGTGATGTAACACGACTGGTGCTGTTCACGTGTGTGCTAAATGCAGCCTCCCTTGAAGCTATCGTTGAGATCGCTCCCCAACTGTTTCAGGTGTACACATTGGACTGCTATTTCCGCCAAACCTGGTATGATAAACGCCTGTCCATGAACATATCGCTGGAGCACCTCCCCCTGGGTATCACGATTCTAGAACGGATTTGGCATCCTGACACCGTCTTCTACAACGGCCAGAACTCCTACCTCCACACAATCACGACGCCCAACAAATTTGTCAGGATCAGTCCCAATGGAAACGTCCTCTACTCACAAAGGTAATTCTGAAGGCTAATGACAAATCTTGATCCTCACATGGTCCTGACAAGATGTATTACGCCTAAATTAAAGCTAGGGGATGAGATATGGCGAGGTTTTCCGCCTTCGAGAAGACTACATTAATATCACCAGTCACCAAAATTCAATAACTGTCCTGATGTTAAATCAAACATATTTGGGGCCCAGTCGTCTAAAACGCCGTATTTCGATGTACAGGGTTGCGTCACTTAGGACTTAGGACTTTTGACAAGAGTCCTCATACATCTAAGAAACAAAATATTAGATTAGTAAAGGATAGACGTATACTTGGAGGCGCGTCTGTTTGCCTTGATTTTAAGTCGAATATGTCTGTCTGGTTGCGACCTTCCTAATATATAATGTCTTATTATTGATTATATGTACAATTATAAGATGTATATGCCCATAAACATCCGTTGGAATCAATTACAATTAAGGCTAACCACCGAACACGTTCTTGCTTATTTCTCGCAAACCCATTTCCGAGAGTTAGAACCATTTTATGATTGGAAACCATCTGACGCTGAGAAAGTCGGTCACAGAGAGTCGTTCATATTATGCCTTCGTCATAGTCTCTGTTGACGCATGAACCTTTCTGACTGTGTGCTTCTATTTCTCAGATATTAGTTTATCCTAAGCATAGGTCAATGCCAAAAAGATAGATATATTAATACAACGGGTTGTCCGTTTCGTTTGATTCCCACTGTAAAAGCTAAGATAGTGAAAATCACATGAATGGTTCCGCAAAGACAGTGATGACACCAGGTGTTCGCGAGAAGGGTAAGCATGTACTACTCTATCGGAAGTGACTGAATTACCGGAAGTAACGAAATATTACATAGATTAGGCAATCTGACGTGTCGAATTCGAATGCGATATTCCTGTCGAAATGAGATCCCAGAGCAGGAAAAATCAGCTTTACAGACAATGAGAGATGAATGAATGAATGAATGAATGAATGAATGAATGGTAAAAATAGACGATAGATAAACTGACGTTCAAAAGAAACTTTACCAGAGTTTGAAATCACTCTTGCTCAAAAAACCCAAAACATACATGCATGAAGTAAAGTGTTTTGAAAATGACAATCATACCGCGACCGAGAATGACGTCAGAGCCCCCCAAAGTTGGGTGTGGTACAAAACTCGAGCTTTCAGAATCATGGACAATAAGCAGTGTACATAAACAATCGCTCACGTTCAATAACAAGTCATTAGTATCGTGTGTGACCACCAAATGCCTCAATACACGCAAAAACTCTTCGACGTCTGATGAGGTCACGTGGTATTTGACGCCATCTTCTCGGAGGGCCAAGATCAGTTCTTGTCGGTTGGCTTGAGAGTGTGGTCGTTGTCGAACGCGACGATCCATCAAGTCCCAGAGGTGTTCAATGGGGGACATGTCGGGTGAGCGTGCAGGCCACGGCAGGACGTTGACGTTGTTGGCTGCGAGGAAGTTAGTGACAATTCTGGCTGTATGGGCTCTAGCGTTGTCATGCTGATAAATGACACCACGTGGCTGCTGTAGGACATGGTAGGACAACTGGACGAAGAATGTTATCCATGTAACGCTGAGCTGTCAAGTTTCCGTCAACGATGACCAGCGGTGTCCTCTCCTGCCCACAGATCCCTCCCCACACCATGACACTCCCTCCACCATTTGGTAGGACCTCCTGCACGCAACATGCCGCCGTTCGTTCACCCCTTCGGCGGTAAACACGTTGTCTTCCATCAGCCCTAAACATACAGAATCGACTTTCGTCAGTGAAGACAACACTCTGCCAGTCACGTCGTTGCCTACGTCGTACAGTCCGGGCCCATCTCAATCGCAGACGACGATGTTGCTTTGTCAATAGCTGTCCTCTGTATGGTCTAAAAGCCCTGAGTCTCCTGGCCACTGTCTGTCGACTAACCCTGTGACCTAAGACATTTGTCGCCGATGACGTCACTGTCAGGAAGCGATTTCGGAGGTGCAAGGTACGCAAGTACCGGTCATCATGGGGCGTGGTCAACCTGGGTCTGCCTGTTCGTGGCCTGTCAGCGGTCCGCCCTGTCTGTCTGTAACGTTGCATCAAGTTGGTAACGGCAACACGGGAGCAACCGAAGGTTCGTGCAATATAGGCGTGGGTGGCTCCCATCTGTACCATACCCAAGTCTCGTTCACGTTGTTCGACTGTGAGTCGTGGCATTTCTTTTGTGTTTTTTTATCACTGTGGATGTCTGACTTGCCGTTGCAATCGTTTTATACCCTTACCCGCACGTGCATTTGCAGTTGTCCGCTGTGCACGTGTTTTTCACTTTTTCGCGTGTTATCTCGCAAACATGTAACAGACGATTAACATTTTCTGCATTCACTATTGTTGTATTTAGGTTATGTGTTTTAGATAGACTTCATCGAAATTTTTTTAATACTTTGTCTGATATTTATATTTTCAGTTGGTAAAGTTTCTTTTGGACGTCAGTTTATGTTTATAAATATACGAAATGACTGGTGGAATAGGTGGATTTATATACTGTGACCATTGTTTTTATTAATTGTCTGATCGATACATGGACAGGATCAACGTACAGGTACATACACAGGTAGATGCCTGTACTATGATAAAGATCAGCAGACCAGTACACGCTTCCAATTACAGCGTCGGTGCCTCATGATCACGACGTGCCATCATGTCCATCCATCATTATGGAAGGAAAGACTTGAAATTATTATACACATGATTTCTGAGTGCGTGATTCTCACATGAAACAACGTCAACTCCGTTTAAGACTTTGTGTAATGCGATTCTTAACAGCAGGATCAGTTGATTAAACAGACACGTTTGCTGTGGGATCTGGAGAAAGATGTCTTCATTTTCAATACAATTTTCAGTTGACACTAATTTTGAATGGCACTGACATGCTATCTGGCGCGTGTCACACTGGTGGCGTGAATGGACGTCTCACCTTGTGTGCAGTAGGAATCACCCAATTCCAGATATATCACAATGCATTTGCTAAGTTTGCCTTGGGAAACAATTGACGAAAATTGTGTAATTTAGAACAGAACGTTAGAAAACGACATCCGACTAATAACTGCATATCAATTACCTTCACGTCAAAAGGTCAAGATCTTGATTTACCCCTCAGCTTGTGTCTCCACAGGCGGACCTAATGTGTTTTTGTAGTTATGTTTTCCACGGGTACCTGGACCCTAGTTGGGTTGAACATAATTAAGTGTTGAATTAAACCATATTACATTTACTCGCTGTTCAGAAGGCGGTATCGTTCTTGGAATACATCCCTGTTCACTGATAGCAATATGCTACAAGAAAGGAAAATTACCACAAATATCTATTCTTATAAATACATTTTCGCAGTTGAAAATGGCTAAGTTGAACCGTATCTTAAAGTGAGTGAATGCTGTTTAACGCCGACCCTATCACAACTATATCACTGCGTCTTTTAGCTAGTCGAGTCTGGATCAGACAAACCAGTGGTTGACAGTATGAACAACCATACCACAATATGACAGGCAACCAACAAGTAGCCCAGTCAGACCATCCAATATCTTGTCCGTGCGACCTATTATAAATCGGATTGAAGAAACTTCATGGTAGAGGCAACACCAAGTGGTAATAGCTTCATTTAAAGTATTTAGTAATATACAAAACCGACTAAAAGTAACCGATGACTAAATGGTGTTAAACGTTGTCAGTGTAGATGAAACCTGAAGGGGTCTGGTTGATTGTTTCTGTACAGGCTGACGATCCGGGCAAGCTGTGTGATGGACCTGAAGACATTCCCTCTGGATATTCAGAGCTGTCCACTGTTCTTTGGTAGCTGTAAGTATATCATGATCTGGCTAGCACTGCACTCTACTTCTCTACTGTTGGAAGTATATGAGCCTAATAGTGGCTTTTCGTTTTAAATGTTGTAAGAATATATGTAAGTCTTAAGCCTACAACTGTCCCTCGTTTGCAACAGTTGTATGTGTGTAAGGCTACAACTGTCCCGCGACTTCAACAGTTGTAAGCGTATAAGTTTACAATTGTTCCTCGCCTTCAACAGCTGTAAGTGTGTAGGCCTACAATTGTCCCTCGCCTTCAACAGTTGTAATTGTGCAGACCTACAATTGTTCCTCGCCTTCAACAGCTGTAAGTGTGCAGACCTACAATTGTTCCTTGCCTTCAACAGTTGTAATTGTGCAGACCTACAATTGTTCCTCGCCTTCAACAGCTGTAAGTGTGCAGACCTACAATTGTTCCTTGCCTTCAACAGTTGTAATTGTGCAGACCTACAATTGTTCCTTGCCTTCAACAGTTGTAATTGTGCAGACCTACAATTGTCCCTCGCCTTCAACAGTTGTAATTGTGCAGACCTACAATTGTTCCTTGCCTTCAACAGTTGTAAGTGTGTTAGCCTACAATTGTTCCTCGCCTTCAACAGCTGTAAGTGTGTAGGCCTACAATTGTCCCTTGCCTTCAACAGTTGTAAGCGTATAAGTTTACAATTGTCCCTCGCCTTCAACAGTTGTAAGTGTGTAGGCCTACAATTGTCCCTTGCCTTCAACAGTTGTGTGT
The DNA here is from genome assembly GCF_023055435.1 of Haliotis rufescens. Classification (NCBI taxonomy): domain Eukaryota; kingdom Metazoa; phylum Mollusca; class Gastropoda; order Lepetellida; family Haliotidae; genus Haliotis; species Haliotis rufescens. The sequence continues at coordinate 31,654,188 of NW_025964361.1, read as the reverse complement.
TAGCCTACAAATGTCCCTCGTCTACAACAGTTTTACGTTTGTAGGTATATAAGTGTACACCTGTCCCTTGTTTGCAACAATTGATAGTGTTACGTATACAAGTGTCGCTCGTCTTCAGTTGTGATACTTACATTTGTTAGCCGTCAGCTGTCCCTAGCGTTCAAATGTTAAATGTATAAGTATGTAACCCCTCAGCTGTCCCTCGCGTTCAAATGTTACATGTATAAGTATGTAACCCCTCAGCTGTCCCTCGTGTTCAAATGTTACATGCATAAGTATGTAACCCCTCAGCTGTCCCTCGCGTTCAAATGTTACATGTATAAGTATGTAACCCCTCAGCTGTCCCTCGCGTTCAAATGTTACATGTATAAGTATGTAACCCCTCAGCTGTCCCTCGCGTTCAAATGTTACATGTATAAGTATGTAACCCTCAGCTGTCCCTCGTGTTCAAATGTTAAATGTATAAGTATGTAACCCTCAGCTGTCCCTCGTGTTCAAATGTTACATGTATAAGTATGTAACCCTCAGCTGTCCCTCGTGTTCAAATGTTAAATGTATAAGTATGTAACCCCTCAGCTGTCCCTAGCGTTCAAATGCTACATGTATAAGTATGTAACCCCTCAGCTGTCCCTCGTGTTCAAATGTTACATGTATAAGTATGTAACCCCTCAGCTGTCCCTCGCTTTCAAATGTTACATGTATAAGTATGTAACCCTCAGCTGTCCCTAGCGTTCAAATGTTACATGTATAAGTATGTAACCCCTCAGCTGTCCCTCGTGTTCAAATGTTACATGTATAAGTATGTAACCCCTCAGCTGCCCCTCGTGTTCAAATGTTACATGTATAAGTATGTAACCCCTCAGCTGCCCCTCGTGTTCAAATGTTACATGTATAAGTATGTAACCCCTCAGCTGTCCCTCGCGTTCAAATGTTACATGTATAAGTATGTAACCCCTCAGCTGCCCCTCGTGTTCAAATGTTACATGTATAAGTATGTAACCCCTCAGCTGTCCCTCGCGTTCAAATGTTACATGTATAAGTATGTAACCCCTCAGCTGTCCCTCGCGTTCAAATGTTACATGTATAAGTATGTAACCCCTCATCTGTCCCTCGCTTTCAAATGTTACATGTATAAGTATGTAACCCCTCAGCTGTCCCTCGCGTTCAAATGTTACATGTATAAGTATGTAACCCCTCAGCTGTCCCTCGCGTTCAAATGTTACATGTATAAGTATGTAACCCCTCAGCTGCCCCTCGTGTTCAAATGTTACATGTATAAGTATGTAACCCCTCAGCTGTCCCTCGCGTTCAAATGTTACATGTATAAGTATGTAACCCCTCAGCTGTCCCTCGCGTTCAAATGTTACATGTATAAGTATGTAACCCCTCAGCTGCCCCTCGCTTTCAAATGTTACATGTATAAGTATGTAACCCCTCAGCTGTCCCTCGCGTTCGAATGTTACATGTATAAGTATGTAACCCCTCAGCTGTCCCTAGCTTTCAAATGTTACATGTATAAGTATGTAACCCCTCAGCTGTCCCTCGCGTTCAAATGTTACATGTATAAGTATGTAACCCCTCAGCTGTCCCTCGCGTTCAAATGTTACATGTATAAGTATGTAACCCCTCAGCTGTCCCTCGTGTTCAAATGTTACATGTATAAGTATGTAATCTCTCATCTGTCCCTCGCTTTCAAATGTTACATGTATAAGTATGTAACCCCTCAGCTGTCCCTCGTCCCCCATTCCTAAAGTGTCAATGGTACGTGTCTTACGTCAAACCTACAGTGATTACGTGTTGAAGCTGTCAAAGATAATTTGCGGACAACGAGAACACATGAACATGTTCGCGTAAAATGTGTCGAGAACAATGTTTTATGCATTTGAAGTAAAGGGCACCCTTTTCACTTTTACGTTGTGTGATCTAAGTAACAAAAACGCGTAAATTATTGATGTTTCGTTTGTCAAGGCCGACCGCAGTAGAAACGGGCAGAGATACCATTGGCATTTTACGATGATTGCGGATTATAAACTCTGCCATATAACGTTTTATGCATACAACTGAATGTACGAATATATCGTTCCGTAAATAAAACTATTCTTACTGCGCGTCTCATATTAATTCAGTTTCCCACACCTTACGACTATGAACACTAGTGATACAATCAACATCTTCATCGGGATAGTTCGATTTTCACTTAAGGTGCCCAGAACATGAGAATTTAAAACTCAGGAAACACAGGGTGATGATTTATGACCGTTTGGTTTTATTTGTGAGGATATATACTGACCTCCAAAAGAAACGAGAATCTCATAAAACTTCTATTCAAAACACAAATGAGACAACTTTCATTGATCAAAGACATCGCTCAAATGAAAACAATACAAGTTTACATGAGTTTAAATACCCGTACTTTGATCAAGTATTTCCGTTGTTCACTCGCATGTTATAGTCGTCGTAAAAGACGTTTTACTGGTACGATAAGTGTAGCCATTACTTCTGTTTATGAGCTGCTGTCGGTAATGCTTACAACATGAAATCGTGGCAAGTGGTGCTTACATAATATGTAGAAAAGATATTTCGTGTGTTTGATTGTCTTATTGAAGTTGAAACTCAACAGTTTCCAATGGGACTGCACTTTATGTGCAGAGTTGCGTCCCTTATTTTTCCGGATCGCTTGTCTGTCATATTACATATCTGATCCTCGGCCTGTCAGAAGCATACCTGTGGTCGCTTTTATATAATGGATACTGTTATCTAGCCGATAAACCAATCTGATAAACTTGGTATCAAGATCACATGGCAGGAACTACTTTCAGTCTCCATACATCAGTTCAGTGTCTGCTTGCTCAATATATTGTAGACTAAAGCTGTTTAAAATATAAATATGTTTAGATAGGGTTATTCCGAGGTGTGGGTGATTATGTAGACAAACATAGCTGCAAATTTCCTTTAGCGCTATCTGATAAATGGGGCGGTTCATTATTCATTTTTTAAGTTACTTCATTGAGAGAAATAGCTACTCAAACATAAATTATTGTAAGAATGATATGTGATGATGATATTATTACCCTCGTGTGTTTCCGTATCGTAACCAGCAAATATTAGGCTGGCTGGTTTGTTGTTTTACGCCGCACTTTGCAATATTCCAGCAATATGACGGCGGTCTGTATCCAGCGGTCAGACAATCCAGTGATTGATATCATGAGCATCGATCCACGCAATTGGGATCGATGACATGTTTCAAACCAAGTCAGCGAGCCTGACCACCCGATCCCGTTTGTCGCCTCTTACGACAAGCATAGTCGCCTTTTATGACAAGAATGGGTTGCTCAAGGACTACTCTTTCCCGGATCTTCACGGGTCAGCAAATATTAGGAATAAAGCATCGGTATTATGCTCACCAAAGGCTTTCATAAAATTATTTTTCCTAATATATAATAATTACGATTCAAAAACACGCTCAGCTAATGATCTTTATTTATCGCTGTGATTTTAACATTCGTCTAACGTCTGACATGTCGTGATATACATGTAAACTGGTGGTCAAAAGAAAGTCAAAATTAAAATAAATGTTGTTAAATTTGGTTTTGTAGAGTTTACCATCAGTCATTCTTACAACATTTTGTAAAAGGTAATCTGTTACGTTAATGGGTACACTGGGGTAAGAAATAAATTTACAGACACATGATCCCTACCATGTTTGAAATGTAAATTTGTGACGAAAAAACCCGCAAATATATTAGTTTTCAAAAGTCAGATGTATAAGATACTCATAATCAGTTGTGTATTATACGAACATTTAAAAAAATCTAAAAGTATTAATTCAAACTATATTTTATAAATTATAATTATGTAGAGGTATAATTTGAGTGCTAAATAAGCGCTAGCATACTTATTTTTTAATATAATATCGCTAACCTAAGATATTTTTAATTGAAAATCAACCATATGATAAAATCAACAACTGAGAGGTATAGTCTCTTTTGCTCCTCAGTTTTCAACTCCAACTTAAATGAAAGTGAGTTGATGTGTTTAAATCATAACTATATTTATGATTGTTTGGTAATGTGCTGACATTTTGTGGCGTTGAAGTAGCAATAATATTTTGTATTTTCAGTTGCGTATTCTACTGAAGACGTTGTGTATCAGTGGCGTTATGGTAAAGATGGAAAGTCGGTGGAGTTTGGGAAAGATATCTGGTTATCCCAGTTTGATCTTATTGGGAGTCCATTGTCCAACTATACAGGCAATATCAAAGGAGGTAGGTACATGTATACAGAACATCTACATTAAAGAACTGCATCAACAGGCTATCTTGATCATGGCTGATTTGCATAAGCAAAGTCAACTTTGATAAAATGAATACTTATGACCTGAAAGAGGTTAAGAGTAACAACTTTTTTAGTTATTTATTAATAAGGAAAATGTGTTCAGTACAGGCCAAGGTATGGGCCCTTTATGGCCACAGAATGTGCACAATGTTAGAATTGAGCAACACTTTGTTTCAACTTGTTATGAAAGTTATCAGATGTGTTCATGTGAATGAGAACTAGACTGTCTTCATGTCAACAAATGCATGACTTGTACAACACTAAATGCAGAGGTAAGGATGTAATGTGTTTAAAAGAAGGCTGATTCTAGAAGTTTTGAGAAATCATTACATGAGGAAGTCTTTGACCCAATGTGTTTTGCATAGGACAAAAATAGATACACACAGTACAATCATGTGGTAAACATTAATCTTGGGTCTTACTTCTATTTTCATTTGAAGATCAACGAAACCCCTGCTTTCTTAATTGAATTCCACTTTAGTCATGCTTTTGTATTTGGTCATGCAAGAAGTTCAAACACTTGAAAGTGTAAGAGAGGCAAAAAGGCTAGTAGTCAGCTATGTCTGATAATTTTTATACTAATATTTCAAACTTTCCGCAACCTTATTATTTGACTTTTCCAGTGGGTCAAAAGGGGCACTTAGCCTTCCCCATTCTTTGTTCCTGTCTTGCAGTTATGACTGTCGGAGTCTAGTTTCAGCTGTAGTTTCTGTAGATTAAGTATATATATGATACATAAAGAGTTTGGTGCTGTGACTCAAACAAACAAATATCCATAAAAAATATATTTGTCTGCCATGAACCGAATCAATGGTCATTTACAGATGTAATACACTACAGGACGTCACAGTCGTCTATGGATTTTATTCCTTATTCCTACAATGCAACGTTTCGATGCCGGTGTCAGTACACTCATCAAGAAAGACCGGTACTGAAATGTCGCATTGATAGCATAAAACATTAAAATCCATGTCAGTCTGTATTGATGCTGCAGCTTCCAAAGGCCATATGATTAACTACATGTAATGAATACGTACATGTTCTCTTCCAGCTCCCCATACGATTCTAAAGGTAAAGTTCCACCTGTACCGCCACGCTGGATACTTCATCATACAGGTGTACGTGCCATGTGCCTTACTCGTCATCCTGTCCTGGGTGGCTTTCTGGATCAACAGAGAGGCCACGGCCGACAGAATCGCCCTAGGTGAGACAGGATCGACACAGTCTTACTTCTTGGCTTATAAGGCAACTTACCAGCGTTAATTGTACAACTAGATGCACTATCATCTTGTGTGTGCACCTGTCATAGCCAAACTAGGTGTACTGTCATCATGGCAAGGCAGCCTTCCATAGCAATATAAGGTGCACTATCATCATGGCATGCACGCCTTTCATAGCATAACTAGGTGCACTGTTATCATGGGCAAGGCAGCCTTCCATAGCAATATAAGGTGCACTATCATCATGGCATGCACGCCTTTCATAGCTTAACTAAGTGCACTGTTATCATGGGCAAGGCAGCCTTCCATAGCAATATAAGGTGCACTATCATCATGGCATGCACGCCTTTCATAGCTTAACTAAGTGCACTGTTATCATGGGCAAGGCAGCCTTCCATAGCAATATAAGGTGCACTATCATCATGGCATGCACGCCTTTCATAGCTTAACTAAGTGCACTGTTATCATGGGCAAGGCAGCCTTCCATAGCAATATAAGGTGCACTATCATCATGGCATGCACGCCTTTCATAGCTTAACTAAGTGCACTGTTATCATGGGCAAGGCAGCCTTCCATAGCAATATAAGGTGCACTATCATCATGGCATGCACGCCTTTCATAGCATAACTAAGTGCACTGTTATCATGGGCAAGGCAGCCTTCCATAGCAATATAAGGTGCACTATCATCATGGCATGCACGCCTTTCATAGCATAACCAGGTTTATTGTCATCATGGGCAAGGCAGCCTTCCATAGCAATATAAGGTGCACTATCATCATGGCATGCACGCCTTTCATAGCATAACTAGGTGTATTGTCATCATGGGCAAGGCAGCCTTCCATAGCAATATAAGGTGCACTTTCATCATGGCATGCACGCCTTTCATAGCATAACTAGGTGTATTGTCATCATGGGCAAGACAACATTCCATAGTAATACATGGTGCACTTTCATCATGGCATGCACGCCTTTCATAGCAGAACTAGGTGCACTGTTATCACGGGCAAGACAGCATTCTATAGTAATATATGGTGCACTTTCATCATGGCATGCACGCCTTTCATAGCAGAACTAGGTGCACTGTTATCATGGGCAAGACAGCATTCCATAGTAATACATGGTGCACTTTAATCATGGCATGCACGCCTTTCATAGCAGAACTAGGTGCACTGTTATCATAGGCTTTACAGCATTCCATAGTAATACATGGTGCACTATCATCATGGCATGCATGCCTTTCATAGCAGAACTAGGTGCACTGTTATCATGGGCAAGACAGCATTCCAAAGTAATGCATGGTGCACTTTCATAATGGCATGCACGCCTTTCATAGCAGAACTAGGTGCACTGTTATCATGGGCAAGACAGCATTCCATAGTAATACATGGTGCACTTTCATCATAGGTTTCACAACCTTTTTAGCAATATAAGGTGCATTGTCATCATGATGTACACAGCCTTCCATTGCAAAATTAGGTGCACTGTCATGATTAGCAACACAGTCTTTCATAGCAATACAAGGTACACTGACATATTGATTTGTACAGTGTTCCACATCAGAGCTTCGTGTACCGCCTTCATGGGCTCCATAGCTAAACTAGGTCATCATTGGCAGCACAGCGTTACATTGCAAGGTGCACTGACATCCTGTCTTGAACAGCCTCCGACTGCAATACTAGGCGCACTTCCATCATGGCTTAGACAGTCTTCCAAAGTAACAATAAATGCACTGTTACCTTGGCTTAGACAGCCTTTCATAATAATAATAAATGGAAAAAAAGTAATCTTATAGACATGTTGAGGACATTCCCAAATTTGACGCATCAGTGACAAAAATGATATCAGATGCAATCTCCTGTTTGGACAGATGCCGTATGTTCCCGTGTTGTTTCAGGTTAACACTTGACTTGACTTTGCATGTGTTTGTAACGGGTGCCATCGGTGGGGCAGGATATGCCCACTTTTTCACGAACACCTGGTATCACTATTTGATAGTGATTCATAAACACATGTGCATGATATGGTCGGAATCATACAATCAATTTTGGCAGATATTTTTTTTATGGCTATGGGAAGGGTTTTGTCGCTTTTATTTGCATAGCCTTAAATACCAAAGTGCATGGTTATCGTGATATACACAGCCTTCCGTTGCAGAACTAGGTGCACCTTCACCATAGCTTGCACAGCCTTCCATTGGAAAAATAGGTGCACTGTTATCGTGGCTTGCACAGCCTTCCATTGGAAAAATAGATGCACTGTTATCGTGGCTTGCACAGCCTTCCATTGGAAAAATAGATGCACTTTTATAGTGGCTTGCACAGCCTTCCATAGCACAACTAGGTGCACTGTCATCACGGCTTACACAGCCTTCCATAGAAGAGCTAGATGCATTATCATTCACGGTTAGTAAATCCTTCATACCAGAGTTTAATGCAATTATCGATTGAAAACTTTAACGTCCGTCTCGGGATAAGAAGCATCAATTCACTTATCAAGTATTGCTTCAGCAAGAAAAGCGAAGCTAGATGCATTGTGAATAAAGGTCACAACAAACTACCAAGGGTGTTATTAATTAAACCCTACAGTTTCACATATCGATATCAATAAACATGTACAATACCAATAAAGAGATCAAATTGTTACTACAGAACTACATAAGTTTGCAAAGTATTCTCTACGCAATCATATTAAACAGTCCAGATTTCCAGAACGATATATAACTTAACACTATAGAAAAGAGAAGTAGTTCAGACGCTATAATTCTAAAATATAATACGTTGTCCAAACAGAGTCATATTAAGACGCTCTGTGACAGCATTCTTATTGAACAAACACGTGGGACATCATCGCTCTGTTAATTATAACAAGTACGTAAATTTAAGTGGCTGCAGTTGGCACTACATGATACATCGGGCTGATTACTCAAACAGTGTATTCATACGCGGATTCTAAACCTTTTTTCATTGAGTGAAACTACATCTGTAACATTAATGGTTGTAAGAATGACACTCAATGATCAAGATATTATTACGCGTGTGTGTTTCCGTATAGTAAATAGGGGCCACGGGTGG